>NC_092398.1:7762252-8093252 GCF_030028105.1 Mobula birostris
ATCCATCCGAAAACTTCGAGTCTCCGACCAGCCTCTCCGATACAGCCTCCCGAGCGCCATCCTCTGCCGAGCGCCTTCGACCTCACCCCGGCCGCTGAAGCACATAAAGCCGAGGATTTCGGGGCCTTCTGCTCCGGAGATTCCGGTTACCACACAGTAGCAGCAGCAGCGAAGCGGGCATTTCAGAAGTTTTCCGGATGTCCCTCCGTACTCTCACGTCCGTCTCCATCAAGTCAGAATTGTGCACGGTCCCCTACTTGATAGGTAACAGATATTCATCACCGGAAAGGCCACGCGCGCTCGCTGCTGTCGCACCGCCATCTTCTCCCCCCTCCCGGGAGGATCCTGACTAAATGCCCATCTTCCTTTTCTCTGCCCAGAAGTGCAAATGATGTATATTCTGCTGCATCCATTGAGGACCATCTTCACTGTTGGCAACTCCACCAAATTTTGTGTTGTCTTCAAACTTAACAACTGACCAGTGCAAAACATCGACTGCTTATTCCTCTCCATAGACACTGCCTTACCTGCAGAGTTCCTCCAGAATTTTGTGTGTCTTGTAGCTGTATTAAACTGAGTATTTTCTTCCACTTGTTCTTTATCTCGTTGTGGATCCTTCTGCCGGGTACCAGGTTTGCTAGTTAAGCAAACACTCAAGGTGACCATAAGACCATAAGATATAGAAACAGAATTAGGCCATTTGGCCCATCGAGTCTGCTCCACCATTTCATCATGGCTGATCCAATTGTCCTCTTAACCCCAGTCTCCTGCCTTCTCCCTGTATCCCGTCATGCCCTGACCAATCTATCAAACTCTGCCTTAAGTATACACAAATTCTTGGCCTCCGTAGCTGTCCGTGGTAAAGAATTCCACAGATTCTCCGCTCTCTGACTGAATAAATTCCTACTCATCTTTGTTCTAAAAGGACGCCCTTCTATTCTGAGGCTGTGTCCCCTGATCTTAATCTCTCCCACCATAGGAAACATCCTCTCCACATCCACTCTGCCAAGGCCTTTCACCATTTGATAGGTTTCAATGAGGTCACCCCTCATTCTTCTGAATTCCAGTGAATATGGACCCAGAGTCATCAAATCTTCTTCATATGACAAATTAGTCAATGAATGGCCACTGAAAAAAATGTGTTAAACTGCTCTTGCAGTGATTTTGATCATTAGAGTTGCTATCAGCCATGTTTGCCAACTGCACTTGTCGGTTCACAGGTCCATAGTGGGAATTTAGAAAACGAGCTTTGCCTATTTCTGTTTGACCTGCCTCCAGCTATTTAGTGTGATGGGTTGTCATGTTATGAATATAAAACAGAAAGCTGCCACAACATATCACTGAGGACTTGTCTCACAAATCTTTTAATATACACAGAGAACGGCATCTGAAGTAGAATCGGTAAAGAGTGGAGATTCACAACAAGTCATCCTGTCATTGCAAAGGAGAGATAGGCTCATTATTCCTGGAAGCGTGGTTTTCCGCGGACAATTCTATCAACAGACCCATTGACCTCAATCCTATTTATGAGGATCACTATGCTCAAACTTCGCCACACAGCTAATTAGTGACTAGATTTCCTCCCCACGTCACAATGGAGTTTCTGAAATGATGTCTGATCGGCTGACTGAAAAGTATATCAAGGCCAAGCACACAATTAACAGCACACTGATGATGTTTCCTCGTGTCGTGATGAAACACTTACAAGAAAGTTGTCAAGATCAGGGAACAACTCAATCCACCCATCAGCCACCTGAGATACACATCTTCCGAATTATTTCCAACTCTTTGTTTGGTGCTAAACCTGCAAGAGGACCACAACCTTAGATTAGTTTATGAGAACACTCAGTCCTCTTTTATTGTCATTTAGAAATACACACATGCATTAAGGAATGATACAATGTTTCTCCAGAGTGATATCACAGAAAACGGGACAAACCAAAGACTAACACTGACAGAACCACATAATTATAACATATAGTTACAGCAGTGCAAAGCAATACCATAATTTGATGAAGAACAAACCATGAAACCATGGGCATGGTAAAAAAAAAAGTCTCAAAGTCCCCAAGTCGATCGACTCCTGAGTCCCCGATAGCAGCGGCAAAAGGGAGAAACTCCCTGCCATAAACCTCCAGGCACCGTCAATTTGCCGATACCTTGGAAGCAGCCGACCCCAGCCGACCCTGAGTCCATCCGTCTGAAAACTCCGACCTTCCGAGCAGCCTCTCCGATACAGCCTCCTGAGCGCCATCCTCTGCCGAGCGCCTTCGACCTCGCCCCGGCTGCTGAAACACGTAAAGCCAAGGATTCCGGGGCCTTCAGCTCCGGAGATTCCGGTTACCACGCAGTAGCAGGGGCAGCGAAGTGGGCATTTCAGAAGTTTTCCAGATGTTCAGCTATGCACTCACGTCTGTCTCCATCAAATCAGAATTGTGCACGGTCCCCTACTTGACAGATAACAGATATTCATCACCGGAGAGGCCGCGCGCACTGTCGTCATGCCGCCATCTTCTCCCGGACCTTGTCATTGGGTTTGGAGGCTTGCGTGCCTCAATGACCTGCAGAGCTACGTTGGCTGGAGTCAGGGCTTTATCCTTTGGTTCTTGGTAGGGTCACCCATGCCAAACATGTCAAAGGGTAGAGGCCAAACTAAGTGAGGTCCACTGGTCCTCCAGGTTTGGGGGTTCAGCTCAGGGCTAACAACCCTGACTAGTAAAACTAAACAGTTACGGAAACAGCAATGAAGAATCCTTCTACATCTGAGTGTGGTGATATTGATCTGCATCTTTATTTATTTTCCATTTCTATATTAACATGTTCTGCATTCTACTACTGCTGCTAAGTTAGCAAATTTCACGACACATGCCGGTGATAATAAACCTGATTCTGATTCCTGAATCTCCACCCAGAACGTGTATGACTGACAGTAGTGAAAACCGTCAGGAAGCTACTGACACGATGAAGGAAGCCCTGAACACCGCCAGAGATGGAGGACCTTCATTGCTGCCTTAAACACCAGCAGCATAATGGACCATAAGTAAGTTCGGTGCTAACAAGGCATGAAATCAAAGATCAAAGATCAAATTGATTCACCAAATACATTAATATGTATAAGGAACTTGCTGTGGTGTGTTGCTGTGACATGCACCAAAAAACAACATTTAGCAATTATACAGCATAAAGAATTATGTAAAAATAAAATCAGCAGTACAGATATGGAATAAAATGTGCATAAATACATAAATACTAGAAAGCACAGTACTGTGCAAAAATCTTAGACACATACAGTATGTATAGCACTGTATGTATACAGTAATTTTATGTATTGTACTGTATTGCTGTCACAAAAAAACAAATTTCATGACATATGTGAGCGATGATAAATTTGATTCTGCTATGTGTCTCTATTGTGGACTGAGAGTGGGAAGGGGGCAGGGAGAGGGGAATTGTGGTTCAGAAAAGGGGAAGGGAGACAGAAGGGAGCAGGAAGTACCAGAAAGATATTCTGTAATGATCAACTGTTTTGGGAATCAGATGACCTTCTCTAGTGTCTCAGGCCTGGGCATGTCTGCACCCGCACCACCCCTCACCCCACCTCTGGGCACTCCTACTCTGTCGTCTCCCACAGCACCCCACCCTCGCCATTCCCAATATCCTTTCTTCCCGCCAGATTTACAAACTGGCTCTCCGCTCCACGTTGACAAATACAGTACTGTGCAAAAGTCTTAGGCACACATACATAGCTTGCATACCAAAGACCTTTGAACAGTACTGCATCAGGGTTATCATCGTTCACATATGTCATGACATTTGTTTTTTTGCAGCAGCAATACAATGCAATACATAAAATTACTACAGTGCTCTGCAAACGTTTTAGTGACCCTAGCTATATGTATGTGCCTAAGACTTCTGCACAGTACTGAACAAGACCTGCGGTGATGGTAGACTTCAGGCAGTGATCTTTACTGCTGCCCTGACAGTTCACTGTAGTTTTCAGATATTGTGAGAAGAAATTCCACCTAACCAGACAGTAAACGTTTCATAGCAACGCACACAAAATGCTGGCGGAGTTCAGCAGGTCAGGCAGCATGCATTGAAAAGAGTAAACGATCGGTGTTTCGGACCAAAGGCCCTTCTTCAGGACTGAGAAGAAAGGGGGATGATGCCAGAATAAAAAAAGTGGAGGGAGGGGAAGGAGGATAGCTGGAAGATGATAGGTGAAGCCAGGTGAGTAGGAAAGGTAAAGGGCTGGAGAGGAAGGAATCTGACAGGGGAAGAGAGTGGACCATAGGGAAAAGGGAAGGACGGGGCCCAAGGGGAGGGTAAGAAGAGGTAAGAGGCCAGAGACAGGAATAGAGGAAGGAGGGGGGTAATTTTGCTCACCGGAAGGAGGAAGAAACATGTACCAGTTTGAAAAGTACCCAGATGGAATGCAAGTTTAATTTATTATCAAACTATGTATGCAGTATGCAACTCAGAGACTCTTCTCCAGACAGCCACAAACCATGGAATTCGTTTAAAGAAAAACATCAGCTTCCCACCCAACAAAAAAACAAATCACGCAAACAGCAATACAATCCTTGACCCACCCAACCACACAAACAAAGAACAAATCTTGCAAACAGAAGCACGATCATCAGCCCACCAACCCAAAAAAAGGGAAAAGAAAAAATAGCACAAATGGCAACAAGCACATCAAACACTTCCCCACACACAGAAAAACAAATCATGCAAATGGCAAGAACATCAAACTCCCAAATGCCAACCTCACTGAGCAAAAATAACTAACAAATTGTGCTAAACGGCAACAGGAAAGAACAGAATACAGAATATTAAAAAACACAAAGCTGAAAAAAACCAATTTTTTCCTCCACGTGTTTCATTCCTTGTTCAAATCCCATCTTCAATTATCACATATTTCTAACACACCATCTAGTTATGACAAACCAAAAAAGACTAAACGATTACTGCATTTATAAGGTCCACCAACTTGTTTGCAACTGATTACTTATTATAGTTAGATAAACAAACCCACTCATCGATCTCTCATCAAGAGACCTGGCTTAATTACAGCCTTGTGCACCAAAGCAAGTTAGATTTATTCAGATTCCTTCAATCTCCTGTCAGTTTATGCCACAGTTATTGCACTTTATATCACATAAGGAGCAGGGTGGTAGATATGCAGTAATTAGAATTGTCTGTGGGAGGTGGATGTGTTCTGTTAAAGGTGACATGAAACACACACAAGATGCTGGAGGAACTCAGCAGGTCAGGCAGCATCTATGGAAAAGAGTAAATGGGCAACGTTTGAGACCAAAAGCCTTCTTCAGGACTGAGAAGGAAGGAGGAAGACGCAAGGGAAAAAAGTGGAGGGAGAGGAATGAGGCTGGCTGAAAGGTGGTAGGTGAAGTCAGGTGGATGGGAAAGGTTAAGGGCTGGAGAGGAAGTAATCTGATAGGAGAGGAGAGTGGACCATGATTGAAAGCACTCAGCCCGAAACCTCGATTGTTTGCTCTTTTTTGTACACGTTGCCTGGCCGCCTGAGTTCCTTTTTATGCGTGTTGCTTTGGGTTTCCAGCATCTGCAGATTTTTCTCTTGTTTGTGAAGATGATAGGAATTTGGATTCAAACAGATTTTGTTTTGCAGTTCAAAGTTCAAAGAAAATTTATTATCAGAGTACATAATCACCACTTACAACCCTGAGATTCATTTTCCTGCAAATCTATAGAGTAGTAACTAGGTCGGGATCAATGAAAGATAAAGCAGAGCACAGAAGACAATAAACTGTGCAAATGCAAATATAAGTAAACAGAAATAAGCAACCAGAACATGAGATAATGAGATAAAAGTCCTTAAAGTGAGATCATTGGTTGTGGGAACATCTCAGTGGATGAGTGTAGTTATCCCCTTTTGTTCAAGAGCTGGATGGTTGAGGGGTGGTAACAATTCTTGAACCTGGTGGTGTGAGTCCTGAGGCTCTTGCACCGTTTTCCTGATGGCAGCAGCGAGGAAAGAGCACGGCCTGAGTTCCGGGGATCTTTGATGGTGGATGTTGCTTTCCTACGACACGTGTAGATATGCTTCAATCCTTTGAAATAAATAAACAACAGCACCTTCTGCAAAACATCCTCTGCTATACCGAGTTCCAGATTGATTTTAAGAATCTCTCGGAGTCAATCAGGCAGGAATTTCCCGATGGGTGGTGTGGTAACTGTCCACCACTAATTTAATTCTTGCTTCTGTCTGTAAGGAGCCTGTTCATTCTCCCATCTGGGATTCCCCCAGATGTTCTCGTTTCCATCTGCATTCTGAATTATTTATGCCTATTTAGGGTTAGTAAGCTGCGCACACGCTATGAGTGGTGACACTTGTGGCCTGCCCTCAACATATCCTCACATTATGTTTGTCATTGGTGTAAGTGACACATTTCACTGTATGTTTCAATGTACATGTCACAAATAAAGCTTATCTTTACCTTTCTGTCTGCGTAGCCTCCAGCCTGATGGCATGAACATCGATTTCTCCTGGTTAAAAAAAAGAAATTCCCTCACCCTCCCCTCTTCTTCTGTTCCCCACTCTGGCCTCCTTCCTCTTCTCACCTGCATATCTCCTCCCCTGTGTCTTCTTCTCTTTTTCCTGTAGTTCAGTCTCCTCTCCTATCAGATTCCTTCCCCTCCAGCCCTTGATCATTCCCACCCACCTTCTAGCTATCATCCTTTCCCTCCCCCTCCCCCCACCTTTATATTCTGGCTCTTCCCCCTTCCTTTCCAGTCCTGAAGAAGTGTCCCGGCCCGAGATACCAACTGTTTATTAATTTCTATTGACGCTGCCTGACCTGCTGAGTTCCTCCAGCATTTTGCGTGCTTTTCTTTGGATTTTCAGCATCTGCAGAATTTCTCATGTTTATAATCTTCATTTTTATCTTTCATACTCAGGTGGAGAGAAGATGAAGGAATACAGAACAAGGTAGAAGCCACTTGAGGAACTCGGGGGGTCAGGCAACATCTGTCAAGGGAAATGAACAGTTGATGCTTTAGGTTGAGACTCTCCATCTGGACTGAAAGATTATGGGGACACAGCCACTATAAGATGGTGCAAAATAGGGCGCAACAAGAACTGGAAGGTGATAGGTGGATCCCAATGATGGGCAGATGAACGAGTGACAGAAGCTGGGAGGTGATAGGTGGAGGGCTGAAGATGATGGAATCTGATTGGAGAGGAAGTTGAGGGAGATGAGGAGAGCAGATGTGAGGGGTGGAAGGTCGGGAGGAGTGAGTGGGTGATGGGCAGATAGAGTGGGTGGAAGAAAGGAAAGGATCAGGGCGATGGGAGGTGGGCCGGGTGTAGGAGGAACTGGGTAGATCAGGAGGAGAGAGAAAAGGGGCAGAGGGGGAGTTTACCAGAAACTGGAGAATTGAATGGTTAGTCTGTCGGGTTGCAAACTTCCCGATGGGACTATGAAGTGCTGATTATTCAGAGTCAAAGTGGCTGCTGATTATATGCTCCAAAGCTCAGAAGAATAGTAGTTTGCCAGAGGTATATTCTCTGCTTCACAGGATTCATGTTTTCAATTTCCTAAGCAATATTTAACTGCTGCATGGATTCCCAAAAAGTAATTTAAACTTCATTAGGAGATATAATCCAGAGTTGATAGACTCATAGAGTCAACGGAAAGTGCTGCACTGAAACAGGCCCTTTGGCCCATCTAGTCTGTGCTGAACCAAACTGCCTACTCCCATTGACCTGCACTGGGACTATAGCCCTCCATCCATGGACCTAACCAAACTTTTCTTAAATGTTGTAATTAAGTTCTCATACACTACATTTTCTGGCAGCTCATTCCATACTCTCACTACCCTCTGAGTGAAGAAGTTTCCCCTCATGTCCCCCTTAAACTTTTCACCTTTCACCCTTAACCCATGACCTCTGGTTGCAGCTCCCCCCCCCCCACACCCCCGACCTGAGAAGGTGGGATTCTGTAACAACAACTATAACCTGTACACAATTACACTTAGTGGCCACTTGTTAGATATAGGAGATACCTAATAAAATGGCCACTGAGTGTAGCTGTGCATCTCTGATTTTTGGGTGTACCGTAGTCTAGAGGAACGTTGTTTCACTTAGTTACTCCTCACTGCTGCCATCAGGTAGAAGATACAAGAGCCTCAGAACTTGCACCACCAGGTTCAAAACCAGTTACTATCCCTCAACCATCAGGCTCTTGAATAAAAGGGGATAGCTTCTCTCAATTTCACTTGCCCCACCCTTGAAATGTTAACATAGAACATAAAAATCTACAGCACATACAGGCCCTTCGGCCCACAATGTTGTGCCAACCATGTAACCTACTCTAGAAACTGCCTAGAATTTCCCTACCGCATAGCACTCTATGTTTCTAAGCTCCATGCACCTATCTAAGAGTCTCTTAAAAGACCCTATAGTATCTGCCTCTATTCTAAAAATAGAAGTTGCACGTTCTAACTATGCATTCAAATCCATAATTCTATTGGACTTTCGTATCTTACTCCCACAACCAGAGATCTTACTGTAAGGACTCTTTATCTCACTATCTCATGTTCTCGTTATTTATTGATATTTATTTATATTTGCATTTGCACAGTTTGTTGTCTTCTGCACTTTGGTTGATCTTTCATTGATCCTGTTATAGTTACCACTCTATAGATTTGCTGAGTATGCCCTCAGGAAAATAAATCTCGGGGTTGGATGTGGCGACGTGAATGTACATTGGTAATAACGTTTTACTTTGAATTTTGAACTTTGTGTGTGTGTACTGTCAGATGACAATAAGCTTAAACTTGAACTCAGTCAGTGGTGTCAAGTGGGCTCATTATTCTGTGTCTCCTGCCGATAATAGCTGATTGAACATCCCTCGGCCCTCCTCTCTGACATTTCACAGAGGGCCGACAGTAAGTGAATCAAATGATTTTAGTTCTCGGCGACTACACTCCAATAGTCAAACTGTAAAAGGAAGATGCAGACTGCAAAATGAGGTGCATGGACGCTCTGTTAGATATCTCGTAAAGGAACAAATCCCAGATCTCCTTCAGTGTTCAGTCACAGAGTAAAACAGCCATTCCCCGGGAGACCATTTGTGTTTTGTCGGCAATCCTTCCTTACTTTAGAGCAGAATCCGTCGCACCACTAACACTGTAAACGCTCGGTACCTGCGCGAGGACTTAAGACCGATGCAATCCAACGAAGAGTGACAGTTCGCAAATTTGAATCAAGAAGCAAGCGCAGTAACACTTAGAGTGAGTTTATTACACTCAGCTTGTTTGACATGCCTGTTAGATCATAATTAAGGTATTTGGAAGTGTAGCCAACATTTTGTACTTGACAGATAAGGGTTGATAGCTGATGCCTGTTGACTGCTGCACTTAGTGAAACTGCCTGCAGAATCAGAATCAGATTTATGACGCACAGTGCTGTTCGAACGTCTCAGGCACATATATATAGCTAGGGTGCCTGAGACGAACAAACTGTGCAAATGCAAATATAAATAAATAGCAATAATTAACGAGAACGGGAGATGAGGAGTCATTGAAAGTGAGTCTACTTTCAGGAAGGATGCCGTGCACAATTCTGATTTGATGGAGACAGACGTGAGAAGCATGAAGGAACACCTGGAGTAACTTCTGAAATGCTGCTTTGCTGCCGCTGCTACTGTGCGATCGAGAATCTCCAGAGGGGAAGGCCCCAAATCCTCGGCTTTGCCTATTGCCTGTTGCCGGGGCTGGGGTCGAAGCGCTCAGCAGAGATGGTGCTCGGTGCTCGGTGTCGGAGGCTAGAAGTTTTCGGACGGACTCGGAGTCAGACTGTGGTCGGGTGCTTCCAGGAAGCTGCATCAGCAAGTTTGCGGCGCTGGAAGCTCATGGCAGGAAGAGTTTTCTTCCTTCAACTGTCTGCATGAGATGTTGGGACTTCTGAGAGACTTTGAGACCTTTTTTACCGTGCCCATGGTCTGTTCTTCCATCAAATTACAGTATTGCTTTGCACTGTTGTAACTATATGTTATAATTATGTGGTTTTTGTCAGTTTTTTTTAGTCTTGGTTTGTCTTGTGTTTCTGTGATATCATTCTGGAGGAACAAATTGTATCATTTCTTAATGCATGCATTACTAAATGACAATAAAGGAGGACTGCGTGTCCTCATAATCTAATCTAATCCAATCTAAATCTAATCTAGTTGTGGGATCAGTTCAATGATGGGGCAACCGTAGTAGAGTGACATTATCCTCTTTGGTTCAGGATCCTGATGGTTGAGGGGTAGTAACAGCTTCTGAACCTTGTGAGTTCTGAGGCTCCTGTACCATTTTCCCAATGGCAGCAGCGAGAAGAGTGCATGGCCTGGGTGATGATGGGAGTCCCTGATGATGGATGCTGCTTTACTGCAACAGCGTTCTTTTGTAAATGTGCTCAATACTGGAGAGGGCTTTTCTCAGGGTGGACTGGGCTGTATCCATTACTTTTTGTAGGATTTTCCATTCAAAGGCTTTGCTGTTTCCATACCAGGCTGTGATGCAACCAGTCAATATACACATCTGTAGTAGTGTGCCATAGTTTTAGGTGTCATGCCAAATCTTTGCAAACTCCTACGAAAGGTCTACATCGTTCTGCTATTGTGTACTGAAATACGGAACAAGTCGAATGGAAGCAGATTCCTCTCTGAGTTCAACTACTTCAATGACTTCAACTACTGCACAGAGTCTTGTCATCTTCAGAAGTTTTCTGATGACTCTGCCATAGTTGGATGTATCAGCAAGGGAGATGAGGCTGAGTACAGGGCAATGGTGGGAAACTTTCTCACATGGTGTGAGCAGAATTTTCTGCAGCTTAATGTGAAAAGGACTTAGGACTGGTGGTGGACCTGAGGAGGGCTAAGGCACCGGCAGCCCCTGTTTCCATCCAGGGTGTCAGTGTGGACATGGTGGAGGTTTACAAATACCTGGGGATACGAATTGACAATAAACTGGACTGGTCAAAGAACACCGAGGCTGTCTACAAGAAGGGTCAGAGCCGTCTCTATTTCCTGAAGAGACTGAGGTCCTTTAACATCTGCCGGACGATGCTGAGGATGTTCTACGAGCCTGTGGTGGCCAGTGAAATCATGTTTGCTGTTGTGTGCTGGGGCAGCAGGCTGAGGGTAGCAGACACCAACAGAATCAACAAACTCATTCGTAAGGCCAGTGATGTTGTGGGGATGGAACTGGACTCTCTCACAGTGGTGTCTGAAAAGAGGATGCTGTCCAAGTTGCATGCCATCTTGGACAATGTCTCCCATCCACTACATAATGTACTGGGTGGGCACAGGAGTACATTCAGCCAGAGACTCATTCCGCCGAGATGCAACACAGAGCGTCATAGGAAGTCGTTCCTGCCTGGTGCCATCAAACTTTACAACTCCTCCCTTGGCAGGTCAGACACCCTGAGCCAATAGGCTGGTCCTGGACTTATTTCCTGGCATAATTTACATACTACTATTTAACTATTTATGGTTTTATTACTAATTAATTATTTAGGGTGCAACTGTAATGAAAACCAATTTCCCCCGGGATCAATAAAGTATGACTATGACTATGACTATGAGTTATGCAGCGCTCTGTTTCTGAGAACTGTTTGTAACACGAACGGTTCGCAAGTGAAAAACGCAGCAACTAGCCGAGTTTACACAGGTCAGAGCTAGGTGCGGCACAGGGGCGTGATGCTATTACAGTGCCAGTGACCCGGGTTCAATTCGGGCCACCGCCTGTAAGGAATTTGTATAATCTCCCTGTGACCGTGAGCGTTTCCTCTGGATGCTCCGGATTCCTCTCACAAAGATATACGAGTGCCACACTGGTGTCATCGGGCAACATGGACTCGTTGGGCCGAAGGGCTTGATACCATACTGTATCTCTGAAAGAGAAAGAAGATGCCTACAGAGGTGCATTGTCCCATGGGAAGAGATGGTCTGGCAAGGCACGTTAAATCTTAATTTCCATTCTTAATAACAAAAATTCTTTAACAAAGTCCTAATAATGCCTGCACTTGACCGGTCTTTCTTCTCCCTTTTACATCTGCTGCCGGAAGGTGCCTGCGTTTGACTGGGCTCTCTCAAAACTTAATTGACTCAGTTTGTAGATTGGACTCTGCAGTTCATGTGATGATGTGTTTCTGGTTTCTATATGCTCTTTCTATTGCAATTTTGTGTGACTTTAATCAGAGCAGACTGGTTCTGCAGTCTGCAATTAACAAATGACACAGTGCTAAATTGAACTAAACTGAGCATTCCTAGACTGTTTCAAGCACTCTGTAGTTTGAACTTTCATATTCTGTGTGTTTTCCGCTCATTTTTCGCCACTTGTGCAATTTAATCTTTTTTTTGCTCTCTGGGTGTTTGATGTTTTCTTTGAACGGGTTCCATGTTGTTTCTTTGTTTCATGGCTGTTCGAGGGAAGACGAATCACAGGGTTGTATACTACATACATACTTTGAATCTCTGAATATTTGATATACTATTAGAATATTTTGTTGTAGATGTGGTTTTGGGTTTGAAAAGATCACTACCGCTGGCTGGCAAGGCATGAAGCTGGATAGGATTCACAAAAAGGCCAATGACATCTTAACTAGAGTGAATTCTTTGTGGCTTCTGTGTTGCAAGTTTCTAGCTGGTGCCAAGATCAATCCCCTGCAGCACCTCAGCAGCAGACAATATCCAACCAGCCGCTCTCCCGAGGACCTCGGTCAGATGCGTGGCCTGTACATAAGTCAGGTGTTCATAGAGCTGTTATATAAAATGGATTATCAGACAATGTCATTGCGTAATCCCTCAAAAAACATCTAATCTTTGTCCACTTTTACCAGGACCTCCAGCATTTGGACTGCATTTATATTCTGCCGGCTGCAGGGTAAATTCTGACATATTCTTTTTCCCTTGCTGTGGATGAAAGATAAGGGAATGCAATTAAAAACACAGGCTTATCTCAAAATCCTAACTCAAAGTAAGAATGTTCCATTATGTAATTTATAGTTTTAATAAGAGAATCTGTATTAAGGTAGAAGGAGTTCGCTTGTATATCCGAGTCTCTCATTCTGTCAGGATCATAATAAGCTGCAGAGAGTTGTAAACTTAGACAGCTCCAACATGGACACTAGCCTCCCCGGCATCCGGGACATCTTCAAGAAGCAGTGCCTCAAAAAGGCGGCGTCCATCATTAAGGACTCGCATCACCCAGGACTTCTCATCGCTGCCATCAGGGAGGAGATACAGGAGCCTGAAGGCACACACTCTGCGATTCAGGAACAGCTTCTTCCCCTCTGCCATCCGATTTCCGAACGGACACCGAACCCATAATCACCACCTCATTACTTTTTGTTTCTTTCTTTTTGCATTATTTATTTAATTGAACTTTAAAAATATATATATACTTCTAAATATAATTTACAGATTTTATTATTATATATTGCATTGTACTGCTGCTACATAACAACAAATTTCATGACATATGCCGGTGACATTAACCCTGATTCTGATTCTGATTCTGATTATGTCACAGTGCACAGAAAAAAATCTGAAGGCAAATGGAAAAAGGATGAAACAGAAAATGTCAGGATGAGAGGGTGGGTGACGGAAAGAGGCTTGTTTCGCAGTTGCAATGTCAGATTTGGAATGTGTGACACTTACAGACTACCCCCGGCACAAACTTTAGCACTGCTGGTTGTTAACAAAAACAGGTGGCTGTGGAGGCCAAGTCTTTGGGTATATTTAAGGCAGAGGTTGATTAGTCAGGGCATGAAGGGATATGGGGAGAAGGCGGGAGATTGGGGCTGAGAGGGAAAATGGATCAGCCATGATGAAATGGCAGAACAAACTCAATGGGCCAAATGGCCTAATTCTGCTCCTACATCTTATGTTATTATGGTCAAAACATTCCATTCTATGTTTTGATGTACACATGATAACCAAATGAGATGAAAATAAGGAGGAGAAGACAGTTGTGAACTCTTGGAGTGGTGAGGAAGAGGAGTGGTGAGGAAGAGAAGTGGTGTGGCCTAGTCTTCTTGTGAAGCATGCTATATGGTGGTTATATTCCTGAACTAGAGATAATACATTGAAATCACTGAGCCATAGAGTCAAACAGCATGGAGATTGACCCTTCTGCTCATCAGATCCATACCAGCCGAGCTAGTCCCATTGCCCACATTTGGCTCATGTTCTTCTAACCTTTCCTATCCATATCTATCCTATTGTTTTTTTAAAGTTGTTAATGCACTTGTCTTAATGACTTCCTCTGCCAGCTCATTCCACATAGGAACCACCCTTTGTGTACAAAAAGTTGTCACTCAAGTTCTTATTAAATCTGCCTCTTCTCTCCCTCAATGCTGTCGGAGGATGGTACTGGAGTTCTGGGTCAGTAGTTTGTGGATTGGACTGTACTTCGATAGGATTCTTTTGATTTTGTGTTTTGTATTTTTTTTAATCCCTTGCTCTTTCTTGTTGCCATTTGCATGATTTGTTTTTTTTTTGCACATGGGGGAAGGGTTGATGTTTTCCTTTGAAGGGGGGATCAATGGTTTTCTTTGTTTCGTGGCTGTCTGGAGAAGGTGAATCTCAGGGTTGAATGCAGCTTACATACTTTGATATTAATTGTACATTGAGTTTTGAAATTTTGATCTGAGGTCCTCTAGTTCCTAGTGCCCCAACTCTGCGAAAAACGTCGCCGTGAAGCAGTCACCGGGACACTTCACAGTAATGACTTGGTTGACCTCCCTCAGCGCCGATAATTCATTACAAGAGAAAATCTGCAGATGCTGGAACTCTGAGCAACACATACACAGTGCTGGAGGAACTCAGCAGGCCAGGCAGTATCTAGGAAAAGAGTACAGTCAAAGTTTCAGGCCAAAACCTTCCGGCGGGACTGGAGGAAAAAAGCTGAGGAGTAGATTTAAAAGGTGGGTAAGGGGAGAGAGAAGCATCGGGCGATAGGTGGAACCTGAAGGGGGAGGGGATGAAGTAACGAGCTGGGAAGTAAATTGGTAAACCAGGCAGACGGCCATGGAAGAAAGAAAAGAGGGAAGGAGCACCAGAGGGAGGTGATGGGTGGGCAATTTTGAGTTCACCTTATCCAGTCTGGCTAATCTGTGACTCCAGGCCTAAGTCAATGTGGTTGTCTTTTAAATATGTTCTGAACCATTCCCCTGAACCACTCAATTCAGCAGCAAATGGCTGTGGACGCTTGCAGCCTGTCTAAACAGCAGTGCCTACACCCTGTAACTACTTAAGACATCCACAGATCTTCAAACATTAACCCTCAATTCTCCTCTCAACCATTCTCACTGTTCTGTTCCTATTCCAATAATGAAAATTATTGTTCTGACACTGTTGCATTAGGTTACTGAATGCAATCAGACAGCAAGCATCATTACATAGGAAACATTTCACAATAAGTAATAGTCCTGGAAAATTTGATAGCAACCAGGTCATTAGATCGCAGTTTATTTTGCACTAAATGTGTGTTAAGGGGATTGAAGTATTTAGTGGACAACAGCAGACAAAAGTTGGTCAGACACTGCAAAGTGTTTTGGGTTAACCTAGCTGCAGAAAGCTGTGCTGAAGGCCATTAGAGGGAGTGTCCCTCCTGTTGATGAAAGGCGTGCACCGAAGTTAATATTCATATAATGTCGGCCAATTATATTGAGATCGGAATTAAATTAACCTTTCTGTTCCTCTTGGCTGCACTGGAAAGATATAACAAAAATAAGAATGAGATTTTTATGCCCAATGTCTGCAAGGCACATGTCCTGAATACAGTCGGATAACAGAATTCCAACGATGCTCCAGGATAAAGCCGACTATTTGGTTAACTCTCCACCCACTGCACAAAAATAATGACTCCCTGCACCAGAAGAAAAGGTGAGTCGGTTACAAAATGCATCGCAGCAGCTCCCCTGGGTTCCGTCACCAACTGCTTCCAGTCTATTCTGCCTGTAAGGACTAGGGATGAAGATTATGGGGAGTGCACAGTAAGCTTATTGGTTACGGCATCTTTTTACAGCACCCGCGATCAGGGTTCGATTCCCACCGCTGTCCGTTGGGTCTGTATGTTCTCGCCATGGTCACATGGGTTTCCTCCAGCTGCTCCTGTTTCCGCCCACGTCCCAGTGGCGCTGGCCTAGTGGGTTCTGGACGTGCTATGTTGGTGCCGGACGCACACCAACACTTGCGAGCCCCAGCGCAGTCCTCGAACCGTGTTGGACGTCGACACAAACAATGTACGCTTTGATACACAAGTAATAAATAAAGCCAACCTTTTAATAAAGGTTTGCGAGACTCCGAGAGGGAATTAATATTGACAACCTTCAATCAGAAAGTATCACAACAATTAAAAGGAGATGAGAAAGGAAGTTCTTTTTACGCAATCAATAAAATGTTGGCAAATGATTGGACAGACCCAGCACTCCACTTAACTCAGCCTTACACGTGAAAACCATGATGTTACAAAGCTGGCTTGGAAGGATCAAAGAGCTGATGATACAATCTCCCGAGGCTATTTGTCAGATTGTATGTTTCATGTACGTACTGACATTGCCATTAATATTGACAAGCAGAGATTCCCGAGGTAGAAAAGAAACAAAATACATCATGGTTTGTTTATTGTAATCTTGCAACTATTTTTTGTACGTGGAACCTTTTTCAGATTGAGTTTTCCACGTTGCAGAACAAATCTACTTTATGAAAATATTTTGATCATATAGTTTTTGCCCCATGGTACAGATTGATAAGTCCAGATGTATTGACCTATATTTATATATGCTGGGAGAAGAATAACTGATCCAGCTAGCTTCTGTTTAGTCTCTGGACATGTATCTTCTCCCAGCTACCGTTGGGCAGGAGGATGGATGCTCAAAGTCCCACACTGCCAAGTTCAACATCATCTACTTTGAAGGAGAGCAGCCAGAACTTCAACCTCCAACTTCCCTTCAACCAGTTGGCCCTTGAGCCAACCATCAAAAACCCTAATCACTTCGGTTCAGTAATGCTATGACCACTTTGTACTAAAATGAACTACTTCCCTTTTCATCAGAGTGCTGATGAAGGCCCTCAGAGTGAAACATCATCTGTTTATTCCCCTCCATAGATGCTGCCTGACCTGCACCATTCCCTCTAAGCCAGGACGCTCTCAATGGCGCTCCTGTAAAATGCAGCTAGGATGGGCAGGAAGTGAGCCTTGTTTGCCTCAATCTCCTTAGGAAGTGGAGGCTTCGTTGGACCTTGTGATAATAAACTTAGCTTTGATGTTGACGTTGTGTGGAGCTGGTGATGAACTCCCATGGCTCATGACGATTGAGTTCACCCGCTTTCTCTTAAGCTACTTGAGATCCAGGGTTGGCATGTGCTTCCATTCCCCTGGTGTTTCTCTCTCTGGTTACCAGACACCATTCCCTCTGCGTGGGAGCTCAGCCTAGTAATGTGGAAAGCGCTACATCATTTGGAAATATTGGGCATTTCCAAGTGCCCCTGGCCATTCTCTCTTCTTGCAGCTGCCATCAGGAAGGAAGCACACCACCAGATTTAGGAGCAATTATTGCCCTACACCTTCAGGCGCCTGAACCAGCATGGATAACTTCACTCACCTCAGCTCCAAACTGATTCCACAACGTATGGACTCACTTTCTCAACATTATTTTTTACTTAACTCTCTATTCGTTTTTACACCGATTGTCTTCTTTTGCTCATTGGTTGTTTGTTAGTCTTTGTTAGACCCCAGGAACTGAAATTGTCTACAGAACAGATGGCAGACTTTTCAATCTTGCCCGTCTCAAGTCCAAAACGAAGACATCCATGAGTTCCCTCATCGGGTTCCAATACGCAGAAGACAACAGTGTTGCAGCTCTTTCAGAAAACCACCTACAACAGATTCTGACTGCCTTCAACCGTGTATACACGAAACTTGGACTTACCATCAATTCCAAGAAGATTCAGATCATCTATCAACCATCACCAACTGAGGCAAATTGGATAGAACCATCAATTCAACTTGGCAAAACAACCCTGGAAAACGTGGACTACTTTCCGTATCTTGGAAGTCACCTGTCCTCCAATGTTGACCTTAATGACGAGATCTAACGTCATCTTAAATGCGCTGGAACAGCTTTTGGACATCTCCGAACAAGAGTCTTTTATGATCGTGACATCCGAACAGACACCAAAATGTTAGTGTACAAAGCAGTGGTAATCCTAACGCTCCTGTATGCATCAAAAACCTGGACAACATACCAATGACATCTGAAGGCACTTGAAAAATTCCATCAATGCTGTCTTTGAAACATCTTAAATATCAGCTGGGAAGATAAAAGAACCAACAACAGTGTGCTAAATGAAGCAAAAACAACGAGCACTGAAGCGTACGTCATCAAGAACCAACTAAGATGGAGCGGTCATGTTGCTCCTATGAAAGATGAATGTCTGCCGAAACAAATCTTCTACTCCCAGCTTAAAGAAGGCAAACGTAAAAGAGGCGGACAACAGAAGAGATTCAAAGACGTCTTAAAAGCCAACACGAAGAAATGTAACATCGACATCAACAATTGAGAAACCAATGCCAAGGACAGGAAACTCTGGCAAGCCATCATCCGAGAAGGAAGAGCAACTTTTGAAGCCAACAGATGTGCAGAATTAGAAGGAAAGAGAAGAAAATGGAAAGAGAGGCAGCAACAACCAAAGCCCGATCTGTCATCTGGAACTACCTGTCCTGAATGCGGAAGAGCTTTCAAAGCCAAGATTGGACTCATAAGCCACTTGAGAGCCAATAAGTAAATCAACAGAACAAAGACCATCATCCTCGACCTCGAGGGATAGCCACCACGACGACGGGTCTTTGTGTGAAGGTTTTCATTGATTATATTGTATTTGTTTCACTGCAAATGCCCGCAAGAAAATGAATCGCGAGGTAGTACACAGTGACTTCTATATACTTTGATAATAAATTTACTTTGAGCTATAAAGTCAAAAGAAAAATGTCATTTGGAGGAGGACTTGGAGCCAGTGGGGATCTTTGATCTTCTGTCTGATGCTTCTAGACATCCAAATTTGCAAGTTTGAGGCATGTAACCATGACACTAAGCACCAGTTGCTGTGCATTTAGTAAGTGCATGCATTACTAACAGAAATGGATGTTTGGAGTGGTGAGTGGGGCACCATTGACCTCTTTTTCCTGGATGGTGTTGAGATCCTTGAGTGGTGTCGGAGTTGAGATAGATCCATCACATTCTTGACTTCTTCGTTGACGTAGGAAAGACTTTTAGATGTCGGGAGACGAGTCAATTCTGGAAGGATACCCTGCTTCTCGTCTCCTCTTGCAGCCAAAATAACAGAGCAACATACACACAAAAAGCTGGAGGAACTCAGTAGACCAGCCAGTATCTAGGAAAATGATGATGTTTCAAGCACTGTATCTCAGTATATATGACAATGATAACACAATACCAATTGTTTAGTGCCATGTTTCAGATGGTAAACATCATTAATTTGTTAGATATATTTATATATGCTTCTTTATTATTTGTTTATTGAGATATGGTGCACAATCAGCCCTTCTGACCCTTTGATCCACACCACCCTGCAATCCCCCAATTTAATTCTAACCTGATCACAGGACAATTTACAATGATCAATTAACCTACCAACAGATATGTCTTTGGACTGTGGGAGGAAACTGGAACACCTAGAGAAAACCCATGCAGTCACAGGGAGAATGTGCAAACTCCTTATGGGCAGTGGTGGGAATTGAACCCACGTCACAGGTACTGTAAAGCATTGTGCTAACCAATGCCCTATATGCTGTCAGGTAATCTATATACTACTAAAACTCTCATGCTCTGTCTGTCTGTTTGTCTGTTTGTGACCTTCAATTAGTGCAAACGGTGCATTACAGCAGCACTTTTTTTGCCTAAATCAAATTAAAATGCGCTAACTTACAGAATGCAGGCAAAGTTCAGGGTTCTACCAGCGCCTTTACTTCCTGAGAAAACTAAAGAAATTTGGCCTGTCCCCTAAAACCCTCACTAATTTTTATAGATGCACTGCAGAAAGCATTCTTCTAGGGTGCATCACAACCTGGTATGGAAGTTGTCCTGTCCAAGACCGGAAGAAGCTGCAGAAGATCATGAACATGGCGCAGCACATCACACAAACCAATCTTCCATCCGTGGACTCACTTTACACCGCACGCTGTCGGAGCAGTGCTGCCAGGGTAATCAAGGACACGACCCACCCAGCCAACACACTTTTCGTCCCTCTTCCCTCTGGGAGAAGACCCAGGAGCTTGAAGACTCGCACGGCCAGATTTGGGAACAGCTTCTTTCCAACTGTGATAAGACTGCTGAACAGATCCTGACCCGGATCTGGGCCGTACCCTCCAAATATCCGGACCTGCCTCTCGGTTTTTTTGCACTACCTTATTTTCCATTTTTCCATTTTCTATTTATGATTTATAACTTAAATTTTTAATGTTTACTAATTTTTATTATTTTTAATATTTAATATTTGTATTCCAGGGAGCGGGAAGCGCAGAATCAAATATCGCTGTGATGATTGTACATTCTAATACCAGTTGTTTGGTGACAATAAAGTATAAAGTATATATTCGTATAAAATTGCTCATTCGCCAAAAATCAACAGGCCGAGACCCAATCAGCCATCATGGAAATTGGGACGCCACAGCCCAACACGTGCACGGCCAGCCTCAGTGACGCCTCACGATGCTCACAGAGCCGCTTCCACCTTCCCTGGAGACCACGATGCCACAGCCCGACGCATGCGCACGGCCAGCCTCAGCGATGCCTCGCGATGCTCACAGAGCCGCTTCCACCTTCCCTGGAGACCACGATGCCACAGCCCGACGCATGCTCACGGCCAGCCTCAGCGACGCCTCACGATTCTCACAGCAGCCACACCAACTGCAGCAAAAGGGCAGGGCTATCACGTCCATTTAGGAGAGCGCCAACCACATAATCGAGAAACAAGAGCATCTTGGAGGCTTTGGTGTTACTGCTTCCTATCTTCTATCAAGCATTAGGGTAAAAATATATGGATAGCCTAATTATGCCGCATGGAAAGAGAAGGGGGGCATTATTGTCAAGAGATGACGCCAAACGTCATCGGGAAGTGGCAAGGAGAAGGAGAGAACAACAATCGGATGAGGCCAGGGCCGCACAACTCCAGGATCAGAGAGAAAGAACAAATGGTAGAAGAGACGAAGAGACGAGGGACGAAAGGACTGCACATCTCCAGAATGACAAAAACAGGCAGAGAAGGAGGAGAAAGGGAGAGAAAAAGGAGAAAAGGAAAGATCAACTCGAGAATAATGCGGCACAGAGTAATTATTGCGAGAGTTGCTGAAGACGACAGTGGCTGCTTTCGACGACAATACCTCGACAGAGAAAGACCAAGGCAAAACGCACGACTTGTATGCCATCACATTTCTGCTGATGTTGGTTCGATGACCAGAGTATGCCCTCACTGTCGTGCCATCCTATTCACTGGAGAAACCGCACATTTCTGCTGTATGAAGGGAAAGGTCAGGATAGGCAATTTGCAGCCTCTTCCTAATGAACTCCTCAATTTGTACAGCAATGATGAACCTACTGCAAACGAGTTCAGTCATTTCAACTAGGAATCGATGGAATCCTTCTGTGATTATTCATGGCCAAATCCATCATTATATCAGACGTTTAATTCCAGACCCCAACCAGCAAGCCCAATTCCTTCAAATTTACTTCATGGATCCTCAAGACAGTGTAGAATTGAGAATGGGGATACTCCAGAATGATGGAATTCAACGTGAGATTGTTGAGTTATTGGAAAACCTACAACAACAACGAAACCCGTACATTGCTTCCCTTCAACTCGCAAAAGAACAAATTCGAGGCATGCCAGAGGTGTCCACTGTCACTGATCCTGACCGGAGACCGGCATTTGAACATGAGAGAAGATTTAATGCACAAATTGCCAACGAGGTTGCTGTCATTATGCCGAACAGCACCGAACCTGAAGTAAGATCACAGCACATTGTGTTGAAAGAACGAGGAGCTGATTTGCAAATAATTTCAGATTCCCATCGCTCATATGACAGATTTCAATTCGTACATTTCTTTCCAGTTGGAGACAATGGCTGGCATCATCAACTCCAAATGACGAACGAGAAGAAACTGACAGCAATGCATTATTATGCGTATTGAATAATAAACCATGAGAATGAATTTAATAACCTCCTCAGAGGAGGACGTCTATTCCAACAATACTTGGTCGATACGGCTGCTAAGATTGAAGACGAGAGGCTGAGCGACATCCAAATGAATTAAGCAACTTTGAGATGAACAACATACAGAGACCTGACTGATGCATCGAATGGTAACAATGATTTCAGAAACATCGGAAGGCGCATCATCCTCTCCTCAAAATTTGTCGGTGGACCGAGATACATGATGGAACGATGTCAGGACGCCATGATGTATATACGGAAGTATGGTAATGCCTCATTGTTCATTACAAAGACGTGCAATCCAAACTGGCTCAAAATCCGACAGCATCTATTTTTGGTATCAGCCACCAAACGATTGGCCAGGTTTAATCTCGAGAGTGTTTGACTTGAAGAGAAAGGTGTTTATGAAGTACCTCACTGGAACAGATGGTCTCTTTGGTAGGTTTACACTTACGTTGTTAGTGTCGGATACCAAAAGCGGGGTCTGCCTCATTTGCACTGTCTGCTGTGGCTCGATGAGGCATCCAAGCTGAGACCACAAGATTATGATAAATTTGTTCCAGCAGAAATACCAGACCAAAATGAAGATCCAGAGCTGCAAGAATTGGTATTGAAGCACATGATACATGGTCTGTATTGCACCACTAAATCACCGTGTTGGCAAAATGGTACATGCAGTAAGAGGTACCTGAAGCGATTTATTGAGCATACAAGGTGTGGGGATGATTCATATCCTGTGTATAGAAGATGGTCTGTGCAAATGGGAGGATTCGAATGTCGTCAAGTAGGACGACAGAGTCGAACTATAACTTCTGAATGGGTGGTCCCCTATAAAGCTCAACTATTGAAGCTGTTCAATTGTTATCTAAATGTAGAAATATGCTCATCTGTCAAGTCCATCAAGTATACCATGAAGGGGAGTGATCGAGCAATTTTTGGAGTGAATAGAGAAGACGAAATCACACAGTATTTGACAGGCAGATATAGCTGGCCCTCTGAAGCTGTCGGATTGATACTTGGATTTCCAATTCACGAGAGGGAACCAGCTGTTGCTCGCCTTCGAGTGCACCCTCCCCAACAGCATCAAGTATTCTTTCGAGATAATGCTGCTGTGCAACTGAATAATGATATGTCAAGGACCACTTTAACGGAATTCATGGATCTTCGCACTCGCGATCTATTTGCAAGAACCCGGTACTATGCAGATATTCCCAGATTCTATACGTGGACTAATAAGAGATGGGAAAGAAGGAGAATGGGGAAAAGAGTGGAGGAGTACTCCGGGATTTTTGAAGCAAATGTTCTGGGTCGAGTGTATACCATTTCTCCACGAAGTGGTGACCTCTACTATTTGAGACTTCAAGGGGCCAGTATCATTCAAATCATTGAAAACACATGATGGAGATAACCTTCCATCATTCAAAGATGTTTGCAGAGAGAGAGGATTGTTGCAAGCTGACGATCATTGGCAGCAAACTACGGAAGAAGCAGCGAGAACAAGAATGCCCAGAGCAATGAGAGATTTGTTTGTCGTCTTGCTAACAAACACTGAAATCAACAATCCACAGCAATTATGGAACCGGTTCAAGAATGCAATGTCTGAACATTTCTTACAAATGGAGAGGAGAACTATCAATGATCCTAACATCATGATCGATAAGAGGCATCATGGACAAGCTCTTCTGTATTTCCAAGAGGAACTTGAGAACTTGGGCAAAACACTTAAAGAATATAACTTGCCAACACCAAAACACTGTGCAATTCCTCAAAGTGCTGGCAATCTGGAATTATTGATTGAACTGCAATAGAACAGAGATGACCAGCAGGAATTTGTTTCATAGAAGGAGCACCTATTGAATAATGAGCAAAGGGAAGTATATGAATATGTGTGCGACTGCTTGGAAAGGAATCTCTCTTCAATGATTTTCATTGATGCACCAGGAGGAACAGAGGCAAGACATTTATCATCAACTTGATCCTCACTAAAGTTAGGGGAAATGGAGGTGTTGCTATTGCTGTAGCATCATCAGGTATTGCAGCAACATTGATGCCTGGTGGTAGGACAGTGCATTCACAATTCAAAATACCCCTCAAAGTCAATAAGGATGCCCTTTGTAACATCGATAAAAACACCAATACTGCAAATTTACTCCGAAATGCGAAGCTTATTGTCTGGGATGAGTGCCCCATGATTAGGAGGGAGAGCTTTGAAGCCGTGGACCACACTCTTCATGATGTATGCAGCAAGAAAATGAGGCCTTCGGGGGTATTTTAACCATTTGCTGTGGCAATTTCCATCTGCTTCTAGCAGTTGTGAAACACAGAAATGATGCTGATGTGGAGAATTCATGCATTAAAAAATCATACTTATGGAGAAGCTTCATCAAGTTTCAATTGAAGAGAAACATACAATTGAGTGAGGGAGAAGGACGATATTCTCAGTTCTTATTGCATGTTGGAGAAGACAAGACTGAGAAAAATGAAAACAATGAAATCAAATTACCTGAAGATGTGATTCTGCCAGCAACAACTATGGAAGAATGCATTGATTTCATTTACCCGACATTCGACAATTCTGCCGAACTCTTCTCGAGGAATTCTATCTTGGTTCCTCTTAATGGAATGATGCGAAAAATAAACTTCACATGCATTAGACACTTCCCTGGAATCCTGAAAGAATACTGCTCCTTCAATGCCATAAGTGAAGGAGCTCACGCCACTCATTTTCCTACAGAATTCCTTGATTCCGTCGAACTCTCTGGATTGCCACCACATAAACTGGAATTGAAGAGGGGATCTCCCATCATTTCAATGAGGAACTTGGATCCACCAAGGCTTTGCAATGGAACGCGAATGATGGTGGAAGAACTGCACCACAATCTCATCGTAGCAAAGGTAAACATCGGTGCATTCAAAAATGACATTGTCATGATCCCAAGAATTACTCTCGTTTTATCAAAAGGGGAAGGTGTCCCTCTTCAGCGGAGCCAGTTCCTGATGCAGTCGTGCTTTGCTATGACTATATATAAGGCACAAGGCCAAACGATGGAGAATATGTTGATTTATCTGGAGAAACCGGTATTCCAGCATGGTCAGTTGTATGTGGCTTTAAGCCAGGGTGAAAGAAATGCAAACGTTAGAGTATTCCTGAAGGGTGGCAGATCAACAGGAAATGTGGTCATAAAAAGTGTCCTTCGTTAAACGAGGAGGAGCAATATTTGTCTTGCTACGCGTCTTTCTTCTTTAATACACTGAGTTCTTCTTTAATTTCCAAAGCACATCACCTCACACTGCACTGCCTTTCACTCAAAAGGTGCCCCAACGGGTCACCCGGTTGTCTAGTTCATAATAAAGTAAAGGCATCCGTTAGTCTTGCGAGACCATGGATCTGCACCTGGAAAGTCTTCACTCTCCAGGGCGCAGGCCTGGGCAAGGTTGTATGGAAGACCAGCAGTTGCCCATTCCCTCTCCACACCACCAATGTTGTCCAAGGGAAGGGCATCAGGATCCATACAGCTTGGCACCGGCGTCGTCGCAGAGCAACGTGTGGTTAAGTGCCTTGCTCAAGGACACAACACGTTGCCTCGGCTGGGGCTCGAACTCAAGATCTTCAGGTCGCTAGTCCAATGCCTTAACCACTTGGCCATGTACTCACAGTTCATAAAAAAAGGCATCACAAAGAAACAAGTTTCCATGCTTACCCAGTCCTCTTTATATCTACTTTCTTATTTTTCCTTTTTAGTTCCCGAGATGTGGAAACTGCTAAATAATTATGACACATACTTTATTCCCTTGAACTGTGGGGGCTGTTAGAGTCAACCATTTTGCCCATCAACAGTCAAATGTAATATTGTTTGGCAAAATGCTGGGTATGGGCATGATGCAGGGCATTTGCTCGTGAACAAAAGAGGGTAACTTGCCCATCTGTTGAGATGTCCCCACAACCAATGATCTCACTTTCTGGACTCTTTAGCTTGTTATTTCATGTTCTTGCTATTTATTTATATTTTCATTTGCACAGTTTGTTATCTACTGCACTCTGGTTGATCTTTCATTGATCCTGTTTACAGTTACTATTCTATAGATTTGCTGAATATGCCCACAGAAAAATTAATCTCAAGGTTGTATATGGTGACATATATGTACTTTGATAATAAAATTTACTTTGACAGAAAAGCAAGAGAATCTACAGATGCTGGAAATTTTGGTGAAGGGTCTCAGCCCAAAACATCGACTGTTTATTCCTCTTCATAGGTGCTGCCTGACTTGCTGAGTTCCTCCAGCATTTAGTACATGTTCTTGTAGCAGGTTATTTTTAATGACACAAATTTTATGAAGAAATATTTTTATTCTTCTTGCTTCCAACAGCAAAAAGTTAGAAATCTGGATTCCTTGTGGAATAATCTGGGAATTAAGTTATTGAGTAATTGGTTTGCTAAGAATATTTTCTGGTTTATAATCTAATTCTTTGCCTTCTGCTCCTGAACTTACTAAATTGGGGGGGGGGGGGGGGCAAGACAATGAGATAATTGAATTTGGGGACTGCTTCATCAAGCACCTCTGCACAATTCACTATAAGCAGGACTTCTGGTGGTCAAACATTTTAATTTCCATTCACGTCCCCGTTCCAACTTGTTGATCCATGGCCTCCTTTTGTGCCAAGATGAGGGCACCTCAGGGCGGAGGAGCAACACCTTCTATTTCGTCTAAGTAACCTCCAACCTGTTGGCATGAACATTGATTTCTCCTTCTGGTAAACAATTCCCCCCCCCCCACCTCCTCTATTACCCTCTCTGACCCTTTTCTTCTTCTCCCCTGCCATTGATGCCCCTGGGTTCCCTCCTCCTTCCCTTTCTCCTATGATCTACTCTCCTCTCCAATCAGATTCCTTCTTCTCCCACCCATGACCCTTCCCACCTACCTGGCTTCACCTATTAAATTCCAGCTAGCCTCCTTCCCCTGCCCCCCACTTTTCATTTTGGCATCTTCCCCCTTCCTTCTCAGTTCTGAAGAAAGGTCTTGGCCTGAAACATTGACTGTTTATTCACTTCCATAGATGCTGCCTGACCTGCTGAGTTCCTCCAGCACTTTGTGTGTGTTGCTCTGCACTTTCTCTTGCTTGTAATGAGGACATACTGCAGTTTCCAAACATTTTTTTCCAAACTATTACAATGATATTCAACTGACTGCGTTCTCTGGTAATCACACTGAGAACAGTCAGGACTCTGTGCAAGTACAATTTCCTCAAAGCAGCTCACTTGAAAAACATTTTAAAAAGAATTACATATGGTTATTAACGAAACATAGGGCAGGCTAATTCAGCTCAAGATGATTTCACACCATTTCTTGAACTGCTGCCAAAATGCATATGGCAGGTTCTTTTACAAGCAAACATTGCCAGAAGTAGCAGAGGTCAATTGGATAATTTATATGCATGTTATGTCACTGACCCAAATATCAAATCTATTGGTGCAAGCAACCAAGTTGCACAATAACGTGTTAAACTTCGCTACATCGTATGTGTCGATCTAGTTCTTGGGAATTAACAAGTCGCCTGCATTGGAAAGCCTCAAAATATCTTCGATAAAAAAAACACCCTTGACAACAGAACGATAAATGCTATGATATTGGAAGGAATCTCCCTAAACTCTGAAAACCCAAGTGCTTGAAATAGCAGTACCTGCAAAGGTCTGAAGGTTCAAAGGTTCATTTATTATCAAAGTATGTATACAGCATACAACTCTGAGATTTGTCTTCTCCAGATAGCCACGAAACAATAAAAACCATGGAAGTTCAAATAGCAAACAGGCATGGAAGTCAGCAAATACGTTCACCCCCACACAAAGTAAACAATGGCGACGTGATCATCAACTCCACAAACCCTCCTCCCCATACCAAATGCAACACGAACTTCAGCCCCAAAATCCCCCTCCCCCACATGAAATGCGACAAGAATACCAGCCACCAAATCCTCCCCCCCACTCCCCCCATACAAAAACCTAACAGAAATGCAACAAGAGCATCGGCCCCCAAATCTCCCTTCCCACACCCCCCACCCCCACACATAAAACACAACAAGAAAGAATAGGTGAAAACACAGAATATAAAAACTATAAAGACTGGAAAAAGTCCATAGACAAGATTGAAAAGTTTGTAGAAATTAAAGACGTGCTATTTATATTCTCGGTAAAATTCAATGATAATAATTAAATGGTAATTGCTAGACAGTGCTCTGACCACCCTGTGAAATGATTGCAATTAAATTTGGCATCGACATGGCATTTTACTCAACATTCATTGTCTGCATGCATATATTAAGTTAAGATTAAGGGGATAACATGAGAAAAAGAAATTTGATAGGAGAGGTAAATTCACCAAGAAATGAGAATGGATTATATAAATATGCCAAAGAATTGATATGATATTCTTATACCCTGTATTTTATTATAAATTCAAAATAATTACTCCAAAAGAAGACACAAAACTCGCGCTGGTTGTCCCTTCTAGTACTAGTTACATACTGGTGGCTTCCGTAGGAGAGGCTGCTGGGTCCTAATGCTCTCAGAGGGACTACTGAGTCCCAGTGCTCTTGGAGATGGTATTGAAATTCTGAGATTTATGGATTGGATTGTAGTTCATATTGGCCTCTATGGTTTTTTCATGTTCTCACCCATTCTTTCTTGTTGCTGATTGGCGGGCTGCAGTTTCAATGATTTGTTTTTGTGCCAGGGAGGGGTTGGGGGAATTTAGGGGTTTGTTAGTTTTTGTTTCTTTTTCTTATCATGCACAGGGGAATTGATGTCTTTCTTTCCACGACTTCTATGGTTCTCTGTACTTTATGGCTACCTGGAGAAGACAGATCTCAGGGTTGTATTCTGCATGTATACTTTGATAATAAAATGAACTTTTAAACCTTTTGTTGGATGACAAGGGGAGCCGCAACAACAAATTAGTCTCTTGCTTCATAGAGCATAGGGCCCTGGTCCTAATGAGAGGAATGATCTGCTGTTTGGACAATTTAAACATCAGCCCAGATAGACTGGAAAAGCAAGGTGTTGGGACCAGAATGGGGGGGGGGGGGGTGTTGGGAGGGAGTGGTCCAATTTTGCGCTGAGGCTGTAAGACTGCCCTGGCTGCTGTGCTTCGTGTCCGCGAGCTTCGTGGTGATTTGACCCATTAATATGATGAACTGAGACTGAGGCTTTGGACCTACCCCAGGGATTTGGATCTCAGGACTTAATTTGGTTTAGAATGCTGCCGCTGGCCTCTATTGTTTGCATGATTTGTTTTTTTTCTTTCCCTGCACATTGGGTGTTAGTCTTTTTCTTAATGGGATTCTTTCAGGTTTCTTGCTTTGGGGCTGTCCAAACACAGACGGATCTCAAGGCTGGATAACTTATACACACTTTGATAATAAATGCACTTTGAATCTTTAAGTACTCCAGATGTGGCCTAGCCAGAATTTTATAAAGTTGCAACATAACCTCCTAACTTTTGAACTGGGTGCCACAACTAATAAAAGCAAGCATTCCATAAACCTTCTTAAACGTCTTATTGACCTGTGTAGCCACTTTAAAGGAGCTATGGACTTGGATCCCAACATCTCTCTGCTCAGCAACACTGTTATGGATTTTGCCCTTAACAGTGTACTGTCTCCTTGCATTTGCCCTACCAAGGTGCAACATCTTACATTTATCTGGGTTAAACTCCATCTGCCATTTCTCTGCCCAAATCTGCAACAGATCTATATTGTGCTGTAATCTTCCACTGTCTTTTCCACTGTCCACAACTCCACCAATCTTGGTATCGTCTGCAAACTTACTAATCCACTCATCTACATTTTCATTCCGGGAATTTTCTCTATAGTTGCAGTGATATTGTGGTTGTGTTATTGGGTCAATAACTCAGTGGCATGTGTCCATGAAGATACACACACACACAAAATGCTGGAGGAAATCTGCAAGTCAGGCATCGTCCGTGGAAATGAATAAATATTTGATGCTTCGGACCGAGACTCTTCCTCAGGACTGGAAAGGAAGGGGAAAGACACCAGAATGAAAAGGTTGGGGAAGGGGAAGGAGGATGGCTAGAAGGTAATAGGTGAAGCCAGGTGGGTGGGAAAGGTCAGGGGCTGGAGAAGAAGGAATCCGGAGAGGAGAGTGCACCCAAAAGAAGGAGGGGAGGAGGAGGGGATCCAGGGGTAAGTAGTCGGCAGGTGAGAAGAGGTGAGAGGCTAGAGTGGGAAATGGAAGAAGAGGGTGGGAGAGAGAATTAATTTTTTTACCAGGAAGAGAAATTGATCTTCATGCCTTCAGGTTGGAATATAAGTTGTTGCTCCTCCACCTGAAGGTAGCGTCATCTTCAAAGTTCATAGTAAAATTTATTATCAGAGTACATACATGTCACCACCTACAACCCTGAGATTCTTTTTTCTGTGGGCATACTTAACAAATCTATAGAACAGTAACTGTAAACTGTAAACTCTGCAAATGCAGACAGAAATACAAGGGATGATTGATAAGTTCGTGGCCTAAGGTAGAAGGAGGTGAGCTATTAACTTCAAATTTTCTGCATTATCACTCAAAGAGTTGAACTACACGTGCATGCAACGAGAGCGTCTTGTTACAGGCACGTGCAGTTCAACTCTTTGAGTGAAAATACAGAAAGTTTGAAGTTATTAACTCAACTCCTTCCACCTTAGGCCACAAACTTATCAATCACCCCTGCTGTGGACCACTACTGGAAGTCCAAGGCGTCCACTTCTTCAAAGAAGGGATCCATATGCTCCACGACCGCTGGACTACGTGTGTAAATGTAGGAAAAATAAATGTACTAGGTTTTCTAAAATTGACTCCTTCTACCTTAGGCCACGAACTTATCAATCACCCCTTGTAAATAGCAATAAATAATGAGCATGAAATAACAATCCTTAAATGAGTTTAGCTATCCCCTTTTGCACAAGAGCCTGATAGCTGAGGGGTACTAACTGTTCTTGAACCTGGTGGTGTGAGTCCTGAGGCTCTTATACCTTTGACCTGATGGCAGCTGCAAGAGGAGAGCATGGGCTGGGTGGTGAACACACACAAGATGCTGGAGGCCAGCTGAGTTCCTCCTGCATTTTGTGTACGTTACTTGGATTTCCAGCATCTGAGTATTTTTCTTTGGTTTGTGGCCTGAGTGTAGAGGATCTTTGATGACGGGCGTTGCTTTTCTACAGCGATGTTTCATGTAGATGTGCTGTATGGTTGGAAGGGTTCTACTGTGATGTACTGGGCTAAATTCATTACCTTTTGTAGGATTTTCTACTCAAAGGCATTAGTGTTCCCATAGCAGGTCATAATGCACCCAATCAGCACACTTTCCACTTCACATCTATAGAACTCTGCTGAGGTTTTTGATGACGTGGCGAATCTCCACAGACTCCCGAGGAAGTAGAGGTGCTGTCGTGCTTTCTTCATAATATTATTTATATGATGGTTCCAGGACAGGTCCTCTGAGATAGTGACACCCAGGAGTTTAAAGTTACTGACTCTTGGCACAAGAGGAGGCCATGTCAGAACAGGAATGGGAATTGGAATTGAAATGTCTGGCCACTGGGAAGTTCTGCTTTTGGCAGATGGAGTGGAAGTGCTCAAGGAAGCGGTCCCCCAATTTACGATGGGTCTCCCTAGTGTAGTGGGGGCTGCATCGGGAGCACCAGACTTAATAAATGACCCCCAGAAGATTCACAGGTGAAATGTTGCCTCACCTGGAGGTCCCCTGAGAGGAGGTGAGGGAGGAGGTGTAACAGTTTGGCCACTTGCAGGGTTTAGTGCCAGGAGGGGCATTAGTGGGGAGGGAGTTAAGGATATTTCCATAGATGCTGTCTGAGTTCCTCCAGCAGTTTGTGTGTGTTACATCATGCACCCAACTGTGCAAGCCACCAGGGTTTATTAAATTGAATTGACTTTATTACTTACATCCTTCATGTACATGTGTAAAAATCTTTACCTTACATCTCCATCTAAATGTGCAATTTATAGTAATTTATAATAAATAGTATGTACACCAAGACAGTCAATATAACATAGAAATGCAATTGTATCAGCATGAATTAATCAGTCTGATGGCCTGGTGGAAGAAGCTGTCCCGGAGCCTGTTGGTCCTGGCTTTTATGCTGCAGCACCGTTTCCCGGATGGTAGCAGATGGAATAGATTGTGGATGGGGTGACTCAGGTCCACAATAATCTTTCGGGCCCTTTTTACACTCCTGTCTTTGTAAATGCACTGAACGGTGGGAAGATCACATCTATAGATGTGCCGGGCTGTCCGCGCCACTCTCTGCAGGGTCCTATGACTGATGAAAGTACAGTTCCCACACCAGGCAGTGATGCAGCCAGTCAGGATGCTCTCAATTGTGCCCCTGTAAAAAGTTCTTAGGATCTGGGGGCCCATACCAAACTTTTTTCAACCACTTGAGGTAAAAGAGGTGCTGTTCTGCTTTTTTTTCACCACACAGCCAGTATGTACAGACCACGTGAGATCCAATGAACTTAAAGCTGTTCAACCTCTCAACCCCAGGTCCATTGATGTCAATAGGGGTCAGCCTCTCTCCATTCCTCCTGTGATCCACAACCAGCTCCTTTGTTTTTGTGACATTGACAGAGAGGTTGCTTTCTTGACAACACTATACCAGATGCTCTAACTCTCCGGAAAATAGCTAGCTGGTGGGGCTCCTTTAAAGACCCTTCAAAGGACAGCCCCACTAACTGGCAGCCACGTTTAGGCACCGGAGCTATAATATTTAAAGAGCACCTGAAGTGAGGTTCGTTGCTCAGTCATCAGCTCAACTTTGGATTCTTACTTAGCGTTTAGTTTAGAACCTGGTCTTCGTTTCAGTCTCATATCGTGTCTCCATTCTAGTCTCAAATACTCCAGCACTTAGGCCCTCATCATCCTTGTCTAGATCTCTCGTCACAGTGTGTGCCGGCATCTGCAAAGTTCCTCATGTTTATGTCCATGGGGTTGCTGGATGGAGCTGGTTCACATCGTCATGATACTTGCCCTTGGTTAAATGATTCCAGCCTCACACTCATGAGGTTGATGAGTAACGGCTTCCCATAACGTCTAGAAGGCCAGAGGATGGACAATTGGAGATGAGGTTGCCAGAATGAATCCTGGGAAAGGGATGTGTCATCCCAAGACTCTTCCCTGATGAGGGAACTCATTTTATTTAGAGTATTTTTTGTTAAAGTCACAATCCACAGATAACATTCAATAACCCAAAATCATTAACATTCTCACGAAATCCAGAGAGTGGAGCGTCGGATGATGGCGCCTCACGGTGTCTCCTTTGCTTGCATCTTTGGAAACAGCTCTATTTCTATCTTTGATATATCTTTTTCCCCCTTTCAGGGTTCTTTTGAAGACCCTGACCTGGAGTTACACGCTGACTTCGGTTCTTCGCGGAAATGGGGACCCACTCTCAGGGTCTCACGACTGGCCGTTTTTTGAGATGACAAGGATGCGGCCTAGAAGTCTAGCGCGCCTTCAGGGTGCCGGATTTTTGTGGCTCTGGAAGTGGGCAGATTCGAGGTTTGGTGCCGCCGCAGAAAGCTGGCATGTCGTGGGAGACAGAAGATGGAAAACAGCAAGCTGGCGGCGTGCCCAGAGAACATAGAATAGTACAGCACATTACAGGCCCTTCAGCCCACAATGTTGTGCCAACCCTCAAACCCTGCCTCCCATATAACCCCCCACCTTAAATTCCTCCATATACCTGTCTAGTAGTCTCTTAAACTTCACTAGTGTATCTGCCTCCACCACTGACTCAGGCAGTGCATTCCACGCACCAACCACTCGGAGTAAAAAACCTTCCTCTAATATCCCCCTTGAACTTCCCACCCCTTACCTTAAAGCCATGTCCTCTTGTATTGAGCAGTGGTGCCCTGGGGAAGAGGCGCTAGCTATCCACTCTATCTATTCCTCATTATCTTGTACACCTCTATCATGTCTCCTCTCATCCTCCTTCTCTCCAAAGAGTAAAGCCCCAGCTTCCTTAATCTCTGATCATAATGCATACTCTCTAAACCAGGCAGCATCCTGGTAAATCTCCTCTGTACCCTTTCCAATGCTTCCACATCCTTCCTATAGTGAGGTGACCAGAACTGGACACAGTACTCCAAGTGTGGCCTAACCAGAGTTTTATAGAGCTGCATCATTACATCGCAACTCTTAACTCTATCCCTCGACTTATGAAAGCTAACACCCCATAAGCTTTCTTAACTACCCTATCCACCTGTGAGGTGTTTGGGCACAGAGCTCAGAAAAAAGTGACACAGCAGACTTTTAACACCATAAATCAGCGAGTTGTTTTGTTATATCTCCCCTCTCACTGTGAAACAGAGACACCATTCCCCCCCCCCACTTAGAGGGAGAACCTGTGGCATGTCAAATTACCAGGTGAACGAGTAGTCTTTGTGGTACTGCAAGTCTGTATCTTTATTAATGCTTCGCTGCATGCTTGGTGCTCAGTGGAAGGAGCAGATGTTTTTTTGGTGGTGAGGGGGGTCATCGCTTTGCTGCTGCTTGTGTGTGGGAGGAGAGTTGGGGGAGGCTTCGGGGTTCTAACATTTAACTGTCATTCACTCTTTGGGGCACTCTGTTTTTGTGGATGCTTGCGAAGGAAAGGAATTTCAGGATGTATATCGTATACATCTGACATTAAATTGAACCTATTGAAATCCAATCCATTTGCAGGACTTCCAAGTGTTGGAACTCTTCACGGTTCCAGATTCAACCTTGTTTTAGGCACTTAAAGAAACCAACCATGGTTTCACTAATTACTGTGTCTGGATTAACCACATTTTTCCTTACTTCAGCTAGAGTCCCCTGCAACTCAATTGTGTCTGTTTGCACCGTTTCCATTGACACAGCAATTTCAACTGCTCTGTGAAGCATGAGTTGTGATTCAGTTACAAGCTATTTTTGAATGTTTTCTTACAATATTCCACAACTAAATGATCACTGAACACATCAATAAGCTCATTACTGAACTGGCAATGCTCAGAAAATTTTGTTCAATTGAAAAAGACTCCCCTGCCTATTGATTCCACTTATGAAACCTAAAGCATTCTGCAATCACCAGTGGCTTCTGTTCTGAATATTCCTGCATTATGTTCACGATATCAGCAAAGCTCATTTCTGCTGGTTTTGTTGGAGCAGTCAAACTTCTAAGCAAACTGTATACTCTTCCAACAATTACACTCAGCAAAACTGGAACTCATTTCTAATTGACTATTCCATTTGCCTTAAAATATGGCTCAATTTGTTTAGTGTACATAACTCAGTTGTCTGCTGTGCAATTGAATACATCAATCCTTCTGATATAGCCAGCCATTTCTGCATTTTTAATTTATGATAATCATCTGGTACTCACTGTTTATGAACCTGTGAATTCTTTTTTTTTAAAAAAACTCAACCAGTTCTGTCTCATTACAAAGAAAAAAACATGCTGCAAATTTTTTTCAACTCAAATATCTTTCTCTCCCCTTTCTGAAGAGAAGGGGCTGTGCATTTTTTTTTGAAGAAAACTTGAACATCCCTCTATGCTTTGACAAGTAGCTGTCTCAGGTTTGTTCTGTTTTGTAACTCTAAAAACTAATCTAAAGAAAAACCACAGTAACCCAGAAGAATGTGTATGCTTAGCTTTACGTTACTGAAATGACCATGTAAGATACGGTGGTGTGGTGACATATGCCATTCATGTACTTTTACATACAACCTATTATGAATTATGTGAACAACAAAGGATACTTAAACGATATACTTACAATATTACTCAAATCTTACTGAAAAATTAAATGCACTACAAAAAGCACACATTTAAAGAGGTGCCCACTACACATTTTCTTCCAATTAAATTCCTTTAGCATTAATTAGATCATCTCCAATTCCCCATGACAAGGCATGAGAGATACATTGACCTGAAACTTTATTTATTGGCCTAGGTCTACAAATGTTTCCCACTTATGTGAAAATGTTTAGTTAAAGCTCCTTAACCATGTGGACGTGCTGACCTCCCAAACAAGAGCACAGGACTGAGTTTTCTAGTGGTTGTGTTTGGGGGAAAATTTGCTCCTGAACTTCGTTAAGCCAGGTAAAGATTCTGTGACTTCATTCTTTTGAAAAGAGAAGTGGAGTGGGAGAGAGAAATTTTAGATAGTTTCTTTCATTCAGGGGCAGTATGGAACAGTAGTTATTAGTGTAACACTTCAATGCAGCTACAAGATTGTGATTAATTCCTAATGCTGTCTACAAGGAGATTGTAGGTTCTCACTGTAACCATGTGAGTTCCTTCTGGGTGCCCTGATTTTCTTGCACATTATAAATATGTACTATGGACTAGTAATTTGAGGGTATACTATATTGGTGCCAAAAATGTAGTTACACTTGTAGGCTGCCCCATCACATCCTCAGACTGTTTTAGTCATTGATGCAAATGCCTTATTACACTTTGCATTTCAATATTTCAATGTACACAAGACAAGTAAAGCTAATCATTGAATTTCTTTGATCTTTTTTTCACGATTTGAATTTTGTGAAGTTTTCATTTTGTACGTTCGAGTAATTTAAAAAATATTTTAACTTTTGAGTGTTTGAGAATTTCCTCCCTTTGGAAACCTTGGCAGCCATTTGAGGCTGCAGATTGTGGTTATTAGAGCATCCTGGTGCTTATAAATTAAATGGAGTATTTGTGCCCAGTGTGGGCACCACATTTTGGAAGACACATGAAGGAATTGGCGAGGATTGAGAAGAGATCTAGCCAAAACAATTCCAGGAATAAGGGACTTGTAGTCAGAATCTGAATCAGGTTTATCATCACCAACATACGTTGTGAAATCTGCTGTATTTCAGTGGCAGTACATTGAAATACATTTTTAAAATTACAAGTTACAATAATAAATATAAAAATAAATTTTAAAAAATTGTGAAAAGAACAAAGTTCTCACCGACTCAAATGTTCAAAACTGGCTTTAACTCTGAAATGATTCTATAGCCTATGGACTCACCTTAAAGAACTCTGAGCCTCATGTTCATATTAATTTACTCATTTTATTTGTATTTGTACAGGTTGTCTTCTTTTGCACATTGATTGTTTCCTTGGTCTTGGTGTAGTTTTTCATTAGTTCTATTGTATTTCTTTGTTCTACCACAGATGCTTGCAAGAAAATGGACTGCAGGGTAGTGTGTTTGTGTCATGGTGTGCTCTCGGAGGACTGGAGCCAGGTACAGAGGTATGGCAGGCCCTCAGTCGCGGAGAGCACTGACAATGACTCGAGCTCAGGAGCTGAGGACAGCAGGCTCCCGACTTGACCCAGGAGCGGAGGGCGGCAGCCTCCCCATGAAGTGACAGAAACAAGAGATTAGACAGAGGAATACCAACAGAGCCTTGGGGGCGTGACTGAGCGACATCATGAGACAAATCATTCTCCACAACACAATGACCCCAGTAAGGCACTGAACAAGAGTCCTCTAACTAATCAGAATGTGGGAAACCCATGCCAGTCACAATGAATTTAATGAGATTAAACCAGTGACCCACTCTAAATATTTTGTGATAAATGCAACCATTTATTGGGTGTGGGACAGTACTTAGTTTCCTGCAGTAGGTGCCAAGCCACTTGAAGCTGGAGACTTAATAGATTAATTGTAATCACTGGAATTGGTGGATATCTCCACTTGGAGTACGAGACAAATGAATACCTTTTCTTTTGTCTTTTTTGTTTTCACAGCCCCTCTTTCTTGTTCAGTCCGCTCTTAACACTTGAGAAAACAATCCAAAGCAACAAGTTTAATGTCTCATTCTGGACTTCTGAAGAACCTTTGATCTTTTGATTGCAAAAGCATTAGAATCCAACAGGGGCATAGATTATGAGAATCTGCTTGGTCTTCTTCCCCAGTGTTGGGGAAATCCACAAAAGCACAAATGTCTTACATATATTATAGCATGTCTGCATTCTTTCATGCATTAAATTGCTGCCATGCTGATTGGCTGATTAGATATTGACATTGATAGCTAGTCACTAGAATACTACAGCACAGTACAGGCCCTTCAGCCCTCAATGTTGTGCCAACCCATATATTCCTTAAAATAAATGTACTAAACCCACACTACCCCGTAACCCTCTATTTTTCTTTCATCCATGTGCCTGTCCAAGAGGCTCTTAAATACCCCTAACATTTTAGCTCCACCACCATCCCTGGCAAGTCATTCTAGGCACCCACAGCCCTCTAAAAAACTTACCCCTGATGTCTCCCCCAAACTTCCCTTCCTTAACTTTGTACATATGTCCTCTGGTCCTCTATTCATGCCCTGGGATACCGGTACTGGCTATCCACCCTATCTATGCCTCTCAATCTTGTAGACCTCTATCAAGTCCCCTCTCATCCTTCTATGCTCCAAAGAGGAAAGTCCCAGCTCTGCTAACCTTGCCTCATAAGATTTGTTTTCCAATCCCAGCAACATCCTGGTAAATCTTCTCTGCACCCTCCCCATAGCTTCCACATCCTTCCTATGATGAGGTGACCAGAACTGAACGCAATACTCTAAGTGTGGTCTCACCAGAGATTTGTAGAGTTACAACATGACCTCTCTACTCTTGAACTCAATCCACCTATTAATGAAGCCTAGCATCCCATAGGCCTTAACTATCCTATCAACCTGTACAGCGACCTTGAAGGATGTATGGATTTGAACCCCAACGTCCCTCTGTTCATCCACACTATTAAGTAACCGACCATTAACCCTGTACTCAGCCTTCTGGTTTGTCCTTCTAAAATGCGTCACTGGCTTGAACTCCATCTGCCACTTTTCTGTCCAACTCTGCATTCTGTCTATATACTCGTAACCTTTGACAACCTACAGTTCCATCCACAACTCCTCCAATCTTTGTGTTGTCCACAAACTTACTCACCCACCCTTCTGCCTCTTCATCCAGGTCATTTATAAGTAAAGAACACGGGTCCCAGGACAGATCCTTGCAGCACTCCACTAGTCACCACCCTCCAGGCAGAATACTTCATTCCACTACTACCCTCTGCTTTCTTCCTTTAAGCCAATTTTTTAATCCGAACAGCCAAGGCTCCACTGATCCCATGCCTCATGACTTTCTGGATGAGTCTCTCGTGGGAGACCTTGTCAAGTGCCTTGCTAAAATGCATGTAGACCACATCCACTGCACTACCCTCATCTATATGCCTAGTCACCTCCTCAAAGAACTATCAGGCTTATTAGACATGATCTGCCCTTCACAAAGCCATGCTGACTGTCCCTGATCAGACCATGATTCTCTAAATGCCCATAGATCCTATCTCTAAGAATCTTTTCCAACAGCTTTCCCACCACAAACGCAAGGCTCACTGGTCTATAGTTACCCAGACTATCCCCATTACCTTTTTTGAACAAAGGGACAACATTCACCTCCCCCAGTCCCCCAGTACCATTTCCATGGACAACAAGGACATAAAGATCCTAGCCAGAGGCTCAGCATTCTCTTCCCTTGCCTGGGGAATATTCTGTCAGGCCCCAGGGACTTATCCGTCCTAATGTATTTTAACAACTAACACCTCCTCTCCGTTAATATCAACATGCTCCAGAACATCAACCTCACTCATTGTCCTCACCATCATCAAGTTCCCTCTCATTGGTGAATACCAAAGTATTCATTAAGGACCTCGCTCACTTCCACAGCCTCCAGGCACATCTTCCCACCTTTATCTCTAATTAGTCCTACCTTCACTCCTGTCATCCTTTGTTCTTCACATAATTGAAGAATGCCTTGGGGTTTTCCTTTACCTTACTCACCAAGGCCTTCTCATGCCCCCTTCTTGCTCTTCTCAGCCCCTTGAGCTCCTTTCTTGCTACCCTATATTCCTCAATAGACCCAGCTGATCCTTGCTTCCTAAACCTCCTGTATGCTGCCTTCTTCCACCTGACTAGATTTTCCACCTCACTTGTCACCCATGGTTCCTTCACCCTACCATTCTTTCTCTTCCTCACTGGGACAAATTTATCCCTAACATCCTGCAAGAGATCCCTAAACATCGACCACATGTCCATAGTACACTTCCCTGCAAAAACATCATCCCAATTCACATCTGCAAATTCTAGCCTTAGCCTCAATTTGCCCTTCCCCAATTAAAAATTTTCCTGTCCTCTGATTCAATCCTTTTCCATGATAATGCTAAAGGCCAGGGAGCAGTGGTCATTGCCCCCAGATGCTCACCCACTGAGAGATCTGTGAACTGATCCGGTTTGTTACCAAATACTAGATCTAGTATGCTTCTTTTTCCCTCTTGACGAGAGGCCTGATGTGTTTTGTCATCCATGGTTCCCCTTTCCTACCATTTTTTTTTTCCCTTGTCTCAGTGGGACAAACCTATCCTGAACCCAGCACGCAGTTCCTGAACTTTCTCCACATCACTTCTGTGCTTTCACCTTTGAAAATCTGTTTCCAATTTACTCTATTTCCTGCCTCATCCCTTCATAGTGAGCCCTTCCCCAGTTAAGCACTCTCCCATTTTGTCAGTTTTCATCCTTTTCCATAGCTATGCTGAAGCTAAGGGAGTTGTGGTCACTCACCAAAATACTCCCCCACCAAGAGGTCTGCCACCTGATCAGGTTCATTACCCAGAACTAGATCCAGTATGGCCTCTCCTCTCATCGGCCAGTCCACATACTGTCAGGAATCCTTCTTGAACACACCTGACAAATTCAGCCCCATCTATCCCCCTTGCAGTCAGGAAGTGCCAGGCAATGAGGGAAGTGAAAAAAATCACCCATAACTACAACCCTATATTTCCTGCACTATTCTAAAATCTGCCTGCTTATCTGCTCCTCAGTGTCCCAAGGGCTATTTGGGGGCCTATAGACTACTCCTAGCACAGTGATTGATCCCTTCCTATTTCTGACTTCCACCCACACCAACTCAGTGGACACTCCCTCTGCAGCCTCCTCCCTTTCTATAGCAGTGATACTATCCTTGACCAGTAAAGCTACTCCCCCCCCACCTTTTCTACCTCCCATGCTATTCCTTTTAAAACACCTAAACCCCAGTACCTGCATCAGCCAATCCCACCCTTCCTCCAGCCAAGTTTCAGTAATAGCAACAACATCATAGTTCCACGTACTGATCCATGCTCCAAGTTCACTCCCTTTATTCCTAATACTCCTAGCATTGAAATAGACACATTTCAACCCCTCTAACTAGCTACATTTACGTTTTGTCCCCTGCCTGTCCTTCAACTCAGAACCCATAGCATCATGGCCTTGTCCTCCTACTCTAATCTCTGCACTCACATTCTGGTTCCCACCCCCTCTGCCAAACTAGTTTAAGCCCTCCCCAACAGCTCTAGCAAACCTGCCCACCAAGATATTGTTCCCTTTCCAGTTCAGGTGCAGCCCGTCCTTTTTGTACAGGTCAGACCTTCCCAAGAAGAGATCCCAATGATCCAGAAATCTGAACTCCTGCCCCCTGCACCAACTCTTGGTAATCCCAAGATTACCACCCTCATGGTCCTGCTTTTTAACTTCTTTCCTAACTCCCTATATTCCTTCTTCAGGACCTCATCCCTCCTCCTATGTCATTGGTCCCCACATGGACCATGACATCTGGCCACTCACCCTGTCTCCTGAGAATACCAAGAACTCAATCCAAGATATCACAGACCCTAGAACCAGAGAGGCACCAGACCATCCAGGATTCTCAATCTCACCCACAGAACCTCTTATCTATCCCCCCAACTATCAAATCCCCTATCACTACTGCTCCCCTCTTTTCCCTCCTTCCTCTGAGCTGAGGGTCCAGTCTTAGTGCCAGAGATGCAACTACTACAACTTGTCCCTGGTAGGTCATCCCCACCAACAATATCCAAAACAGTATACTTATTGTTAATGGGAACAGCCACAGGGGTGCTCTGCTCTTTCTGTCTATCCCCCTTCCCTCTCCTGGCAGTCACCTAGTTACCTGTCTCCTAACTTTTGTGGGTGACTGTTTCCCTGAAACTCTGATCTATTACTGCCTCTGCCTCCCAAGTGATCCAGAGTTCATCCAGGTCCAGGTCCCTAACTCAGTCTGACAGGAGCTGCAGCTGGATGCACCTTTTGCAGGTGTAGTCATCAGAGACAACTGTGCTGTCCCTGACTCCAGAGCACTGGACTGCCCTATCTACTGCCTCCATGACAAACTCCTAAGTTAATTAAATTAATTAAAGAAACTTACCCAGCCTTACCTCTCTGGGACCAATCCCAATCCCAATCCCAATCCCAATCCCAATCCCAATCCCAATCCCAATCCCAATCCCAATCCCAATCCCAATCTCATCGCTCCACTCCTGCACCAGCCACTCTGTTTGAGCTACCCCTCTTTTTATTTGTTTGAGCTTTTCAATTTTTGATTGCCCAATCAAACTGCTTGGTCACCTGACCTCGATTGCCCAATCAGCTGCTTTCTGCTGAGTCTGAGCTATTCAAATCTTGATTGCCCAATTCCACTTTTATCAGGTGTACTTAATAAAGTAGGCACTGAGTGCACTTCTGTAGTTGTTCAGTAGATTTTCCAGTAATTATGGGCCAATTGCTTTGGTATTTTTTTTAGAAACCTCTTAGCTTTCAGTAGCAGGTGTCATGCCTCTTGAATCTGGCTCTGCGACTTTTACTCTGTTCTGAGCTTGAGGCTGTGGGCCTGCAACGGCTGTTCCAGACTTCGTGTCTGAGGACTCACCTTCGTTCTGAATGCTGTTTGCTTGCTTTTATTGTTTGTAAAAATTGTTTTTTTCTCTCTCTCACTGCAGATTGGGTTTTTTTTAAATGGGTTCTTTCGGGTTTCTTGTTTTGTGGCTGCCTCTAAGGAGATAAATCTCAAGGTTGATAACAAATGCACTTTGAACTTTGAACTATATTATAGGTTAAATGTTATCAGTGGAATTTTGTTAGCTCTAATCTGACTGGACCCAGCTGGTGGCATAGTTGCATCAGCATCGGACTTTGGGACGAAAGGTCCCGAGTTCGAATCCAGCCGGCTCCCCTGCACGCTTTCCATCCGTGCTGGGTTACAAGCTGGTGATCTCATTGGAAACTCACCCGGCAGAGGACAATGGCAAACCACTGCTATAACTTGACTTGTACGTGATTCCCTTGCCTCGTACATGATTCCCCACTACGTCAGAGAGGCGTGGAGGGAAATCGTCCACTAACCAGAGAAACTCCGGATGCGACGTACCTTTCCTTCCTAATCTGACTATAACGCAATATGGCTGTTTATTCGAGAAGTACAGAACAGAAACAGGCTTTTCAGCCCATCTAGTTTATTCTTTTGTCTTTTTCTTTCTACTGTCGATTTCTGTTTTTTGTTCTTGTGACACTTAGTAGAATGACCATAAGCAACAAGTTTTATGCCTCATTCTTGACTTCCGAAGAACATTTGGATCACAAAAGCATCAGGATCCAACAGAATTGAAATAAGCTGCAGAGAGTTGTAGACAAGGTGAGTTCCATCATGGGCACTAGCCTTCGTAGTACCCAGGGCACCTTCAAGGAACGATACCTCAAGAAGGCAGCGCCCGTCATTAAGGACCAACCCCGCCCCCCCATCATCCAGGACATAAAAAAAGGAAAAGGAAATTGCCTTTTAAACTCACGCGAGAGCATAGGCCATCAACTTTTTGCTGTTGATGTTTCTGTAGCAGGTAATTTCTTTTTTACGAGGTCGAGTTGCAAGCTTGACACTCAACCCAGCACGATTGGAAAGCGTGCAAGGGAGCCAGCTGGATTGGAACTCAGGAGCCTTCGCTCCGAAGTCTGGCGCTGATGCCACTATGCCGCCAGCCGGCTTATCATCCACGACATGCTCCCTTCTAATTGCTACCATCGAGGCAGAGGTTCAGAAGCCTGAAGGGACGCACTTGATGATTCAGGAACAGCTTCTTCCCCTCTGATTTCTGATTGGACATTGAACCCATGAATACTACCTCACTATTTTTTATTTCCTGTTTTTGCACTACTTATTTAATTTTACTATTTAATATATATACTTATTGTAATTCAGTTTTCTTTTTCTCTCTATTCGAGTCCGGTCCAGCATTGCATCATGGCTGATTTATTACCCATCTCAACCATATTCTCCTGCCTTCTTCCCATAACCTTTGACACCTTCACTTGGCCTCCCCAGCCGAATGTGGAAATAAAATGCACTAATGCACCACCCTCTGTCTGAAACCCTTGTCATCTCTATTCTAAAGGGTCAGCTTTACTTGGAGTACTGTGGTCAGTTCTGGTCATCTCACTACAGGACAGATGTGGATACTATAGAAAGAGTGCAAAGGAGATATACAAGGACGTTGCCTGGATTGGAGAGCGTGCCTTATGAGAATAGTCGGAGTGAATTTGGCCTTTTCTCCTTGGAGCGACAGAAGACGAGAGGTGACCTGATGAAGATATTGAGGATGATAGGAGGCATTGATCATGTGGATAGCCAGAGGTTTTTTCCCAGGGCAGAACTGGCTAACACGAGAGGGCATAATTTAAAGATGTTTGGAAGTCGGTACCGAGGGGATGTCAGGGGTAAGTTTTCACACAGAGAGTGTTGGGTGTGTGGAAAGCACTGCTGGCAACAGTAGTTGTAGGAGGATACAATAGGATCTTTTAAGAGACTCTTAGATAAGTACATGGAGCTTAGAAAAATTGAGGGCTATGCGGTAGGGTATTTCTAGGCAGTTTCTAGTGTAAGTTACATGGTTGGCACAACATTGTGGGCCGAAGGGCCTGTAATGTGCTGTAGATTTCTATGCTCTGTTCTATGTTTATTTTCTGAGCACGAAAAAGTCTGCAGATGCTGGAATTCCAAAGCAACATGCACAAAATGCTGGAGAAACTCAGCAGGTCTATGGAAAGGAACAAACAGTCGACATCTCAGAACTGGAGAAGCATCTTGAGCTGAAACGTTACTGTATATTCATTTCCAAAGATGCTGCCTGACCTGCTGAGTTCCTCCAGCATTTTCCATTCTGAGGCTGTGCCTTATGGTCCTTAGACTCTCCGCTATGGGAAGCATCCTCTCCACGCTCACTCTCTCTAGGCCTTGGGGGAAATGAGGGATGGGGCGCAGGGAAACATCAGCCAAGGCTGTTCTCTCCAATCCGGAGTTGCCAATTGAAAAGTCTGTGGCCATTATGAGCTTCAGAGAAAGGCAGGTTCATAATTCAATCACCTAAAGCTGCAGGGATGATATCACTGTCTTTGATGTCCAATGAGGAGAAGACCTATTGACCGCAATATCTTTTAATCAACCAGCAGAAGACTGAAGTAGCATTTTTATTCCTTTTGTATAACTTCTGGCATACATCTACACTTTGCCCAAGGGCCTCCACACCAAATTCCTGACTCCAATCCAAAATTCACTCAGCCTTCTAAAGATGTTTCTTGACTTGAATATTTTCTGGCTGTGGAATGCAATACAAAGTCCATTTATGCAGAAATTAGACTCTGTATGTCAAAGAACAGTAACAGAAACTGCAGCTACTTCTCTCAGTAAGGGAAAAGCTGCGAGTGGAAGATTCATCATTATTATTATGTGCCACATCGTATAGCATAGACGATCATAGACTTCCATGACCGTGATTGTTCTAGAAGGGCTGTATCTCGATCAATCAATAATATTTCTTACTGTAACTTAAAGTATCTTTTATGTTTTACTCCATATAGCTGCTGCAAAACAAAAGATTTTGTGACATACCCCTGTATGTCAGTGATAATAAACCTGATTCAGATTATGAATCATAAAGCAAGATTAGAAAAAGAAGGAAGCACTCAGCAGGTCAGGCAAATGAGATTTTTCAAGTCACTGTCCTTTATCAGAATGAACTTTGTTTAATTTGAGCGGTGGGGAATCCAAGTTTCAGTGCATGGTTTGAATATTCTGTGGTGATTTTATATTTTCCATCCTGCTCCTCATAAAGTCTGCATTCAAAGGTTGCCCAGTGTGCAACTTTGAGATTTTCATTTGCCTCTGAACTCATTGCTGTATCGCTTGCTTCCAAGGCTGCTTTCTTCCAGAAATAGCCCGTTTTCGTTACTCCTCCACGGGTTTCACTGTCAAAGGCCTTATTCTCCATCAAGGCAAGACTTTTCAGAACCTCGCCTTGAAATATTTCACAGCCACTTCTTCAGTAACAGCTGCAAATCCAATTTCTCTTCCCCTCACTGGGTTCAAAGGGTTGAATTTAATATACAACTGTATACAACCTGAAATTCTCACTCTGCACAGACATCGACAAAACAAGAAACCACATCGAGTGAATGATTGAAACATCAGAAACCCAAAGCTTCCCTCCCCCTCCCATCAGACAAGCAGCAGCAGAGGTTTCGAGCCTCTCTCTCCCCCCATTTGCACCAGAAGAAACACCGATCTCCCCCCCCCACACCATGTAAGCAATAGCAAAAGCCCCCCAAAGAGACCGTGATCCAGACTCCATCAAAAACTACAGTACAATGCATAAGTCACACTTGCTCTCCCCACAAACCCAACAAAAGCAATCTGGAGATGTTTGTCCTTATTTTCAAAAGTTAAAAGATGCTCTGTCTTGCAAGACCAGTGTTTATCAATGATATGTTGTTGCTAGATCTTTCCAGTCACAAGATCACTGAGACATGACTGACACATTACTGAACCTAATCACAACAGCAATGGATTTAATATCTTTAGAAACAGACTCGACTTCCCTTGTGTGCAATATGTTGAAAATTTGAAAGGGAACTATATTTCAAATTGCTTGCAATGTGCAAACTCTGTCTTGGGGCCATTTTGTGGTCTGCTCAAAGAAAGAATGAGGAGAATTCTACCAGGAAAATAATGTGAAATAGAACAATAGTGAATGCAAGTTTATCATTCTTAAATACAGTAATAGCCTATTATCAACATTCTTAAGTATTGTTTATCTGGAACCTAACCATTACTTCTTGGTGGGGTGTCTCTACCAAAGGCATATCTTCGCTCTGCTAGCCTGTTGGTGAAGCACCAATTTAGCCCCCCCCCCCCCCAGGGTCAGGGTCATGTGAAGCCATGAAAGCAGGTAATGGATGTCAGTAGAAACAATTCTGCTGGGCTTAGAAGCTAAGCCATGCGTGAAGGCCAGGAGCTGGACTTGAGGTGCACGCAACTGGGAACATTTAAGAAATAGTGGGAGTTTATACCCATTATCACTCCCGGCTATAACTACCTCAAGGGTTGTATGTTACCAGCAATATACACTCAGTGGCCATTTTATTAGGAACAGGAGTGGAACCCAGAATCATCTTCTGCTGCTGTAGCCCATCCATTTCAAGGTCCAATGTGCTGTGTGGACAGAGAAGCTCTTCTGCATGCCACCATTGTGACATCACATTCCTGTCAGCTTGAAATCGTCTTGATCCCGTTCATTAACAAAGTATTTTTGCCCACAGAACTGCCACTCATTGGATTTTTTTTAGTTTTTTACATCACTCTCTGTAAACTCTAGAGAGAGTTGTGCATGAAACTCCCTGGAGATCAGCAGTTTTTGAGATACTCAGACCACCCCATCTGGCACCAATAATCATTTGACGGTCAAAGGGACATAGATCACATTTCTCCCCCATTCTGATGCTTGGTCTGAACAAGAACTGACCATGTCTGCATGTTTCTATGCATTGAGGTGCTGCCACATGATTGGCTGATTAGATATTTGCATTAATGAGCAGATGCACACTTGTACCCAATAAAGTGGCCATTGAGTGTGTATTAATACATGGCATCTTTTACCTCCTACACAGAGCTTCCCAAAGGGATCACTGGCAATTTTGAAGTGTTGGAACGTTTACTCGAACAAACACAGCAGTGCAAGTGTCTACAGCAAGCTCCAGAAGCAACATTGTCATAATAACCAGGTAGCCCAACATGACAACAGTATTTCCCTCGACATCAAAAAAAAACTAAAAAGCGGGTCATTGATTTCAGGAAGGAGAGTGCTAGACACACTCCTGTTTACAACAGAAGTGCTGAGATTGAAAGGGTTCCTTGGAGCGAACATCACCAATTTCCTGTACTGGTCGAACCACATGGATGCCAAGACCAAAGGAAGTACACCAACACCTCTAATTCCTCAGGAGGTGTCACCTTCTACCCTCACCAATTTTTATTGATCCTATACAGAAGCATCATGGCTTGGTGCGGCAGCTGCACTGTCCAAGGCTGCAAGAAACTGCAGAGTCTTGTGGACACAGCATTGTACAGCATGGAAACCAACCTTTCCCATATAGTCTCTGCCTATACCCTTCTCATTGCTTCAGTAAAGCAGCCAGCATAATCAAAGGTTTCACCCACCCCGGACATTCAAAGATTCAAAGAAAGTACATTTATTATCAAAGTACATATGCAAAGTTCATCTTCCCAGAATCAGTAACAAAACAAAGCAACACCACAGAATCTCTTCAAGAAAACATCAAACATCCAAAACACGAAAAAAAGAACTAATTGTGTAAATGGCAAAAAGCGAGGTACAACACAGAATATCGAACATCAAAGCAGGAGTCCAGGAGTATTCAGTTCAGTTCAGTTCAGCGCTACGGTGCTAGCCCTCTGCAGGCTATAGGGCCATTCTTCACCAGTCCCTCAATCCGCAACAATCGCCCTGATCAAGCTGCCCAAAAACAGCAAACAAAAAAAGATTAACCAGGATCCAGGAACACGTGCAACATGAACCTCAAAGTCCCCCAAAATGAATCCACAGCCTTGCCAATCAATCCTGACAATGTGGATCCCAAGACTCCTACACTTTCTTCCGACAGCAGCTAGCAAGAGGGGGAGGAAGACCGGACAAATGCAGGTAGGTGGTGCCGAACACCCTCCCGTCCTCGTTGACTTCAACCTTGCTCAACGCCTCAATGGGAGAGAAGCAATGGAGTCGATCATGGGCTCACGCCCTCGACGCCCCAATCGGAGAGAAACAATGGGGTTGATCATGAGCTCGTGTCCTCAACGCTTCAATCAGAGAGAAGCAATGGAGTTGATCATGGGCTTGCGGCCTGCCTCCAGGCTGCACACTTAGCTCCAAACTTCAATAGTCTCCCTCAGGGACAGCAAAGCTCAGTCGGCCAAAAACGCACAGTCAGAACGTAAATTACAGATTCTAATTGCAAACGATCTGGTAGTAGAATCAAAGTTCAAAGTATATTTATTATTAAAGTATGTATATTTTATATAATCTTGTAATTTGTCTTCTTGCAGGCAGCCACAAAACCAAGAACCCTAATAGAACCCATTAAAAACAAAAGACTGTCCCAACACCCAGTGTGCAGAGGGAGAAAAAAACACAAATCGTGCAAAAAATAAATCAAGCAAACAGTATTCAGAGCTGAAGTTCACAAAGCCAGGCATCACAGCAGTTGATCCAGAAGTCTACTCATTGCAGGCCACAGCCTCAGAGCAGAGAGACGAGCAAACCCTGCAGAGGGGCAAGCTCTCACCTCCAACTCCGACACCCCAACCATTTCAATCATATTTGAAAGAAGAAGTAGTTTTGTGAACTGTCTGAAGGACGTCACCGTTGTTCGCGTTGTTTGCTGGCACCATGTTGAACATTCTCTCTTCTATCTACTCCAGAAGACACAAAAGCCTGAAAGCCCAAGACACCAGGCTCAAGGGAAGCTTCTATCCCACTACTATCAGACTATTGAATGGTTCCCTAGTGTGATAAGATGGCCCACAACAATAGTTAAGAAAGCACAACAACGCTCGTTTTTCCTCAGGACGCTGAAGAAAGCTGGTCTACCTGAACAGATGCTGGTGATCTTTTACTGCTGCACCATAGAGAGCACCTTAACATACTGCATCTCTGTGTGGTATCTCAGATGTACAGCAGCTGATAGGAAAGCACTTCAGTGGGTCGTCTCTAGCGCACAGAAGATCATCGGGACACAGGTCCCAGCCCTGGAGGACACCCACAGCTCTCGCTGCCTAAGGAAAGCTACAAGCATCTGTAAGGACAACACACACCCATGCAATCATCTGCTTGAACTTCTTCCATCTGGCAGACGTTATAAGATTTTCTATGCCTGCACTTCCAGACTGAAAAATAGTTTTTTCCCTGGAGCTATAATTGCTCTGAACCAATTGATCATGCATCATCTATAAATTCGTTATATTACTACTTTTAATACTGGTTTTATGGCTGTTGTGCATCTGAGTTGTGCTTTTGTACTGCTGGACATTGCTCGTACTGGCTGGTTACTTGATTTATTTATTGTTTATTTATTTTATTTGTTGTTTTATAGCATTGAGTACGAGAGTTGCAAACTCATTTTTGCTGTATTGGTGCATGACAAATTGTACTATGCAATGACAATAAAGATATTTCATTTCATTTCTTGACCTCACAATCTACCTCTACGCCACACTTTCACTATAACTGTAGCACTTTATGCTCAGTTTATTGCCTCTGTTATTGTTATACTACATTAATGCACTGCTGCAATCAAATATTCCCACTGCTGCCTGTAAAGAGCGTGTATGTTCTCCCTGTGACTGCGTGGGATCTCTCCGGATGCTCTGGTTTCCTCCCACAGTCCAAAGATATGCCAGTTGGTAGATAAATTAGTTATTGTAAATTGGTCTGTGATTAGGCTAGGATCAAACCAGGGGATTGCTAGGCGGTATGGCTCGAAGCACTGAAAGGGCCTATTCTGCGTTGGATCTTAATCAATCAATCAACAAATAAATAAATAAATAAATATGTAGCTAGATAGACAGATATTTAGATAAATAGATACAGACATCGATAGATGAATAGATAGATAGACTGATAAATAGACGAATGAATGGATAAGTGATCCATATGGGTCGCATGTGAAGCCAGCTTTGTACCTGTACCTCGGTATATGTGTTATTAATAAATGAATTTAGCATTTTACCTATTCTTCACAAATCCTGGTGGAGTTCAGTGCCGGTCAGGGCTTTAGGAAGACCTTTTCTCCTCTATATCAAAGATTTATTAAGTCCACCTGAGAGTGCTGACAGGGCTTCAAGTTCAATGTTACCTAAGATTACCTATCTTGAAAGAGCATAGTAATGTCAGCCTTGGATTTGAGCTCAAGCTTCAGGAGTGGGATTTTATCACAGAACTTTCTGATTCATCATCATCATCTTCAGGATGATGATAATGATGATGATAATGATGAGCTGCATCGTATGTCTTGACCATGATTGTTCTTGGCAAATTTTTCTACAGAAGTGGTTTGCCATTGCCTTCTACTGGGCAGTGTCTTTACAAGACAAATGACCCCAGCCATTATCGATACCCTTCAGAGATTGTCTGCCTGGCATCAGCGGTCGCATAACCAGGACTTGTGATGTGCACCAGCTGCTCATACAACCATCCACCACCTGCTCCCATGGTTTCATGTGACCCTGCTCGAGAGGGGTTAAGCAGGTGCTACATCTTACCCAGGTATGACCTACAAACTAGCAGAGGGAAGAAGCACCTAACACCTCCTTTGGTAGAAACGTATCTCCACCTCACCGGTCTGATTCAGAGTGGCACAGATTTACTGTACCCCCACCAATAAATCCTTTTGGTTAAGACTGAGCTTGCATCTCACCCTGTAAACATTTATTTATTGAGATACAGCATGGAATAGGCTCTTCTGGCCCTTTGAGCCACGCCACCCAGCAATCTTTCGATTTAATCCTAGTCTAGTCACAGGACAATTTATAATGACCAATTAACCTACCAACCAGTATGTCTTTAGACTAGGACGAAACCGGACTACCCAGAGGAAACCCACACAGTCATGGGGAAAACGTGTACATTCCTTACAGGCAGTGGCAGGAATTGAGTCTGGGTTGCCTGTACTATAAAGCATTGTGCTAACCACTACACTACTGTGCTGCCATAAATGGTGATTGTCCGTTGGCCTCCTCTTCTAATTTATACGGATCGATCTGATTACAAAGGGAAAGATCACGGTTTAGGGTTCTTCTCCCGCGGGAGTGGGAGGGGTCGGGTGGCGGGGTGTATACCCCTCAACAATGGTGTGGAAAGGTGAAACAACAGAGTGCCACGTGGGTGGCTAAAAGTGTAGAAATGTGTAGACCGTAATGGAAACATCTGTAAAGGATTGAGAGTCATTGAATGGTTTATTGTACATAATTTTATTTTTGAATAAAGTATATTTTGAAATTTTTAAAAAATTGATTACAAAGGCAAATACTGAGTGCACTGTAAACCTGAAGTTAAAACTAAATTTGAGAAATAATCAGCATGTGACATAATATTATTGAAGAAAAAAGTTGCTGTTTCATGTGGGTTGTCTTTTTGGCTCCCAGTATTTCCAGCAGTAATTAGGTGCAGACTCAGAGTTCCAGGGATAGGAAGAGGGAAAAATGAAATAAAGGTCACCTTGAGAAGTTGGCAAAACCATTCCGCTCATTTTCGCTGTGTGGGGTCTGGCCTCCATTGAAGCTTTGACAGGGTTTGAGGGATGGCCACTGCCTGGTATTTGTCTTTCCCATAATTCCATGCTGCATCCATAACCACCTGTCAGACATTACATTGGCTGCAGCATTTCCTTCATTCAGGTCTGACGCCCCCAACCAGCTGTCCAAAGCCAAAGCAACAATTTGCTTTTGATTTTTGTCCCCTCATTCCACAGCCAGCTGTCCAGAGCTACAGCAGCTGACGTGAGTCTTGCTTGACTTTACAAAGTTAAAAGGGTTCTTTCTCCCGACTGGTTAAACAGCAGTTTGCGGCTCTCACACTCCTCACCAAAGAGCTCCTGACCAATCTGGTTTACGCTAATCCTCCTTCCACCAAAACTCATGTATTGGATTGCAGCCAATTAAAACTTCTTTTGACTATGCTGAAGAGGTTTAAATTTTCTCTTGGACAGGAGTTCAGTGAGATCCTCTCTCGCTGCTCCCCTTCTGTGATCTTTGCTGTCCTCCAACTTTTTGACCATATGCTCACCCAGACACATTACCATCCAGCTGGCCTCCTTCCCTCCCCACAACTTCTTATTCTGGCATCATACCCCTACCTACCCTGTCTCGGCCCAAAACGTCCACTATATATTTGATGCTGCCTGACTTGTTGAGTTCCTCCAGCATTTTGTGTATATTGCTCAGGATTTCCAGCATCTGCAGAATACCTTGTGTTCATGATTTTGATATAGCCCTTTTCACTTTTGAACCATCCTTGGAGCCATATGACAAAATTTAAACCTGATGCAATGGGTTTATGGGATATGTTAAGCAAGCTATGCAGAAGTTCATTAAAGTGCCCGGGAGTGGAGGTTCCAGGGTTCGAAACCAGTCAGGTCCACTCCCGAGTACGCTTTCCATCCTTGCCGGGTTGAGCGTCGAGATCGCAACACGACCTCGTAAAATAAAGGGAAAAATACTGCGAAAATGTCTACGTGGGGAGTGGCGCGCCACACAGTCTCTCTCTCTTGCTCAGCGCCTTGTAAAAGCCTTGAAAAAGACATCATCACAGACGCACGCACGCGCACACAGACGCGCATGCACACGCACAGACTAGCACGCACGCAGACACACGCCAAAAAAAAAAGAAAGAAAGAAGTTCATTAAAGTGTTAGGTAACATGCCAAACATAGAACATAGAGCAGTACAGCAGAGGGAGACAGGCCCTTCGGCCCACAATGTTGTGCCGATCCAATCACAGTGCCTGTAAAAAGTATTCACCCCCGCCCTCCACCCGGCTGTTTTCATGTTTTATTGTTTTACAACACTGAATCACAATGGATTAAATTTGGCTTTTGTTAACACTAGTCAACAGAAAAAGAGTCTTTCATGTCAAAGGGAAAACAGATCTCTACAAAGTATTCTAAATTAATTACAAAAATAATTGATTGCAGAGGTATTCAGCACTTTCAAGTCAGTATTTAGTAGATGCACCTTTGGCAGCCATTGCAGCCTTGGGTCTGTGTGGATAGGTCTCTATCAGCTTTGCATATCTGGACACTGCAGTTTTTCCCCATTCTTCTTTATAAAACAGCTCAAGCTCTGTCAGATTGCATGGGGGTTGTGCGTGAACAGGCTTTTTCAAGTCCAGCCACAAATTCTCAATTGGATTGAGGTCTGGACTTTGACTTTGCCACTCCAGGACATCAACTTTGTTGTTTTTGAGCCATTCCTGTGTAGCTTTAGCTTTACACTTGGGGTCATTGTCTTGCTGGAAAACAAATCTTCTCCAAGTCACATTTCTCTTGCAGACTACACCAGGATTTCCTCCAGGACTTCCCTGTATTTTGCTGCATTCATTTTACCCTCTACCTTCACAAGCCTTCCAGGGTCTGCTGCAGTGAAGCATCCCCACAGCATGATTCAGCCACCACCATGCCTCACAGTGGAGATGATGTGCATTGCATTTAGACTGATGGCCGAAAAGCTCAACTTTGGTTTCATCAGACCATAGAAAGTTCTTCCAGCTGATTTCAGAGTCTCTCTCATCTAGTTGAGATTTCATGTGAGATTTTTTCAATAGTGGCTTTCTCTTTTCCACTCTCCCATAAAGCCACAACTGTTGAAACATCTGGTCAATAGTTGTACGTGCAGTGTCTCCCATTGCAGCTACAGAAGCTTATAACTCCTCCAGAGTTTCATTGGTTTCTTGGTAGCCTCCCTCACTAGCCCCCTTCTTGCACGGTCACTCAGTTTTTGAGGACAGCCTGTTCTAGACAGACTTACAGCTAAGCAATATTCTTTCTATTTCTTGATGATTGACTTAACCTTACTCCAAGGGATATTCAGTGACTTGAAAACGTTCTTGTATCCATCTTCTGACTTGTGGTTTTCAATAATCTTTTCACAGAGTTGCTTGGAGTGTTCTTTTACCTTCATGGTGCAGCTCTTGCCAGGATACAGAATCACCAGCAGTTGGGCCTTCCAGGTACAGGTATATTTTTACTACAGTCAATTGAAACACCTTGACTGCACACAGGTCAGATCTCCATTTAACTAATGATGTGACTTCTAAAACCAATTGGCTGCACCAGTGACGATTTGGTGTGTCATATTAAAGGGGATGAATACCTATGCAATCAATTATTTTGTGTTTTATATTTGTAATTAATTTAGATTACTTTGTACATGTTTTCACCTTGACATGAAAGAGTATTTTGCTGCTGATCAGTGTCAAAAAAAAACCAAATTAAATCCACATTGATTCAATGTTGTAAAACAATAAAACATGAAAACATCCGAGGGAAGGGGTGAATACTTTTCATGGGCACTGTAAATTAGTAATCCAACAGGCAACCTAAATAATCCCCTCTGCCTACACAATGTCCATATCCTTCCATTTTCCTCACATTCATGTGGCTATCTAAACATCTCTTAAAAGCCTATCTAATATATCTGCCTCTATCAGTACCCAGGCAATGCAGTCCAGACACCCACCCCTCTCTGTATAAAAAAACATGCCCCTCACATCTAGTTTGAAATTAACCTCTCTCACCATAAATGCATGTCCTCTGGTATTGAACATTTCAACCCTGTGAAAAAGATATCATCTGTCTACTCTATTTAATCCTCTCATAATGTTGTAAACCTCAGCCTCCGCGCTCCAGAGAAAACAAGTTTGTCCGGCCTCTCGTGATAGCACATGCCCTCTAAACCAGGCAGCATCGTGGTAAACCTCTTCTGCACCCTCTCCAAAGCCTCAACATCCTTCCTATAGTGGGGCAACCAGAAATGTACACAATACTCCCAATGTGCCCAACTAGAGTTTTGTAAAGCGCAACATAACTTTCTGACTTGTGAATTCAAAACTTCAACTAATAAAGGCAAACTTGCCATCTGCCTTCCTCACTGCCCTATCAAACTGTGTAGCCACTTTCAGGGAACTATGAATTTGGACTCCGTGCTTCCGCTGCTCATCAACTCAGACTCCAAGATCCCTCTATATAATGCTGTATTCTTTACCAGTCTTCTATGCTATCCACACCACCACCAATCTTCATTTCATTTGCAAATCTCATCCAGATCATTTATATATATTACTGTGTAAAAGCCTTAGGCGCGTACACACACAGACACAAAAAAACACACAAAGCCACACTCACGTGTATATATAGCTAAAGTGCCGAAGCCTTTTGCATGGTACTGTGTTTGTCAACATGGAGAAGGGAAAGAGTTTATAAATCTGGCAGGAGCAGCGGATGTTGGGAATGGCGAGGGTGGAGTGCTGCAGGACTGGTGTGGGACTGCTGGTAATGCCTGGGTGGGGGAGGGGTTTGGGGTGGAGACTCACACAGCCCCGAGACACCAGACGAAGTCATTTGATTCCAAACATTTGATTTATTGATCTTTACAAAATGACTCTCTGGTGCTTTCTACTCCCTTCCCTCTTCCCAACCATGATTCCCCTCTCCCTGCCTCCTTCCCACTCTCTGTCCACGATAGAAACCCATATCAGAATCAGGTTTATCATCACTCACATATGTCATGAAATGTACTTATTTTTTGCTGCAACCATACAGCGCACTACATAAAATTACTACAGTACTGTGCAAAGGTTGTAGGCACATATACACAACTTCTGCACAGTACTGCACATCAGAAAGAGCAGGTGTCCCAGTACAGATCCCTGTGGAACACCCATAATCACAGATCTCCAGTTAGAATAAGTCCAGACTTAACCTTCCAAGAAAGTAAAATTTCTGGCAAACCTTCTTTATGATGACATTTGTTGTGACTGTGAACAAAGTCGCCAGGAGACACAGAGGTCTTTATTCAGCCCAACAAGCAGCCCCCTTACTGGACACACGCCTGGAAGAAGAAGGCTACCTGACCCAATATTACATGGTGCTGCTGGCAGATCATCAATTCGGTGAAAGACGCTCTTTGGTCTGCTCGAAATCTGCTGGTCTACCAGCACATGGAGATGTCCGTGGCTGAAAGCTGCCGGCTGGCACATTCTCGCCTGCAGGAATACGTGCTGAGGGACGCACTCAAGCTTTGTGCAGCCACCGCGAAGGCCTGTTGGGGAAGGACCACAATTTAAAGTCCGTCACCCGCACGAGTGGGAGGGGTCGGGTGGGGAGGAGAATATCACCGCATCAGTGGTGTGGATAGATGAATCAACTTGGTGCCCCGGGAGTGGCTGGGAATGTATAGACTATAAAAAGAACTTTGGTAAAGGAATTAGAGTCAACACCTCTATTTTATTGTTAATATTTCTTATTGTAAATAAGTCTTAATTCTTGACTAAGGTTTGAGAGTCAATGAACGATTTATTGTAAACATCTTTAATTTGAATATGGACCGAGAGTCAACGCATAATTTTATTGTAAATAACTTCAATTATTGAAAAAGGACTCAGGGTCAACGAACGTTTTTTTTTCTATGTAAATAACTTTATTTTGTAATATTTCTGAATAAAGTATATTCTTGAGAAAAAAAAATTACATGACATTTGTTTATGCTAAAGATTAAAGTTAATAGCCGGACAATTCTAGAGTTACAATTTATCTATAATGCTTCCTTTGAATTACATATAGTTTTCAAGCACTTCAATCTTCACATCCAAGCTCCGGTCACCGAAAATGAATGTTAAACCCCATTGACTCTCGAGCTGTATTCATGTATACGCAGACATCTCAGCTCAATGGGTATTTCTTGGTTTGCGATGAACCCCAATCTGCAGCTCCAGGAAAATCATTATTCAGAGCTGCATTTTAACCTCAATCTGCAATCCAAAGTCAGGTCTGAAGATTAGGTGCTGTCAAAATTAGTATTTGCTATTTGACATAACTCCAGAATACACCCTAACATCTATACTCAGGGGCCATTTTATTAGGAAGGGGAAGAGGAAAAAATATTTCAGCAGAGTTTAAATTTAGGGCATTGGTGGATTGGGAGCAAATATAGGTCAGCAAGCATAGGGATTAACAAAAGGACCAAAATAAATTGAGTATTCCCTAATATCAGCCAGAGTACATTCCCATCGAAAAGAATAATGGCAAATTATTAGAAAGCTTGCAAACAGTGCTTATTCTCCTTTGTACAAAGTTTGTCCTACAGCAGATTCAAACCTATTCTTAGATTTAAACGAAGTGTGCTACAACTGTCATTAACCTATATTCTCTTGTTCCCCATACAGGGCGTAACAATTAATTATGTTCCATACAATATACATCATTCAGATGCAGACCAAGCATAATTTTAACTTAGGAGGGGGAAAATACAGTCATTAATAGAAAATAAAGCTGAAGATTCACACAAGAGCAGGGATTTAGTGTCAGAGTGAGATTATCAAAACCAACGTGTTATATCTGAGCATTCAAAATGAACGTCAATTATGCTCATGATTACACTGTGGAATTAATGCTGAAAGATTACCTCTACTTGTTGTAGTTAAATATTGCATAATATTGGATTAAAGTTGTTTCCAGGACTTTTTGCCTCTATTGCTGTTGGAAATAATTCAGAAGATGGGTCAGATCAGGTGGCTGACAGTTGGGTTGAGTTGTTCTTCAATCTTGGCAATTTACCCGCAAAAGTTTTGGCATTATATAAGGAGACATCGTGACATCGAGACATTGACTGTGGTGTGTCATCTGAATGCTTGGCCTTTATATAATAATCAATACGCTGATTGGTCGTCATTATGGAAACTCAATTGGGACGTGGGGAGGAAACCTTGTCGCTGATTAGCTGTGTGGAGAACTTCATGCGTTGTGATCTGCAATTTTACCCACATTGGCTCATCAACAGAATCCAGGCCAAAATGTTTGTTTACAGAATTGTCCATGGAAAACCAGGCTTCTAGGAATTATTTTGCATGCTACATGTTGCTTGAGCCATGACTTTCACTGATACCCAGTCAAATTTGTGCCCCTGTTGATCTTAGATACTATTTATGAACCAATGCGGACAAAATTCCCAACCACGATGCATCTAACAATAATAAAACAATTCCAATAATAAAAGTTGCTCAACATTGTTATGTGCCATGCCCTATGACATCATCATTATGTGCCATGTCATGTGACATCATCATTATGTGCCACGTCGTATGATGTAGGTGATCATGGTCTCATGACCATGATTGTTCTTGAAAATTGTTCTACCAAAGTGATTTGCCATTGCCTCCTTCTAGGCAATGTCCTTACAAGATAGGTGACCTCCAGCCATTATCAATACCCTTCAGAGACTGTCTTCCTGGTATCAGCGGTTACATAACCAGGACTTGTGATATGCACCAGCTGCTCATACGACCATCCACCACCTGCTCCCATAGCTTCACGTGACTCTGATCAATGGGGCTAAGCAGGTGCCACACCTTGCCCAAGAGTGACTTGCAGGCTAGCGGAAGGAAGGAGCACCTTACACCTTCTTTGGTAGAGACGCATCTCCATCCCACCACACTGTACTTGAATTATCAAGGCATAAAAGTCTTTAGGCCAAGCTCAGATCAATGGAATTGATATAAGTGGGAACTTGATGGTCATTCAAGATTCTAGATTGTTTAATGTCATTTCCTGTACATAAGTGTAAAGGAGAACAACATAATTGTTATTCTGGATCTGATACAGCACTAGAAAATGTAACAGGTAAAGAATACAATAATAATAAAAGACACAATATATATAAATACCAAAAATAGCTTGTATCTATAAAGTGACACTAAGCACATTTGTGTCCATACATAAGGCGATTGACAGGAAATGATAAGGTAGTGGTGGTGGGGGGCTGTGGAGGGATGGGTTAGTGGGTGGAGGTTCTGATCAGCCTTACTGCTTGGGGAAGGTAACTGTTTTTGAGGCTGGTGGCCCTGTCGTTGATGCTACGTAGCCTCTTCCCTGATGGGATTGGGATAAACTGTCCATGAAAAGCATGGGTGGGGTCCTTCATGATGTTGCTAGACTTTTTCCGGCACCTTTCTGTACAATGGTCCTTGATGGCGGGTAGGCAGGTGCTGCTGATGCGTCAAGGGCGTGGTGGTCTGTAGGACCCACCTCTGTGCTATACAAGTCTCTCATTCTAAGGTTCTGTAAGTCCAGACCAGTGGAGAGGCAGGGTAAATTTAAAGCAACTGTTTCGCTTAGCTATATACCTGTGTTTGCTTGAATGGCAATAAAGTTTAACTAGATATATCTGAAAGAAACTTTTGGTATCTTCTTTAATATTATTGGCTAGCTTACCTTTGGTTGCCATGGTAGTGCACAAAGCGACCCGAGTACATTTCCTGCCACTGTCTGTAAGGAGTCTGTATGTTCTCCCTTTGACTGACTGGGTATCCCTTGGGAGCTCCAAGCTTTAAAGAGAGTGAACCCTCAGGTGGTGACTAGAGGGTGTACAGGAGAGAGATATGCCAACTAGTGGAATGGTGCCGCAGCAACAACCTGGCACTCAACGTCAGTAGGACGATGCACTGATTGTGGACTTCAGGAAGGGTAAGACAAAAGAACACAAAACAATCTTCATAGAGGGATCAGCTTCAGGTTCCTCGGTGTCAAGATCTCTGAGGATCTAACCTGGTCCCAACATATTGATGTAGTTACAAAGAAGGCAAGACAGCAGCTATACTTTATTAGGAGTTTGAAGAGATTTGACATGTCAACAAATACACTCAAAAACTTCTATAGTTGCACCACGGAGAGCGTTCTGACAGGCTGCCTCGCTGTCTGGTATGGAGGGGCTACTGCACAGGATCGAAAGTAAATCTAGTCAGCTCCATCTTGGGCACTAGCCTTCAAAGTACCCAGGACATCTTTAGGGAGTGGTGTCTCAGAAAGGCAGCGTCCATTATTAAGGACCGCCAACACCCAGAGCATGCCCTTTTCTTGCTGTTACCATCCGGTAGGAGATACAGAAGCCTGAAGGCACACACTCAGCAATTCAGGAACAGCTTCTTCCCCTCTGCCATCCGATTCCTAAATGGACATTGAAGCTTTGGACACTACCTCACTTTTTTTTAATATACAGTATTTCTATTTTTGCATGCTTTTTTAAAAATCTATTCAACATATGTAATTGATTTACTTGTTTATTTATTATTATTTTTTAAATTTTATTAATTATTTTTCTCTCTGTTAGATTATGGATTGCATTGAACTGTTGCTGCTCCATATTCTGAGTGGACATTAAACCCATGAACTCCACTCCTACATTTTTTTAAAAATTTTGTACTACTTATTTAATTTAACTATTTATTACATATACGTATAATTTCTGTAATTCAGTTTTTTTCTCTCTTATTATGTACTGTTGCCCCAAAGATGACATATTTCACGACTTATGCCAGTGATATTAAACCTAATTCCTAAAGTGGATCCGCTGCTTTCCCAGCGTAGATGATGAATAAACTCTTTTCGATGACGAACTTCGTCATCTTCATCATTTTCCCTACGAAGCTGGCAGAGTTTGTCATCGAAATGTCTGTAATAATCATTACCTGTACCTGACTGGAAGCCTGAGAAGAGTTTATTTGCAAGCTTGATACTGATTCATTCCTGTATCGTGCACACACACCTTACAAATCCAATTAGGATCACAGCACTATAATCCCCAAAATGCAAGGGAAATCACACAAAGGACTCCCTGAATTAAGGCTCTGACTTTCCATTGCACTATGCGAGTTCTTTATTTTATCTCTGCCCAGTATTAACGATGGTGTGCTGGCTCCCTCTCATTCCTAACCACAAATCACAGGAATGCCTCCATTTCGTATCCAGCTGTTCCAGCTAGAAAACACATCCCCATCCCAAATGGTCAAAAGCAGCTGTGAATTCCAGTGTAACTCGATCAGAATTCCAGGGCTTGGTAGGGAAAGGGGCTTTAAATGGTAAAAGCTCGCTTTGTTTGCAGTTCGACGTCAGAGCACAGCCAAGATTAATTAAAACAATAAGGAGTACTTTTTTTTTAAATTCTCTCTTAGAGATGATCAGGAGCCACTATCAAATGCAGATTTATACACATTTTTTACCACTTTTAGAAAAGGTGGAAAGTTTGCCTGGAACAGATGGTTCTCATATTACTGGAAAAGTCCTACATTATTTCTGGGTAATTTTTATTATTTCAGCCTTCCTAGTACAGTACTGTGCAAAATTCTGAAGGGTGTGTGTGTATATATATATAAAGCTTAGGGAGCATAAGACCTTTGCACAGTACTGCAGTAATTTTATGTATTGCTTTGTACTGCTGCAAAAAAAGACAAATTCATGAGATACAGTACTGTGCAAAAGTCTTGGGCACAAATTTCCTTGCCTGGTGTCTCAGGGCTGGGTGTGCCTGCATCTACACCAGCCCCCAACGTCCCTGGCACTCCTTCTCTGCCAACTGTCCCACACCCCTCCCGCGGCGCTCCACCCTCGCCATTCCCAACATCCTTCGCTCCCGCCAGATTTACAAATTTGCTCTCTGCTCCACATTGACAAATACAGTACTGTGCAAAAGTCTTAGGTGCCCTAGCTATATATATATGCCCAGGATGTTGGCTCAGTTCTGTACATATATTCAATATCCTACATTAAGGCAGTCGTAACTAATGAAAGACAATCTTCATTTTGTATACAAGTTAAACTCAAACTCCTTGTCCAAGCTATTGGTAACATGGCTTTATATTTCTTTACTAATGATCTTGTCTTTCTGAGCAGCAGACAGCAAACTGTAACGACAGGCAGCAACTTCTTAAGAATCAGGTATATTATCACTGGTATGTGTCATGAAATTTATTAACTTAGCAGCAACAGCTCAATGCAATACATAATATAGAAGAAAAAAATAAAATAATAATAATAAGTAAGTAAATCAATTACAGTATATGTTTATTGAAGGGATTAAAAATTTTAAAAGTGAGGTAGTGTTCATGGGTTCAATGTCCATTTAGGAATCAGATGGAAGAAGGGAAGAAGCTGTTCCTGAATCGCTGAGTGTGTGCCTTTAGGCTTCTGTACCTCCTACCTGATGGTAACAGTGAGAAAAGGGCATGCCCTGGGTGCTGGAGGTCCTTAATAATGGACGCTGCCTTTCTGAGGCAACACATCTTGAAGATGTCCTGGGTTCTTTGTAGGCTAGTACCCAAGATGGAGCCGACTAAATTTACAACACACTGCAGCTTCTTTCAGTGCAGTAGCCCCTCCCTCATACCAGACAGTGATGCAGCCTGTCAGAATGCTTTCCCACAGTACATCTATAAGTTTCTCTAAACACTGGTGCACCCCAAGGTTGTGCCTCAGCTCTCTACTCAGCTCCCTGTGCACTTATGACCGGGTGGCCAGACTCCATTCCCAAGCCTGCAGATGATGCCACCATCACGGACAATATCTTTAATAGCACTGAGTTGCTGTACAGGAAAGAGATACTGAGTTGGGCAACGTGGTGTCATGACAACAACTTTTCCCTCAATGTCAACAAAACAAAATAGCTGGTCATTGACTTTGTGTGGGTGGGGTGGGGATGGGGGTGGTGGTGCTGCACAACATCCTGTCTTCATCAAACGTATTGAGGTTGAGAGCTTCAAGTTCCGAGGACCGAACGAGTAATCATCAGTAATCAGAATCAGGTTTGAGAGCACCGGAATATGTCATGAGATTTGTTGTCTTTGCAGCAGCAGTCCATTGTAATGCATAAAAGTAAAAAAAAAACTATAAATTACAGTAAGTCCATACAGATTTAAGAAGTTAAATTAAATCAGTGCAAAAAGAGAAAAAAATAAGTGGTGTTCATGGGTTCAATGCCCATTCAGATATCAGATAGCAGAGTGGAAGAAGCTATTCCTGAATCATTGAGTGTGTGTCTTCAGGCTCCCACATCTCCTCCCTGATGGTACCAATGAGATGAGGGCATGTCCTGGGTGTCCTTAATGATGGATGCTGCCTTGAAGATGTCCTGGATGCTTGGAAGGCCGGTGCCCATGATGAAGGTGACTGAGTTTACAACTTTCTGCAGCTTGTTTCAATCCTGTGCAGTAGCCTACCTCCCCACCCCTATACCAGATGGTGATGCAGCCAGTTAGAATGCTCACCACAGTACATCTGTAGAAATTTGTGAATGTCTTTTGTGACATACTCCTTAGGGCAAATATCTAATCAGCCAATCATGTGGCAGCAGCTCAATGCATAAAAGCATGCCAACATGGTCGAGGGTTTCAGTTGTTGTACAGAGCAAGCATCAGAATGGAGGAAGAAATGTGATTTAAGTGACTTTGGCCGTGCAATGATTGTTGGTGCCAGATGGGGTGGTTTGAGTATCTCAAAAAATGCTGATCTCCTGGAATTTTCATACACAACAGTCTCTGGTGCTTACAGAGGATGGTGAGAAAGACAGAAAACATCCAGTGAGCAGTTCTGAGGGTGAAAACGTCTTGATAATGAATGTCAGAGGAGAATGGCCTCTCTCCTCCAGCCACCTACCATCCCCTTCACCTAGCTTCACCTATCACCTTCCAGACTGTACTCCTGCCCCTCCCCCAATTCTTATTCTGGTTTCTTCCCACTTCCTTTCCAGTCCTGATGAAGGATCTCAGCCCAAAATGTCAACTCTTTGTTGCTCTCCATAGTTGCTGCCTGACCTACTAAGTTCCTGTAACATTTTGAGTGCATTGCTCTGGATTTCCAGCATCTGCAGACTCTCTTGAGTTTGTTATATGCAATGTTCCTTATACAATGCCACCACGTGATACATGCAGCCACCTCACTTAAAAGTAAAGATTAAGTTAGATACGTATTCCCAACTCTCTTGTTTTCCTTTCAATTAGTCTTTATGTTTTCAAGTTACGAAACATGACAGAGTTGGTCTGCGAGGATGCGCGCTCAGTCCCCTACTCTGCTCCCTGTACACTACAACTGCATGGCCAAATTCTACCCCGACTCCATCTACAAGTTTGCAATGGAGATTTATGTCAAGTCAAGTCAAGCCACTTTTTATTGTCATTTCAACCATAACTGCTGGTACAGAACATAGTAAAAATGAGACAACATTTTCCGGGACCATGGTGCTGTGCCTATGGTCTGTTCTTTATCAAATTATGGTATTGCTTTGCACGGCTGTAACTATATGTTATAATTATGTGGTCTTGTCAGTGTTCGTCTTTGGTCTGTCCTGTTTTCTGTGATATCACGCCGGAGAAACATTGTATCATTTCCTAATGCATGTATGCATTTCTAAATGACAATAAAAGAGGACTGAGTGTTCTCATAATCTAATCTATATGAAACAATACAAAAAACTGGACTGTATTTTATATTGGTTTCCTTCAATTTGTTGGCTTTTCTTTCTTGTGGCTGATCTGTTAGCTTCTTGTGTGTGAGATGAGGGTGGGGTTAAGGGTTTAGATGCTACTGCCACTGTTCTTTTTGTGAGTGAGGGGGTCAGGGATTGTTATTGTCACTTTTTTTTGCAGAAGAGGGGTTGTGGACTTGTTGCTGCTGTTGCTGCTTTTTTTGCGAGCGAGGGAGTCAGGGATTGTTACTGTCATTGGAGCAGTTGGGGATTTGTTGCTATTGTTGCTGTTTCTTTCTGCGAGGGAGGGGGTCAGAGGGAGATTGCTATTGTCACTGTTTTTTTTTCTGCGCAGAAGGGGTTAGGGATTTGTTGCTGTTGTTGCTGTTCTTTTTCCTTTCGGGAAGGGGTGGGGGATTTAATGCTATTGTCACTGTTTTCCTGTGGGGGAAGGGGTGGGGGATTTTTGAGGTTTGCAAGCTTTGTTTCTTTTTCTTTTTCATGCCAGGGGAGTAGATTTGATGTCCTTTCTTTCAACAACTCCCATTGTCTTTCTGTATTTCATGGCTATCTGTAGAAGACAAATATCAGACTTGTATTGTACATGCATCCTTTGACAATAAAATGAACATTTGAATCTTTGAACCTTAGATACCACCATATTGGACCATATCTCAAATAACCATGAACTGCAGTACAGGAAGGAGAGAGACGGCTTAGTAACATGGTGCCATGAAAACAATCTTTCCCCAATGTCTGCTCTATCTATGCCTCTTATCATCTTGTAGACCTCTATCAAGTCACCTCACATTCTCCTTCACTCCAAAGAGACAAGCACTGGCTTGTTCAACTTATCTTCATAAAACATGCTCTCTAATCCAGGCAGCATCCTAGTTCAAAGTTCAAAGTTGAAAGTACATTTATTATCAAAGTATGTATACTATATACAAACTTGAGATTTGTCTCCTTACAGGCAGCCACAAAACAAAGAAACACAATAGAACCCATTTAAAAAACAAACAGCAAAGACTGCCAAATACTCAACGTGCGAGAAATGTACCAATAGTGCAAACAATTAAAAAAAGTAAATAACTAACACAAAGAACACGAACTGCAGAGTCTCCGAAAATGAATCCACAGCCGTGGAACCAGTTCTACGCTGCAGCCAGTCCGGGAGTCCATTGGCTGCGGGACACAGTCACTGAGCCAGTTCACTGTTGAGGTGAGTAAAGACTCTCAGAGTAGTGTGCTGAACACCAGCTCTTCCTTCACCCTTCAGCCTCAATGTCTTGACCTTTTTAATCCGGCTGGGCACTTAAATCAACTAAATAACAGTTCCTTTTTCACTCATGGGCTGGGCCCCAACACTTTGATACGTCCTGAGATTCCAATCCAGGCAAGTCCTCTCCCCCAATGGCTGCTGCACTATACCTGTATTCTCGAGAGTTCAGCTTGCCGAATCTCTCGGGATACCACAAAAACACTAAGTCGTTTGGACAGTTCAAAAGCACATCTCCCAAAGGGAAATTACTGACTGTGGATTGCAGTGATTCTAGTCCAGAAAAAAATAGAATGAATAGAATAGTAGTTTTGTTTCTGCCTGCAAATTGTTGCCATGTCTCACCCAACGCCTTCTTCGATCATCTTGGTAAATCTCCTCTGCAGCCTCTCTAAAGCAGTTGTCCATATCTCAAATAACAATGCATTGCGGTACAGGAAGGAGATAGAGGGCTAAGAAACATGGTGTCAAAACAATAACCTCTCCCTCAATGTCCACTTTATGCCTCTTATCATCTTGTCAAAGTCAAAATAAGTTTACGATCAAAATACATATACATATGTCATCATGTAAAAGAGTTATAATAAAAGTTCAGCAAAGAAACAGATCCTTTGGCCCAACTAGTCAGAAAATAAATTGCCTACTCACATCACATAATGGAGTCATAGAAAAGTACAGCACAGAAACTGGCCCTTCAGCCCACATAGTACGTGCTGAACCAACTCAAACTGCCTACTCCTATTGACCAGCACCAGGTCCATATCCCTCCCATCCACGTACCCATCCGAACTTCTCTTAAACCTGCTCTGGCAGCTCGCACCACACTCTCATGACCCTCTGAGTGAAGAAATTTCACCTTTCACTCTCAACCTCTGACCCCTGGTTGTAGTCTCAGTAGAATACCTTGAGATTCGTTTACTTGCAGGCACCTACATGCTGACTCTGGTTCTTTGCGGGAATGGGACCTGCTCTCAGGGTTTCACGACTGGCTGTCATTCGACATGCCAAGGTTGCGGCCTGAGAGCTCAGTTCGCCTTCGGCGGTCCGGGATCTCGTGGCTCTGGAGATGGGTGGATCGAAGGTCGGTGTCCCAGCAGGAAATCGGTGTGTCGTGGGAGTCAGAAGATCTCTGGCTGTGTGCCCAGAGATCCAAGATCTTTGGGCACAAAGCTCAGAAAAAGCAACGTAACGGACTTTTAACATCATAAACCAGTGAGTTATTTGTTATGTCTCCCCTCTCATTGTGAAACAGAGACACCCCTTTCTCCCCTATTAGGGAGATAGAGAGAGAGAGCCTGTGGTATGTTGAATACTGGGTGAACAAGTAGTCTTCGGGGTACTGCAAGTCTGTGTCTTTGCTGTTGCTTTGCTGCACGCTTCCGTGCTCGTGGTGGGTGCTGAAGCTTTATTTTTGCTAGTGGGGGAGGGGGATTCGTTGCTTTGCTGTTGCTTACACGCGGGAAGGAGGGGAGCTGGGAGGGGACTTTGGGGTTCTAACATTTTTTTTAGATTATGAGAACACTCAGTCTTCTTTTATTGTCATTTAGAAATGCAAACATGCATTAAGAAATGATACAATGTTTCTCCGGAGTGATATCACAGAAAACAAGACAGATCAAAGACTAACACCAACAGAACCACATAATTATAACATATAGTTACAACAGTGCAAAGCAATACCATAATTTGATAAAGAACAGACCACAGGCGCAGTAAAAAATAATCTCAAAGTCATGAGTCGATCGACTCCCGAGTCCCCGATAGCAGGCGGCAAGAGGGAGAAACTCCCTGCCATAAACCTCCAGGCACCGTCAACTTGCTGATACCTCAGAAGCAGCCGACCCCAGGTGACCCTGAGTCCATCCATCCGAAAACTCCGAGCTTCCGAGCAGCCTCTCTGATACAGCCTCCTGAGCTCCATCCTCTGCTGAGCCCCTTCGACCTCTCCCCAGCCGCTGAAACATGCAAAGCCGAGGATTTCGGGGTCTTCAGCTCCAGAGATTCCGGTTACCACACAGTAGCAGCGGTAGCAAAGCGGGCTTTTCAGAAGTTTTCCAGATGTTCCACTGTGCTCTCACGTCTGTCTCCAGCAAATCAGGATTGTGCACGGTCCCCTACTTGACAAAGAACAGATATTCATCACCGAAGTGGCCACACGCGCTGTCGTCGCACCGCCATCTTCTCCCCCCTCCCAAATGAATGTCATTCATTCTTAGGGGGCACTCCTCTGTTTTCATGGATGGTTGCAAAGAAAAAGAATTTCAGGATGTATATTGTACACATTTCTCTGACATTAAATGTACCTTTGAAACCTTTGAAAATAAAGAAATACATCCAGTCATTTTTCATCCTCCTTCGCTCCAAAGAGAAAAGCACCAGCTTATTCAACCTCTCCTCATAAGACATACTCTCTAATCCAGGTAGCATCCACTGCACCCTCTTTAAAGCAGCCCTCTCCTAATGATACACTTAACCAACTATTTCAAACAGCATTGCAGAGGGCGGGGTACCTGTTGAGCTCATTGTTGGCACTCTACTTAATTACTTTAATATGAAGATCACACGTTTAAAATTCTTGGAGTAAAAAAAAATGTTATTGCAAGTTGTATTTTCACTGCCATCTTTAGCATCTCCCCAATTAACACTTCGATTTACCACGTAGTTTTCCTGAGAAAAAAAATGACAAAGATCTTTAGATTCACAATCGCAATAAAATGCTTGAAAGGCAGTGACTCTCCCTCTCCCCCAAGTTGCCGATGGAGATACGGTGCAGGGTACAATCCAACAAATTACTTTCGCTGCATCTTTGCGCATATTTAACACATTCGCCGGCACAAGCCAAAACAGAGGTTGCAAGACAAACAGAAAACAGAAACTCCTAAACAGGAGCAACATATGTTCTGATTTGCAATATGTTATTTCAGCGCTGTGATCTGAATGAAAGCTTGGGAAGATGCTGGAACATCAAGCAACGGTTCCTTCAAAATACTGACAGTTCCTTCTTTTGTGACAAAAGGAGGAAAATGCACTCTTCACAATCAGAATCAGAATCAGATTTAATGGCACTGGCATATGTCATGAAATTTGTTGACTGTATAGCGGCAGTACAATGCAATGCATAATAATAGAGAAAAAACTGTGGATTACAGTAAGTATATGCATAACATTTTTTAAGAACTAGTGAGGTGTTATTCATGGGTTCAATGTCCATTCAGAAATCTGATGACAAAGTGGAAGAAAGTGTTCCTGAATCATTGAGTGTGTGTCTTCAGACTCCTCTACCTCCCTCCCAATGGAAACAATGAGAAGAGGGTGTGTTGTAAGTGTTGTAGGTCTTTAGTGATGAATACCTCCTTTTTGAGGCATTGCTCCTTGAAGGTGTCCTGGATACTATGAAGGCTGGTGCTCATGATGGAGCTGACTAATTTTACAACTTTCTGTAGTTTCTTTCAATCCTATGTAGTAGCTGTCCCCGCACCCCACCTCCTCATACGAGACGGTGATGCAGCCAGTTAGAATGCCCTCCACGGTACCTCTGTAGAAATTTGTGAATGGAACATTCGAGCTCTGCCCCAGCTATTGAGACATGTTTGGAGTAAGATTCGATGGTCATGTGATGAATGAATTGAATTAAACGGCCCTTCGATTTTAACTCCCCTTTCCCACACTACCTCCCCAGTCACCCTCCATCCATCTTCGCACTCTTCCCCGTCCTGGTTCCATCCACCCACTTCACTCATATGTTCCCCTACTCAACATCTGGTCCTCACTGTCATGTACCTCTCCCATAATAGTCCCCAGCTCTCACTTCCTTCACTTACCTGAATTCAAACGTTGGGCTGGATGAATTGAAAAGGCAGGGTGTAGGGACGAGTGGCGATGGTCAGGCTGTTTCTGCTTGCTGTTCCGTGACGTTTAGTCAGCTCTGTGCTGAACTGAGGCTGAGGCAGTGGCCTGCTCCATCTGCTCTGATCATCGTGTCTATGGACTCACTTTCATTCTGAATATAGTTTCACAATTTTTTTTCTTTCTGCAAATTGGGTATTTGTCGATCTTTCTTAATGGGTTCTTGTGGGTTTCTTTGTTTTGTGCTGTAAGGAGACGAATCTTAATACTGTATAATGTAGACATACTTCGATAATATATGTAGTTTGAACTTTGAACTTTGCTTATCTCCCTTCATCGGCTGTCTCCCATCATCATACTCGCCTCCTCTCATCCTACCTTGCTCCAACTCTCTCCCTTTTTATCTGACTCCATATGTCATTCACCTGTCACTGTCTTGTAACTCCATCCCTGCTCATGTGTCCTGCCTGCCACTACCTGTCTGTTATCTTACACCACTCCACAGTCCATCAATCAATCTGAAAACCTTCCTCACCACTCCCCTTCTCCAGAAGACATTGGAGCAGAATTAGGCCACTCAACTCATCAGTTATGTTCACCACTCGGTCATAGCTGATTTCATTTCCCTCTCACCTGTATTCTCCCTTTATATATATATATATATGTGTGTGTGTGTGTGTGTGTGCATGTGTGTGTGTGTGTGTGTGTGTGTGTGTGTGTGTGTGTGTGTGTGTGTGTGTGTGTGTGTGTGTATTTATTTATATTCTGAGACCCTGTTGTCTGGTCCTGAACTCACCCACTATTGGAAGTAACACACACAAAATGCTGGAGGATCTCAGCAGGCCAGGCAGCAGCTATGGAAAAGAGTAACAGTCAACGTTTCGGGCCGAGACCCTTCATCAGGACTGGAAAGAAAGAGAAGAAGTCAGCTGTGTACATTCACCTACTGATGCTCCTGGACACATCTTCAGTGATGATCCTGGAATCATCGGGTGTTTCGGGTCTTTCAACATCATACAACCTCCTCCAGGTGACCCAGCCGGGGCTGATCAGACCCCAGCTTGTGTCCAGATGGCTAGCTACTTATGACCCCATGGCTCCCCTCTTTTGAGCCACAGCCATCTTAAGGCCCTCTCTGCCGCATCGGTGGTACTGCGGATGGCTCTCCTCTTCCTCTCTCCCTCGATGCCCAAATTGCTGAAGGCTCTCACTAAGGAACGGGCTGCGAATCCCCTACAACCAACCTCCACTGGGAGACACCTCACTCTCCGTCCAGCCTGCTGACAGTTGCTGACCAGTCCTGCGTACTTGGAAAGCTTCCCTTCAAAGGCCTCTTCCAAGCGATCTTCCCATGGGACTCTCAGCTCCAGCAACACCACTTGCTTAGTCGACTCAGACACTAGGACAATGTCTGGTCGCAGGGTAGTGGCTGCGATATGGTTGGGGAACTTCAGCTGCCCTTCGAGGTCCACCAACAGCTGCCAGTCCCTTGCAGAGGTCAGAATGCCTGCAGATGTTCTTTTGGCAGGTATTGGCTGCTCCCCAGCTCTGACAAAGGCAATGGTCTGCTTGGAAGGTCGGGACCACTTCGCCCACTCAACTCCTGCGCTGACGGCTTCAACGAGGTCTTCAGAGTAAGAAGGTAGAGGGACAGGGAGGAAGGTGGCAGGTGATAGGTGAAACCAGGAGGGGGGAGGGGTGAAGTAAAAAGCTGGGAAGTTGATTGGTGGAAGAGATAAAGGGCTGGAGAAAGGGGGAATCTGATAGGAGAGGACAGAAAACCATGGAAGAAAGGGAAGGGAGAAAAGCACCAGAGGACGGTGATGGACAAGTAAGAAGAGAAGGTGTGAGAGGGAATCACAAATGGGGAATGGAAGCATATTGGAAGGGTCCTCTCCACATCTTCTCTGTCTAGCCCTTTCAATATTCAGTAGGTTTGAATGAGATCCTCCCTCATTCTTCTAAATTCCAGAGAGTACAGGCCCAGAGGCCATCCATTTATTCCAGAAGTTCTTAACCAGGGGTCTGTCTGTGGATTGATTCCAGGAGGTCCTTGAACTTGGATGGGAAAAAATTTGCATCATTATTTTCACTAGCCTGTAACTGAAATGTAGCATTTCCTTCAATTATGAATGTAGGCAACAAACTGCAGTAATATTAGCAGTTCCTGTGACTTTGTCACCAATAGAAATGACAAATATTTTCATATCACATTACAATTGTTACAAATATCTCAAATTACCACTACTTTGAAATTATGGTAGTTATTAGACCTGTGGCTAGATCGAACATGATCACAGTCTTCCTGTCGGCAGATGCTTGTGCGATGCAGCTGTCCAACTATCGATGCCCTACGCCTAAGTAAATCGTTCAGCCACCAAACGGTGACATTCCGTGCTCTCACATTTGTGTCCCAGATATCTCCGTGGCCCTCCATTATTCTCTATCTACAATTGCTTGTTGATCAATGCATAGAAGGAGGTGACACAAGCACAAGAAAATCTGCAGACGCTGGAAATCAGAAGGAAAACCCCAAAGAATGAATGGCAGAAAAAAGATACAGCCTCAGAGGCCCCCTCCCCCTCCCACGCACAAACAGCAGCAAAGCAGCAACCTTCCCCACCTGCCTCAGCAAAAAGCACCAGCCCCTCGCCACCTGCCAAGCAAGCCCCCAAACAGACCATAATCTAGATTCCTTCAAAAACAACTGTTCATCTCAACAGTTGAGCATCCCACAGGCTCCCTTTCTCTCACCAGCGAGAGAGAGAGTGGTATCTCTCCTGCCACAGAAAGAGGGGAGACCAACAGCGCGCTGTTTCAATGTTACAGTCTTCAGTGTAACTTTAATTCATGTTCCCCCGACTCAAGATCAGCAGCAAGCTCTCTCTCATCATCGAGAGTGAAAGAGAGCAATTGCTCGAGTGCGGAAGCCTCCAACAGCCGCACCCGCTGTCTCGATGTTCCGATCTCCCGTGATACTTCAGTCAGCAAGACCGGCAAGGAAATGTACAAAAAAAATGGCTGTTTCTAGGGTGGGTTGGAATGCAACAGTTTGTGGTCCAATTTCAACACCTCAGAAATACAACCAGCAATTCCAGTCGAGAATTGTGCTTGTATCGGTGATGTAATTTCTGAGTAATTGTGATGTAATGATGATGTAAAGTAATGTGAAATGATGTAATTGTGATGATGATGTAATGCATTGTGATGTAATGGTGATGTAATTGTGCTTTAATAGTGATGTAATTTCTGAGTTATTTCTGAGCATGTTATAATGTACGTACTACTGCTACATCGACAGGCCTAGGGGACTCTCCACTTCTCCCTCTCCCTCGTCAGTGTGTTCAGTTCATCTACATTACCCTCCCCGCTGTCTTCTAGGAGCGTGTTGGCCATAGTCTTGGGAGGGCGCCCAGGGTTCATCCTCCCTTGGGCTCCCATATGATGACTAGGCTGGCAGGTAGCTCGAGGTGGTGTAGACAGTACCCCGCTAGTTGCAGTCATCTTGCCTTGATTTTAATGGTATAATGTATGTAACTCCCCTGCAACATTCATTTAGAGAGTAGAGTACTGTACAAAAGTCAGGCATATACTATATATATATATGTAACGTGCTGTAAGGTTTCACTGCTAATGTAACGGCCTCTCTATAATGTTTCACTGCTTATATATTAATGACTTGGATGAGGGAATTAAATGCAGCATCTCCAAGTTTGCGGATGACACGAAGCTGGGCGGCAGTGTTAGCTGTGAGGAGGATGCTAAGAGGATGCAGGGTGACTTGGATAGGTTGGGTGAGTGGGCAAATTCATGGCAGATGCAAGTTAATGTGGATAAATGTGAAGTTATCCACTTTGGTGGCAAAAATAGGAAAACAGATTATTATCTGAATGGTGGCCGATTAGGAAAAGGGGAGGTGCAACGAGACCTGGGTGTCATTATACACCAGTCATTGAAAGTGGGCGTGCAGGTACAGCAGGCGGTGAAAAAGGCGAATGGTATGCTGGCATTTATAGCAAGAGGATTCGAGTACAGGAGCAGGGAGGTACTACTGCAGTTGTACAAGGCCTTGGTGAGACCACATCTGGAGTATTGTGTGCAGTTTTGGTCCCCTAATCTGAGGAAAGACATTCTTGCCATAGAGGGAGTACAAAGAAGGTTCACCAGATTGATTCCTGGGATGGCAGGACTTTCATATGAAGAAAGACTAGATGAACTAGGCTTGTACTCGTTGGAATTTAAAAGATTGAGGAGGGGATCTGATTGAAACGTATAAAATCCTAAAGGGATTGGACAGGCTAGATGCAGGAAGATTGTTCCCGATGTTGGGGAAGTCCAGAACGAGGGGTCACAGTTTGAGGATAAAGGCGAAGCCTTTTAGGACTGAGATTAGGAAAAACTTCTTCACACAGAGAGTGGTGAATCTGTGAAATTCTCTGCCACAGGAAACAGTTGAGGCCAGTTCATTGGCTATATTTAAGAGGGAGTTAGATATGGCCCTTGTGGCTACGGGGATCAGGGGGTATGGAGGGAAGGCTGGTGCAGGGTTCTGAGTTGGATGATCAGCCATGATCATAATAAATGGCGGTGCAGGCTCGAAGGGCCGAATGACCTACTCCTGCACCTATTTTCTATGTTTTCTATGTATTTATGTTTTCTAAGGTAATGGTTTCTTTGTAGCAGCAATGTTTGGGTTATGACTAGAGATAACGGGGCCTTTCGAATGTGTGCTATCCAATGAGAGGCATGTTGCTTTTCCTGTGGGTCTGGGAGCAGGGATTTTGTGGTCTTTTGCCAGGGAGAGATGAAGAGAGAAGACATGAACGGAACGAGTTGGTAGACCGCGGACGGAGTGGACTCGGAGCAAAGATTCGAAGGTCAGTGACGTTCGGAGGAGGTTGACAGGGGACAAATGGGTGAATCCGTGAACTCCAACGTGCACATTAGACTGTTCCATTAAAATGGGCCCTTCTTCCTTTTATTTCCGTTACTAACCGTACATCAGATTAAGATTTACAAAGTTCTTTTGTTTAATTGCATATGGTGTACTGTCTGACATTTTGCGGTGAGGATTTGTAACTGGGCATCACATCAAGCACCATCCGCACAAATGAGATTTCTCAGTTTGGCGTGGCCAGAGGCTGTCTTCCCCTAGATAAGCACGTGCCGGCTGAACCTGAGGGTTACATATAGTTAGGGTGCCTAAGACTTTGCACAGAACTGTTGTAATTTTTTGTATTGCCCTGTGCTGCTGGAACAAATGTGAGTGATGCTTTACCTGATTCTGATATGGGTTTCTAGTGTGGACTGAGAGTGGGAAGGGAAAGAAAGGAATCATGATTGGGTAAAGAGGAAGGGAGAAAGGATGGAGCAGGAAGCACGAAAGAGACATTCTGTAATGATCAATAAAATAATTGTTTGGAACCATATGCCCTTGCCTTGTGTCTTAGGGCTGGGTGAGCCTACACTCGTGACACCCCCCACCCTGGCTCTCCTCCTCTGCCATCTGTCCCACTCTCCTCTCATGGCGCTCCACCCTCACCATCTCCAACACCTTTTGCTCCCACCAGATTTACAAACTCTCTTTCCGCTCCATGTTCAGAAATACAGTACTGTGAACAGAGTTTAGGCACCCTTGTTTTATATATATATATATTATGTGCCTAAGACTTCTGCACGGTCCAGAAGGCTGTGGAGGCCAAGTCTCTGGATGCTTTCAAGAAAGAGATGGATAGAGCTCTTAAAGATAGCAGAATCAAAGGTTATGGCGATAAGGCAGGAACTGGATACTGATCGTGGATGATCAGCCATGATCACAGTGAATGGCGGTGCTGGCTTGAAGGGCCGAATGGCCTACTCCTGCACCTATTGTCTATTGTCTATTGTCCATACCATGAAATGCACTCTTTGTGTCAACAAATAACACAGTCGAAGATGCGCTGGCACAGCCCACAAGTGTTACCATGCTTCCTGCACCAGCGTAGCATGCCCACAATTGACTAGCTCTAACCTGTAACCTGTAACCTGTGTGTCTCCGGAATGTGTGGGGAAACCGGAGCACCCAGAGAAAACCCACTTGGTTGAGAGAAGGACATCCAGACTCCTTACAAACAGCGGTGGGAATTGAAGCCCAGTCGTAAAACGCCACACTAACCACTGCACTACCGTGACAGGAGGTAACGTTGCCAAGCATCATGAGGTTTCGTTGGTTGGAGGCCATTCCAAGCAGAGTCCCCGTTCCAGAAAGGTTTGCCTTAATATAAAGATGAGAAAGTTTGCTGATGCTGGAAATCCAGAGCAAAACGCACAAAATGCTGGAGGAAATCAGCAGGTCAGGCAACATCTACGGAAATGAATAGACAGTCGATGTTTTGTGCCGATACCCTTCTTCAGCACTGAGCTTTAGGGTAGGTATCCCTCGATAAGGCTTTGCAGTGGATGTCCCTATTCCCCGCAGGAGCTATTGCTTGGAATTCCATACATTTTTGCTACTTCGGATGAACTGGAATTCAAAATTGGATCCATTTCAGTGCTTGTGAGCTCCACTGGAAGCTGGACAAACTACAGAACCAGAATCAGGTTTAATATCACGGGCATATGTTGTGAAATTTGTTGTTGTGCAGCTGCACTACATTGCAATATATAAAAATTAAAACTGAATTACAGTAAGTACATATATGTTAAAAAGTTAAATTAACTAAGAAGTATAAAAAGCAAAAAATATAGTGAGGTAGTGTTCATTGGTTCAATGTCTATTCAGAAATCTGATGGCAGAGGGGAAGAAGCTGTTGCTAAATCACTGAGTGTGTGCTTTCAGGCTCCTGTACCTCCTTCCTGATGGTAACAATGAGAACAGAACATGACCTGCGTGATGGGAGTCCTTCATGATGGACGCCGCCTTTTTGAGGCATCGCTCCTTGAAGATGTCCTGGATGCTGTGGAGATTAGTTCCCTTGATGGAGCTTAATGAGTTCACAACATTCTGCAGCTTTTCTGATCCTGTGCAGTAGCCCCCCTCCCTGCCGTACCAGACCCCTCCCTGCCGTACCAGACAGTGATGCAGCCATTTGTCCAATGTAGGAATGTGTGTCAACCAACTGGGTTTGTTTTGGCAACTTTCTGCCCACAGGGATGCGATGGAAGATTCAAGAGAGCTGGGGAGGATCAGATTCCTGAAGGACAGTAGTCTGGTTTGGGGTCTTTTGGCAGGGGCTGCAGAGTGGAGGACAAGGGAAGATGCTCATCAAATGCCACTCAAAGGAGAGACCCCTTTGTAAGAGGTGCTATGTGCAGCTGAATGGCTCCAAGGAGGAAGTGCTGAGATAGCCAGTTCATTTGAGTTGATCTTCAAGGGAAGTATGAACTGTGCCTGGTGTTTTCATGCCGAACGTGGCTTCAGCGTGTGAGTAAAGCGACGCATCAGACTACTCCAGAAACGAGCTCCAACACTTATGTGCACATTTAAACTGGTTTGCTTGTAATGGGCCCTTTTATTTTTCATTTCTCTTTCTGTTAACTGTTTGTTAAAGTTGAAGTATTGGTAAATATATTTCTTTTGTAATTTTATCTATTGTATGATCTGTCATTTCCTGGCGAACGATAACTGTGTATTTACACGGCATTCGCTACAATCAATGTCCCTTAATGGGAACATCCCCAACTTTCCTGTATGGTTGAACCCAAATCATACCGACCCCAGATGTGTTTTGCTTACAGAAAGTGGCCTTCTCACCACTGAGTCACGTAGCTGTTAGCAGCCTCACCGTGTATATGAGCCCAGGTGACTGGGTTACATTTATGGGGGTTCATCCAGGATCAAATGCTGCATGAATGCTGTGTAAGGATAGATTAAGCAGTTTATTTGTGTATTTAAGGCAGTGTTTATACTAGTGTTTGTGGAAGGTAAGGTATGTCATAATTACGGTACTTTACAAGGGGTGATTAATTAGTTTGTGGCCTAAGGTAGAAGGAGATGAGTTATTAATTTTGAACTTTCTGCATTAGCACTCAAGGAGTTGAACTGCACGTGCATGTGACGAGAGTGTCTTGGGCCTCCAGGTGGTCCACAGCAGGGGTGATTGTTAAGTTCGTGGCCTATGGTAGAAGGAGATGAGTTATACAGCTTTTGTTACATGGACATGCAGTTCAACTCTATGTGAAAATTCAGAAAGTTTGAAGTTTCTCCTGATCTCCTTCTACCTTAGGCCACAAACTTATCACTCACTCCTGCTGTGGACCACTTTCTGGAGGTCCAAGACACCGAGTTCTACAAAGAAGGGATCCGTATGCTCCACGACCACTGGACTAAGTGTGCAAATGTAGGAAAAATAAATGTGCTGCTAGGTTTTCTAAAATTGACTCCTTCTACGCTAGGCCATGAACTTATCAATCACCGCTTGTGTAATGGATGCCATGGGAATTAAGGTCTGGTGCGATATGAAGAAGGTATCCATATGTAGTGCTTGTGTCCTGGGCAGGGTAGCTGTGTAAATTCCCAACGAACTGCTACTTAGAGTGCTGAGTTCTGGAAAGTTAGACCAAATGAGCAGCATTTTGGCCAATCAGCTGTTAAGAATGTTGTGTTAGTCCAGAGCACCAGTGACGTGACTGAGGTCACGCTGCATGATAAGATAGGGGCACCTGGAGAGGCGGGGCCATATCCAGTCCATATCTTTAGAGAAGGTGGGAATGCAACTGAGGGTGAAGATTTTAAAGACAAGTTGTTTTCTTTTCTGTGGAGTGAGGTGAAGACGTTGTCTGATGTGAGATCTAATAAGTTCTTCAGCTGGTGATTTAAATTCTAAGCTGGTTTCAGCTATACATCACTCGTTGATAAATGCCAAAGTGTACCTGCGGAGGGCTAAAGTTATCGTAGGCTGAGAATGTTCTCTGAAGTCAAGCCCACACCGAATATGAGGCTTGGGCTGAGCAGGCATCTCAGATACTGGGTGAATGTCAGTGCTCAGATAATATGAAAAACAGAGGCTGGTAAGGAGCTTAAAGGCTGGTGGATGATATATAGAGGTTCCTAAACTCAGGAAACCCATTAGCCACGTCAGTTAACTATATATGTACAAGCTCTGGGACAGATTTATACTGCTTCCCCTACCTTCCCCCTTACCTGGCTTCACCAGCCAGCTTTTACTCCTTCCCCACCCTCCAACTCTTTGATTCTAGCTTCTGGCCCCTCCCTTTCCAGTCCTGAAGAAGGGTCTCAGCCTGAATCGTCGACTGCTTGTTCATATCCATAGATGTTGCTTGACCTGCTGAGCTCCTCCATCATTTTATGTGTGTTAAATGCATCTAATGTCCATAATTGACAAACAGCATTTTAATTCCTCAACTGCATGTTACTTTAATAGGCAGGAAACTGTAATAGAGTTTGTTAATGGCATTGATTGAAACATCTATGCAGTTTCTCATATAAGTGTAGCTTAAGGCTTCAACAGATCATTAGTGAAGAGTATCATATGCTTATTAAGCAATAGAGATGAATTAACCCCAGGCAAGTTTTGTATTATATGAAACAAACTTAAATGTATTCTATTAGAAGCCCAAGATTTGCATTTGATTTCTTGATGTCCTAATCAAACAGTATGTAGATCCCAAAATTTATAAAGCGAGATGTTATGCTGCAATCATGGATGGAAAATCCAACAAAATGTAGTGGATAAGGCCCAATCCGAAATGAGTGAATCTCTCCTCACCACCGAGCAGATCTGAACGAAATGTTGTCGCAGAAAGGCAACATCGGTCATCAGGGCCTCCCACCACCTAGACCATGCTCTCTTCTTGCTGCTGCCATCAGGAAGAAGGTACAGGGGCCTCGGGACCCACACCACCAGGTTCAGGAACAGTTATTACCCCTCAAAAATCAACCTCTTGAACCAAAGGGGATAACTTCATTCAACGTCACTTGCCCCATCATTGAAATGTTCACACAACTAAAAGACTCACCTCCAAGAACTCGTCGTCTCTTTTTCTTGATATTTATTGCTTAATAGGAGAAGATGGCGGAGCGACGCATTGCACGCGGCCGTTCCAAATTGATATCGATATGTGTTAACTAGGGGGCCGTGCACAATCCTGATTTGATGGAGACAGCCGTGAGAAGCACAGAGGAACACCTGGAGAGACTTCTGAAATGCCCAGTTCACTGCCGCTGCTACTGTGCGATCGAGAATCTCCAGAGGGGAAGACCCCAGATCCTCGGCTTTGCCTATTGCCTGTTGCTAGGGCTGGGTCGAAGCGCTCTGCAGAGGTGGTGCTCGGTGCTTGGTGTCAGAGAGCTGGTCGGAGGCTCGGAGTCAGACTGTGGTCGGAGGCTTCCGGGATGCTGCATCGGCAAGTTTGCAGCGCTGGAGGTTCACCATCTGCGTGAGATGATGGGACTTTTGAGAGACTTCGAGACTTTTACCGTGTCCATGGTCTGTTCTTATCAAATTACAGTATTGCTTTGCACTGTTGTAACTATATGTTATAATTATATGGTTTTTGTCAGTTTTTAAGTTGGTTTTTCATGTGTTTCTGTGATATCATTCTGGAAAAACATTGTATCATTTCTTAATGCATGCATTACTAAATGACAATAAAAGAGGACTGTGTGTCCTCATAATCATAATCAAAATATTTATTTATTATTATTATTTATTTCTGTTTGCATTTTCACAGTTTTTTTTCTTCTGTACACTGGTTGAATGCCCAGGTTGCTGCAGTCTTTCATTGGTTCAATGATGGTTATTATTCTGTGGTGAATTTATTGAGTATGCCCACAAGAAAATGAATCTCGAGGTTGCATATGGTGACATATATGTACTTTGATAATAAATTTACTTTGAACTTTGAACTTTGGACAAAATGATTACAGCTCAGGGTGTTGGAGTTAAGAGTTTAATTCTGACACCATCTATAAGGAGTTTGAATGTTCTCCTTTCGACCACGTGTGTTTCCTCTGGGTGCTCTGGTTTCCTCCCACTGTCCAAAAATATTAGGTTATTTGGTCATTATAAGTTGTCCTGTGATTAGATTAGAGTTGAATAGCCAGTTTTCTGAGCTATGCTGCTTGTTGGCCAGAAGGTCCTATCCCATGCCCTATCTCTAAATAAATAAGTTCTTCATCATCATCGTGTGTCGTGTCATATGACATCATTGTTACGTGCTGTGTCGTCTGATGAAGGTGATCAGGGTCTCATGACCATGATTGTTTTTGGCGAACGTTTCTACAGAAGTGGTTTGACATTGCCTTCTTCTGGGCAGTGTCTTTACAAGACGGGTGACCCCAGCCATTATCAATACTCTTCAGAGGTTGTTTGCCTGGCGCCAGTGGTCGCATAAGGAGGACTTGCAATATGCACTTAGCTGCTCGTACGACTGTCCGCCACCTGCTCCCATGGTTTCATGTGACCCTGATCATAGGTGGCCCAAGCAGGTGTTATACTTTGCTCAAAGTTGACCTGCATGCTCGTGGAGGGAAGGAGTGACTTTATACCTCCTTTGGTAGAGATATATCTCCACTCCCTCATCCTAAATATAATTGAAGCAGAACAGAAATACTGGTTGGACAAAGACAGGTCAACAGACCGTGAAACATTTCAAGTGTGATGTGTCATGATGATGCCGTTCCAAACCGTAAATCATTTTTTGAAAACCTTGCAAATACGTTTGAAATGCATGGCAGTTTTTTATTCCGAGAATTTTGACAAACAAAGCATAGGGTTTTAAAGTGTAGCAGGCAAGAGCCTAGGAACCACATCCATGCAGAAGAGATTAAAATGTTCAAGTGCTTTACATATTAATGAAATGGTTGCTTCATTCCTCCTGCTTATCTGCTGGGGCTGAACCTTTTCAATGTGCAGGCCACCTCTTTTTGCGGCGCATCTAGTAGCATTAATGACAGATACCCTATGAATATGCCGCCTGCAGTCAGTGAAGATGGGACAGCTGGATGGGTCTGAAACCAACTTAACATGCATCCAGTTCTTTTTTTTTCTAAATATTGATTTGCCTGATGTTATATTTCCATGTCTGTGATGTTGATTCATGCAACCAAAAAATCAATTTTCTTATTGGGAATTATGTAAGAATAATCAAGGTAGCATCAGCAGAGCCAGGAACTGAGTGAAATGTTCAAGTGGATGACGTAAGAAAGTTTCATAAGAACATAAGGAATAGGAGCAGGAGTCGGCCATCTGACCCATCGAGCCTGCTCCGCCGTTCAATAAGATCGTGGCTGATCTGGCTATGGACTCATCTCTACCTAGCTGCCTTTTCCCCATAACCCTTAATTCCCCTACTATGCAAAAATCTATCCAACCTTGTCTTAAATATGTTTACCGAGTAGCCTCCACTCCTTCATCGAGCAGAGAATTCCACAGATGCACCACTCTAGGAAAAGCAGTTCCTCCTCATCTCCATCCTAAATCTACTCCCCCAAATCTTGAGGCTATGTCCCCTTGTTCTAGTCTCACCTACCAGTGAAAGCAACTTTCCTGCCTCTATCTTATCTGTCCCTTTCATAATTTTATATGTTTCTATAAGATCTCCTCTCATTCTTCTGAATTCCTCTGAGTACAGTCCCAGGCGACTTAATCTGTCCTCCTAGTCTAACCCCTTTATCTCTGGAATCAACATGGTGAACCTCTTCTGCACTGCCTCCAAAGCCAGTATATCCTTCCTCGAGTAAGGAGACCTGAACTGCATGTAGTACTCCTGTTAGAGTTTCAGATTGATGACCTTTTGAACAGGAAACGTCATCAGCTTGAAGCATTACTTCATTTTCTCTCCTTCCGGGTATTAGCAACATTTTCAGATTTGGTCCTGACATCTGCAGTTTTGTTATAGTTTCGGAAAAAATGTATGCCCTTAAATTCACTTGACACATCTCTGACACCTCCCTCCCCTTTCTCAATCTCCCTGCCTCCACCTCTGAAGACAAACTGTCAATCGACACCTTTTATAAAGCTACAGATTCCCACGGTTATCTTGACTATACATCTTCCCATGTTATCGCCTGTAAGAATGCTATTCCCTTTTCTCTGTTCCTATGCCTCTGCTGCATCTGATCCCAGGACGCGGATTTCCACTCCAAGACATCAGAGATGTCCTCCTTCTTCAAAGCACAGGGTTTCCCTCCAGTACTGATGTTGCCCTCACCCGCATCTCGTCCATTTCATGAACATCTATGCTCACCCTTTCCTCCTGCTGCCTTAACAGTGATTAGAGTTCCTCTTGTCCTTACCTACCACCCCATCAGCCTCTGCATCCATCTGCTCATTCTCCACAGCTTCCACCATCTCCAAAAGGATTCTACCACTAAACATAATTTCACCTACCACCAAACCCCCCTTCAATTTCCACAGGGATCACTCCCTGTGCGATTTGTTGTCCACTCATCCCTCCCGCTAATCTCCCTCCTGCTGCTTATCCCTGTAAGCAGCCTACGTGCTGCACCTGCCCATACACCTCCTCCCTCACCTCCATTCAGGGCCCCAAACAGTCCTTCCAGGTGAGCCAATACTTCACCTGTGAACCTGCTGAGGTTGCCTATTGTATCTAGCGCTCCCAATGCGGCCTCCTCTACATTGGTGAGCTCCACCGTAAATTGGGGGATCACTTCGTCAAGCACCTCCGCTCCATCGCCAAAAGTGGAACCTTCCTGTGGCCAGGCATTTTAATTCCTATTCCCATTCCTGTTCCGACATGCCAGTTCACGGCCTTGTGCCAAGATGTAGCTACCCTTAGAGTGGAGAAGCAACACCTTATTTTCCAACTGGGTAGCCTCCAACCTGATGGCATGAATATCAATTTCTCCTTCAGGTAAAAAGATTGTGTGCCTTGCTCTAGCGATTCCCTAATACTTCCTTGCGGTTAGCAATAATTTCATTGCAGACATTTGTGTAAAGTGCATTTGTGTAAAGTGTTTTTGTTACCTTAGAAGTTGCTGCATAAATAGATCACAAACAAAAAAAGAGTCTGCAGTTGCTGGAAATCCAAAGCAACAGCAGGTCAGACAGCATCTTCGGAAATGAATAAACAGTCGACATTTCTTCAGGCCGAGACACTTCTTCAGGTCTGGACTGGAAAGGATGGGGGAAGACACCAGAGTAGAAAGTTGAGGGTAGGGAAAGGAGGATAGTTAGAAGATGACAGGTGAATCCAGGTTGGTGGGAAAGGTAAAGGGCTGGAGAGAAAGGAATCTGTTGGGAGAGGAGAGTGGACCATGAGAGACAGGGATACTGCTGTTGTTGTGGGAGTTCTATGGAAAGACAGATAGCAATCCAAAGATATTCATTTTTCATTGATATGAAGTTCTGTATACCAGCTAAGGATGCTGGAATAATCGTGCAAAGCATTTTGAAATACAATACCTAATTTCTCCTGTTCAACATTAATCACACACCGATTAAATCTTACCGTTTGCAAATGAATACGGAATATAAATCAAATTTGAATATCCTTTTAATAAAGCTAATCACTTCATGTGGCTGCTTTGATCTTTTTTTGTGAGATATAAGCAAAGCTGGCAAGTGACACCTTCCTGCTTCACCAAACTGTGATTACATTGCTTTAACAAAAACTACAACTTTTTTCTAATTTTCCTTGAACAAATAAGGACATCGAAGCACATTGAAGGGCTGAGAAATCATGCTTTATGTATGTAAAACATTTAACGAACCAGAGGTGAATCAGAATCATACTTTTTCTCACAGACTTACCAACACCATTATGTGCTTTGTTGTATGGCGTGGGAGATCACAGTCTTCAAACATCCATGCCAAGAACAATTGTGTTCGAGACTATAATCTCCCACGTCATAACACGCGTTGTATACTTTGTTGTATGGCGTGGATGCTCACAGTCATCAAACAACCATGCCAAGAACAACTGTGGCCGAGACTACAATCGCCCACGTCATAGCACGCGGCACATAATGATGATGTTGACTGAAAACATGTTCGTGGCCTTCTGCTGCTGAGGCTCATCCACTTCAAGTTTTGACATGTTGTGCATTTAGAGATGCTCTTGTGCACACAATTGTTGTAACGCGTGGTTATTTTGAGTTTCTGTTGCCTTCCTGTCAGCTTGAATCACTATGGCCATTCTCCCCTGACCTCTCTTATTAACAAGACATCTTGACTCACAGAACTGCTAATAAAGTGGCCACTGTGTGTCCATTATAGCAGTAATTACACTTTAAGTATTCCATCCCCCCCATTCCACTATGAAACGGTTCAAATCTTTAAGCCCAGCATTCTCAATGGAACATAAACCTTTATGAATGTGCAGATTGTATTGAGTAAAAGGTAATGTGGAATGATTTAATAATAACTAAGGATGCTGACACATGCACTGGGACACATCAGCAGTGATGTAACCTGAGGTCATCAGCTGTTTCAGGTGACACCTTCGCCCAGGTGACCTCGCCGGGGTTGTTCAGACCCTGGCTTGTATCCCTAGGTCACACCTCTTGATACAAAGCGGGAGGAGAGAGAGCAGCGCGCCACGCGTGCGCAGCCCTCCGGTGAAAAATGATATCGTATCCGTTAAATAGGGGCCGTGGACAATTCTGATTTGATGAAGACAGACGTGAAAGCACAGAGGAACATCTGGAGAAATTTCTAATACGCCAGTTCGCTGCTGTTGTTACTGCGCAATTGGGAACCTTTCGGAGGGAAGGCCTCAAAATCCCAAGCTTTGCCTGCTGTTGGCGACCAAGATTGAGGTCAAATCATTCGGATAGAGATGGCGCTCAGTACTCGGTGTCAAAGAGCTGATCGGAGGCTCGAAGTTTTCGGATGACTCAGAGTCGGATTGTGGTCGGCATGGCAGGGAGAGTTTTAATTCCTTCTCCCGTCTGCGTGAGATGTGGGACATTTGAGAGACTTTGAACTTTTTACTGCGCTCATGGACTTCTTCATCAAGTTATGGTATTGTTGCACTGTTGTAACTATATGTTATAATTATGTGGTTTTGTTAGTCTTCTCAGTCTTGGTCTGTCCTGTGTTTTGTGATATCACACCGGAGGAAATATTGTGTCATTTCTTAATGCATGCATTACTAAATGACAATAAAAGAGGACTGCGTGTCTTCATAATCTGAAGCTATCTGGAGGTTTGCTCAGTAGCCTCTGTGGCGGTTCAGGTGGCTTCTTTCTTTGCAGGCCCCATAATGCCAAGAAGAGAGTAGCCAGCAAATCCTCTACACCTCACCTGTATAGGGTCACATCGTGCCCTCCACCCTTGACTCTGGCACTGGCTTTTTTACACTCCCCAATCCGGTCTTCCCAGGGAACTGTCAGTTCTAACAAGACCACCTGCTTTGAGGTTTCTGTCAGAATGACCAAGTCTGCCCTCAGGGACAACGATGCGATGGACTTTAATTGCTTGCCAAGATCGACTTTGATTTGCCGGTCAAATGCCGTGGCGAGCAACAATGAAAGATGAGGGATGTTTTTAAAAATTGTTAAATCCGGGAAGAGGAGCTAAAGGTGGCACCAGAGGGCGACTTCATCTGTGAAATAGTTTAAATTCTTCTCCCTTTATTGTCTCTTCTTTCCTTTTCAAGGTGGCTGGGGGTCCTGTCGGGTTCCATGATATACAGCTGCCCTCAAACTGCGATTCATCACGGTGGTTTCCCTCTCTGAGAGCTCGTCAAGTGGCCTGGAAGTCGTGTGCCTTCAGTGTGCGGCCCTGTAACTCTGTGGACGGCCCGATTCCTCGGCGACATTGCTGACTGTAGCGTCGCAGGGGATCGGAACATCAAGACAACAGTGTACGACACTGTCGAAATAAGCGATGCTGCAGATTTTAACATTGCAACAATGAACTGTTGGCCTCCCCTCTCGCTGTAGAAGGAGTGAAACATCTCACTCCCCCTTTAGTGAGAGAGAAAGAGAGAGAGCCTGTGGCATGTCCAAGCGTTGGGATGAACAGTATTTCCTTTTTGATGGATTTTAGATCATGGTCTCTTCGGGGGTTTTGCTTTTGATTGCATGGTGGGGGCTGATGCATTTGCTGAGGCAGGTGAGGAGAGGAGGAGGGAGAGTCGTTGCTTTGCTGCTGCTCGTGTGTGGTGGGGGCGAGGCTTTGGGACGCTGACATTTCTGGTCACTCATTCTTTGGGGCTTTTCTTCTGTTTCGAGGATGTCTGTGAAGAGTAAGAATTTCAGGTCAAGGAAGAAACTTTCCCGGGAGGGGGGAGAAGATGGTGGCGCGATGACAGCGCGTGCGGCCACTTCGGTGTTGAATATCTGTAATCTGTCAAGTAGGGGACCGTGCACAATCCTGATTTGATGGAGACAGACGTGAGAGCATAGCTGAACATCTGGGAAACTTCTGAAATGCCCGCTTCGCTGCCGCTGCTACTGCGTGCTAACCGGAATCTCCGGAGCTGAAGGCCCCGGAATCCTCGGCTTTGCGTGTTTCAGCAGCCGGGGCAAGGTCGAAGGCTCTCGGCAGAGGATGGCGCTTGGGAGGCTGTATTGGAGAGGCTGCTCGGAAGGTCGGAGTTTTCGGACGGATGGACTCAGGGTCGGCTGGGGTCGGCTGCTTCCAAGGCATCGGCAAGTTGACGGTGCCTGGAGGTTGATGGCAGGGAGTTTCTCCCTTTTGCCGCTGCTATCGGGGACTCAGGAGTCGATCGACTCGGGACTTTGAGACTTTTCTTTACCGTGCCCATGGTTTGTTCTTCATCAAATTATGGTATTGCTTTGCACTGCTGTAACTATATGTTATAATTATGTGGTTCTGTTGATGTTAGTCTTTGGTCTGTCTTGTTTTCTGTAATATCAATCCGGAGAAACATTGTATCATTTCTTAATGCATGTATGCATTTCTAAATGACGATAAAAGAGGACTGAGTGTTCTCATAATCTAAAAAAAATTCTCCTATATTAAACGGAATCAACCATTGATCCGTGCAGCCTTTAGCTGGGAATTCTGTAGTGAACCCTAGCTCACCGGTTGACGCCAGGAGGCTGCAGTATGATCTTGAGGAAAACATAATACGTTACTTTCAACAGTTAAGTCAAATATTAAGCAAATGTCATCCTGCAGATGCTGACGTCCTTGAGCTCCTTGTTTCTGCTTTTGCCAAACCAATAAAGTAATCACAAATGACAGTGAACTGGAGATAGGAGCTGAGGCGCAAGATTGATAAAATTATTAATTATGCAAACCATTGGTTCATATGCTTAATAATTTAATTAATAAATTATGAAGGCACATTGGCCATAAATTAAAGTATTGAAGTGCTGCAAGGATCAGTGCTGGGTCTGTTCTACAACTGGAATGCAGAGAAAATTTACACGATTTTGGAGGATCAGAGTTATAAAGAAAGATCGAATATATTAGGAGTTTATTCCTTAGAATGTTGAAGGTTGAGGGTAGATTTGGTAAAGGCATACAAAAATATGATGGGTATAGAAAGGGTAAATTTACTTTGAACTTTGGAACCTCTCTCACTGTTTCTCCTCTGTGATCTCTGCTGCCCTCCAACTCTTTGTCCATGTCACATTCTAGTTATCCTCCTTCCGCACCCATCCATCTTTTTATTCTGGCATCTTCCCCCTTTCCTTTCCAGTCCTGAAGAAGAATCTCGGCCCGAAACATCAACTGCTGGCTCATTTCCATGGATGCTGGCCTGACCTGCCGAGTTCCTCCAGCACCTTGCTTCAGGTTTCCAGCATCTGCAGAATCTTTCATGTTTATGATTATGCTGCCCGTCATCCTCCGCTACTCCTCAATCCACCAATCACCTGCCGGCCCCTGTCTAATCCCTCCCCTTCCCCTCTGTATACTTGCTATTATCCCGCTCTACTCTCAGTCCTGATGCAGGGTTACGACCCTAAACACTGGCAAATCCTCCCCCCACCCCACCCACAGATGCTACCTAACCCACTGCTCTCCCCCCGCAGCCTGTTGCTCGAGTATAGCGGTTAGCGTAACGCTACTGCAGCACTAGTAACCTGGCAACCTGGGTTCGATTCCCGCCACGTCAGTAAGGAGTTTGTACATTCTCCTTGTGAGCACGTGGGTTTCCTCCCTTAGCAGTCCGAGGTCATACGGGTTAGTAGGTTAATTGGTCACATAGGTGTAAAATTGAGAGGCAGGCTCATTGGGCCAGAAGGGCCTTGTACCATGCTGTAATAAGAATAGGCATCCATTAGTCTCGCGAGACCATGGATTTGCGCCTTTGGAAGGCTTCCAGGATGCAGGCCTGGGTAAGGTTGTACGGAAGACCGGCAGTTGCCCATGCTGCAAGTCTCCCCTCTCCACGCCACCGATGTTGTCCAAGGGAAGGGCATTAGGACTGATACAACTTGGTACCAGCGTCATCACAGAGCAATGTGTGGTTAAGTGCCTTGCTCAAGGACACAACACGCTGCCTCGGCTGAGGCTCAAACTAGAGACCTTCAAATCACTAGACCGACGCCTTAACCACTTGGCCACGCGCCAACACTACCACGCTGTATCTCTAACTAAATAAAAAATAAATACAAATTCCAGTATCTGCAGTCTCTTATGTTTCTATCCTAATTTCCACCGGCTTCAGTGAACCAAATTCCAAAGGCAACATTGATGCTAACCAACTACTACATCTCACTTTTACATTTTAAGAACAGAAAAGCACTAATTATGAATGTCACATAGCAACACTTTTGGATTGCATAAGCTATTTAGAGTTTGTAGAATTGAGATCCAAAATATATTATCAAATGCAAATAATTTGGCACAACAGGGGTTCACATTTCCTCTGGTTATTTTGAGCTTTTGAGAGGTCAAAGTTCAAAGTGGATTTATTATCAAAGTACATATATGTCATATATTCATTTTCTTGCAGGCCTTCTCGGTACATCAAAGAATCATGGCATTTAAATAAGAAAGTTCAACTAATAACTGAAGAAATAATGAAGTAATTCAGTTTTGACGATGACGTGCTCGTTCGCAATTTTCTTCCTGTTATCAATCTCTGTCTCTTATCAGCAATCTCATTCCACTTCCTAAACCAATATTCCTAAAAGAACCGACTTCCAAATTAAGTCATGTTCTGGGCATTCCTTCAGCCTGAATTAATGAGTATCATCAAAGTGGATTTAATCTCATTTGAAGACCTTTAACTCTTACAAATCTCATTAATGTCTCCTCAGATCGACACTGATTACGGATTACAATGAAATGACTCAAATAGTTAAAATACTTTCTCCTCAGAGGGGTTGAACTAAGTACGGATCTGCTTTTCCTGTGAACCCAGGTGGTATGGAATCCTGATTTGGCAAGAATTACTCTGAAACCTCTTTTTTATTAGGGATAATATGCGGAATGCAAAGCAAATTTCAGACATTATTTCTTCATTATAAAGAAATCAATTTTTACCTTCTAACTTTAACAATTATTAGTGGTGTTGATATCATTTCCCACCTCTCCATAAGTGCCTTGATTTTTCTCTCTTCCTTATCAAGTTGAAGTTCATTGTCATCTAACCAAATGAAAAAATATTCCTCTGGACCACAGTGCACCAACAATGCATATTTCACACACAAGATAGGTCTGTGAAACAGGGACATCTCTTTTTCCCTTATTAGGGAGAAAGAGAGAGCCTGTGGTATGTCGAATTACTGGGTGAATGAGTAGTCTTTGGGGTACTGCAAGTCGGTGTCTTTATTGATGCTTTGCTGCACACTTGAGTGCTTGGTAAAGGGTGCAGATGCTTTTTTTGCTGGTGGGGGAGGAGGGATCATTGCTTTGCTGCTGCTTGTGTGTGGGAGAGGGAGTTGGGGGGGACTTTGGGGTTCTAACATTTAACTGTCATTCATTCTTTGAGACATTCCTCTGTTTTTGTGGATGTTTACGAAGAAAAACAATTTCAGGATGCATATTGTATACATTTCTCTGGCGTTAATGTACCTTTGAAATGACTCACTGAAGTATAATGTTATTTTATTTTATGATTTTGTCATCACATTTCTAAATGAACATCCATGAACACTACCTCACTTTTTATTATTTCTGTTTTTGCACTACTTTTAAATTATCAATTTAATATACGTATACAGTGTAGACTTCCTGCATCTTTCTATATTTGTCATGTATTGCATTGTACTGCTGCTGCTAAGTTAAGAAATTTCATGGCATATGCCAATGATATCAAACCTGATTCTGATTCTTCAAAAAGCATGTTGTAAAACATAGCACAGTAAACAATAGAGTAAACTGCTTGCTATCCTAGTGACCAGACCTTGGTTCAAGGTTCAAAGTTCAAAGTTCAAAGTAAATTTATTATCGAAATACAAATATGTCCATATACTACCCTGAGATTCATTTTCATGTGGGCATACTCAATAAATCCACGATAGAATAGTAACTATAGTAGAACCAATATAAGACCGTACCAACTTGGGCATTCAAACAATGTGAAAAAGTTGCGAGAACATTTCAGTGATGGGGCAGCTGAAGTTGATGGTTGACAGGAAATAACTATTCCTGAACCGAATGATGTGAATTCTGAGTTCCTGTACCTTCTTCCTGATTGCAGCAGCAAGAAGGGAACATGTCCTGAGTGGTGGGGGGGGGGGGGGTCACTGAAGATGGATGCTGCTTTCCTGCAACAATGCTTTGGGTAGATTTGCTCAATGGTGGGGAGGGCTTTACCAGTGATGTTCTGAGCCGTATCCACTACTTTTTGTAGGATTTTCTGTTCAAGGGCATTGGTGTTTCCATACCAGGCTGTGATTCAGCCAGTCAGTATACTCTCCACTACACAGCTATAGAAGTCTGTCAAAGTTTTAGATGTCATGCCAAATCTTCACAAACTCCAAAGGAAGTAGAGGAGCTTCGTTATTGTATTTACAGACTGGGCCCAGGACAGGTCATCTGAAATTATAACACCTAGGAATTTTAAACTGTTAACTTTCTGCTCTCTGAATCTCCGATGAGGTGGAGATTCATATGCAGCTGATTTGCATGGGTTCGACACGAAAACTTCGAGCCTCCGACCAGCCTCTCCAATACAGCCTCCTGAGCGCCATCCTCTGCCGAGTGCCCTTGACCTCGCCCCGGCCGCTGAAACAAGCAAAGCCGAGGATTTCGGGGCCTTCTGCTCCGGAGATTCCGGTTACCACACAGTAGCAGCGGCAGCGAAGCGGGCATTTCAGAAGTTTTCCAGATGTTCCTCCATACTCTCACGTCTGTCTCCATCAAATTAGAATTGTGCATAGTACCCTACTTGACAGATAACAGATATTCAGCACCGGAGAGGCCACGCACGCTGCCGTCGTGCCACCATCTTCTCCTCTTTGTGAGCTTGTCGTGTCCATTCCGGGACAGCTCACTCACTTTTAGTCCCCACCGGACACTCAGCTCTCCCCGTGGCTCCAAGTAGCTGTTTGCATGTGACTGTGGCCTCAATCCAGTACACAGCTCCAACAGGCAGGCTAAACTAGCTGAGGGTAGCCGGTGGCCTCGTACCCACCCCGGTGAGGTAGGGACATGCCTGTCCGAGCATGCAAAGTCAGCTCTGGCGGACTGGGCGGATAAGGTCTACAGTGAGATCCAACAGCCAGGAAGGCAGGTACTGCAGAGCGAAAGTGCGACAAGGCACGGAAGACATCATGGTCATCCACTGCAACTAAGGAAGACCCCAGTTTGTGATGCTTGTTCGTACCACTGGACCCGGACTTCTGAGGCCCAGAGAGTGGAACTGCCCCACAGTTAAAAACCCTCCCACACAGGTTTCCTGTCACTGTCAGACACGATGGACAAGCACCATATGGGCTGAAGGCCCTGTTTCGGTGATCTAGTGCTCTATGACTCTAAGAGAAAGACGGATAAAGAACCATCGCTTCACCCTCTAGGCAGTACATTAGCAAGAAATCCAGAATTTTGTTTAAATTTTGAACCCACAATTTCCTAAATCAGAAGGGAAGAGAAAGTTACCCAGAGAGAGACAGCTAGACTTCATTCCTCAATACAACCGTTATTCCACATTTAATGTGAATTTCTTTCAGAAAGGAACACTAACAAATGACTGTCATTCTGACTGATACACGATGAGAGCAAGCTGACACCGATATCAATAAAAATAATGGAATCAATTGCACTTCAGTTCAGACTTGATAACTGAATTTAACAGCAGTGAAGATATCCTCCCCGGCCACGGGTAATGGATTTTTGCTGGGTTCTCAACAGGGTGCTCTCCAAGGCATAGCTGACCACCTCGGGATAATGGTAACATTTAATCTCGTGCTGAGGCAATCAGTCCTCCTGACAGCTGAGGATATTGGTGTCAGAGGTTATAAAGGAGTTGTACCCACCATGTCTGCCAAAGGCATCTACTTGGAAGTGAGTAATTATGCTTAGGGGGTAACTGAAAGAAACAAACAAGGTTAAAAATAATTGTTCCAAAGACAGAGTGTGCGGCTGACTCACTCACAGTCTGGCAGCAGACACATTTCGTTTCAAACAAGCGACAGCCTACAGTAGTGCATACGAACTGCTGGAGAAACTTCTGCAGGTCAGGCAGCATCTGCGGAGAGGAATAAGGAGCCGACGTTTTGGGCCAGGACCTGATGAAGGTTCTCGGCCTGAAACACAAGCTCTTCACTCCTCTCCGTTAATGCTGTCTGACGTGCAGAGTTCCTCCAGCATTGTGTGTGTGTGTGTGTGTGTGTGTCTAAGTCTGGATTTGCAACATCTGCAGAATCTTTTGCATTAAACAATAAAGTATTTCTTGTCACAGACGACTGGAAGGTGCATGTAACTGGAATAGTTAGCGGCTACTGCCTGTCACACCACTGGTGTTTAGGGAAGCAATGAAGGTCCTCCATCTCTGTCTGTCCTTGGCCATCTTCTCTATTGCACCCCAGGTGTCATTCGGAGTCTTCATTTCTATCGCTATGTTACGGCGCCAAGTTGGTTTTAGTCTCCCACTTTTCCTCCACCCTTCAGGAATCCAATGAAGTGTTGTCTTGATGATAGAGTTGACTCCTCTTCTCATCCCGTGCCCAATCCGTCCCAAATCTTTCCTCATGATGATTGTGGCCATGCCTTCTTGGTGACACTGAAGGAGCAGGGTGTGGTTGGAGATCTTCCTTGGCCAGAAAATACAGAGGATCTTCCGGCGGCTCACGGTGTGGAATGACGACAGTTCGATGACAGTATGGTACTCTGACCCATACAAGAACACAGCTCTGGTACAGCTTCACCTTGGTATGGACGCTGCACTTGGTAGATCCCCCACATGTTGCATTATTGATCTGAAGATGCTTCTAGCTTTACTGAGTTTGCACAGGCTGTCGTCCTTGGGTCCCACCGTCCTGCCAGATGATGCTGCTGAGTTAGGTGAATCTGCCAGTGCTGGGTCAGTTGACGCCATATACCTTAGCGGGAGGAGGAATGGGTAAGGTTAATTTCTATTTTTCTAGCTTAACCACTTGCACTACCTCCTTGTCTGTTTTCAGTGACTGGTATAGAAGGATAGCCAGATTCCCCTGGACATTGTCCTGGAGCCATAAAGCAAGGAAATAGGCCCTTTGGTCAAACTAGTCCATGAAGGACCAAGATGCCCATCCAGGCTAGTCCTATTTGCCAATGTTTGGCTCATAATCTTCTCAACCTTTCTATCCACATCTTATGTTCAAATCTGTCATTACTTAACTTATACTCTGCCTTTCTATTTTGCATACCAAAGTGGATAAGATGAAGGATCTCAACCCAAAATGTTGACCATACATTTCCCTCCACAGAAGCTGCCTGACCTGAGTTGGAATGAAGGGTTAAATCGGTTAGGACTTTATTCCCTGGAGTGTAGGAAAATGAGTGGAGATTTGATAGAGGTTTACAGAATGAGTGCTTAATTTTCCACACTGTGGACCATAAACCACTCTACAGCAGTAGGGTGGCACGGTAGCATAGTGGTTAGCACAACACTTTACAGTACAGGCAACCCAGGTTCAATTCCCACCACTGCCTGTATGTTCTCCCTATGACCGCTTGAGTTTCCTCCGGGTACTCTGGTTTCCTTCCACAGTCCAAAGACGTACTGGTTGATAGGGTAATTGGTCATTATAAATTACCCCATGATTAAATTGGTTGTGCCACTCAAAGGGCCTGAAGGGCCTACCCTGCATTGTATCTCAGTAAAATTGTTAAAAATAAAATTAAAAGTGATGAAGGTAAATGCAATCAGGCTTTTCCCACTGAGGTTAGGTGAGACTACAACTAGAGGTCATGGGTTAAGGGTAAAAGGTGAAATGTTTAAGTGGAACTTCTTCACTCAGAGGGTAGTGAGAGCTGCCAGAAGAAGTGGTGCATGTGGGTTCATTTTCAACATTGAATAGAAATTTAGACAGGTACATGTTTGGGAGAAGTGTGGAGGGTAACGGTCCAGGTGCAGGTTTATGGGGCTTGGTAAAATAATAGCTTGGCATGGACTAGATGGGCCAAGGGGGCTGTTTCTGCAATGTGGTTGTCTTTGCCTCTATGACTTTTCTTGTTACTCTGAACAAAGTTACTGGAGAGACAATGAAGCTGGTGGATATAGAAGTCTTTATTCAGCCAGGCAAGCAAGAAACATACTGAAGATACTCTGGGAAGAAGAGGCTCATAAACTCAAAGTACATCACATTCTTATACCCTTAAGATCAATAGTAACTCAATACAGTTTCAATGGTTACAATGACATTGTTTACTTCCATACTTTGGGTTGACAATGCTTCCTTTGAGTTACATATAAATTTCAAACACCTACATCTCCACACCAGCACTCCAGGTACCCTGGATTGAATGCTGATTACCATTGTCTCTCTAGCTGCATTTATGCATATGCAGACATCTCAAGTGAATAGGTGTTTTCTGTGAAATGCCCTGGCTAAGAACATGTTTTATTGTATTTTTACTGCTATGCCCTGAGGTACTTTTATTTTAGCGTTTTTTTTCTCTCTGTAAACACAATGTGTTCTGGTATTTAAGCTTCATTGACCAGTGTTTTGGCTTCAGCTGAGATAAGAACTGTTTGCTCAACCTAGGAATGTTGTGTCAGCCTATCGGGTTTGTCTGTTTTTTGCTGAAACATTCTGTCCAACGATGATGCCATGAAACATACGAGAGACCTGGGGGGGGGGGGGGGGGGGGGTCAGATTTCCAAAGGACTGTAGTCTGGTTTGAGGTCTTTTGGCGGGAGCTGCGGAGCGGGGCACAAGGGAAGGTGCTTGCAGGATCCCGCCCGAAGGAGAGACGCCATTGCGAAAGATGCTTTGTGCAGTTGCATGGTTTCAAGGAGGAACTGCCAATACTCCTGAGCTAACCAGTTCATTCGAAATGGTCTTCGAGGGAGGTACGAACTGTGGCTGGTGTCTTTCACACCGAACGTGAGTTCAGAGTGTGAGTAATCACAGTAAAGCACCCGACTACTCCAGAAGTGAGCTCAATGTTTATGTACACATTTAGACTGGTTTAACTGTACTGGGCCCTTTTCTGCCCCCCCCCCCCCCGCCCCTTTTAACTGTTAAAGTTGAAATATCTGTAAAAATACTTCCACTTCAAGTTTAAGACAGTTTAAGGTCTGTTATTTCCTGGCAAACGATAACTTTGCATGGGACAGCACTTACACAGCATTCACCACAATTGTTGTCCCCTTTCGGAACATTCTAATTTTCCTATCTGGTGGAAGCTGAATCATACCTAGACCTGTGTTGCTTATTGAAGGTGGCTGTCTTACCATTACCCATGCTACGCCGAGTAACGTGGCTGTTAGCCAGAGTTAGCCGTGAGGGTTACATCTGGTTTGCGATCAACCTCAGTCTGCAGCTCTAGGAAGACCATTGTTCCGAGCTGCATTTTGAATTCAATCTACAATCCACATTCAGATCTGAAGTCTGCTTGCTGTTGAAATTAATATTTGCCATATTCCATAACTTCGCCATATGCCCTATCAATTTAATGAGCTGTTGAATTCCTCCAACATCTGCAATCACTTCTGTCTCCTCTTAACTTCTATTGTCCATTTTATAGTGTATCAGCTAAGTTATTTGCATAGTCACTTGTTTTATCTAAATCACGTTGAAGCCTCAATGCATCCTCCTCATAATTCAAAACCATACTTAACCCTGCATCATTGATATCAATTCAATTTCTTCATCCAAATAATTTACACACATTGTTCAACTGATACAGCCAAGCTCCAGTCCTTACATTATTTGCCATCTTAAATAAGATCTATTTATTCCTGCTTGCTGTTCCCTGTTCGTCAGTCAATTTTCAGTATAATATTCCCAATGAATATTTCAGTATAATATTCCCATGTGTTTAACTGTTATTGCTTAACCTCTTTTGTGTGACTTTACCTATGGAAAATCCACATAGACTGGGTAAATCTGCCAGGTTTCCTTTTCTAAACAACAAATAGAAATTTTCAACAATCCAGATTATTTAATTGATTTGAATTGATGTTTTTCGGCTTAGCGTGTCACGATGTGTGTCAGCAATATCAGAACCCTAGTGCGGAGTGAAGACAGATTCTAATGTAGAGGCGGTGACCAGAGTTTATTCCATTGTGGCTCGGCCGAGTAACAACGCGAGAAGTAACATTCTCAAAACCAGGACCCCGCGATTAGCACTAATCGGGCGTCCACTGAAATAATACAAGGAACACTGAATCTCCAATCCTATCAAAATAAACTTAACAAGTTTAAACAGGAAGCACCAGGAGACCACATTACAAAGAGCGAGTCGCTCGAGAAAAACACAAGGAAGTTTAAACAATTAACAACTGTCACTAAACAACAATTAATCATTCAGGTGCTCTAAAACCCTTGGAGTCCAATGCTGTCCGGCACCTCACACAGGCCCGAAGAGCTCATTACGTAGAGTCAGACTCATAGAATTAAAAGATAAAGCTTCAGAACAAACCGAGAATAGATTTCAGAAACCCACTAACGCCACACCCTGAACTTGTCTAGGTTTAAATGGTTCAGCATGGACTAGATGAGCTGAAGGGCCTGTCTCTGTGCTGTGCTTTTCTATAACTCTATGTCTGTAAGATAAGTTCTTGATTCATAAGGGTGTCCAAGGTTAGGGGAAGGAGGCAGGGGAATGGATAATTAATCAGCCACAATGGAATGACGAAGTAGGTGCGATGGGCTGAATGGCCTAATTCTGCTCCTATGTCTTATGGTCTAAGACCACATGCAAACATCACCTCTAGGAGCTGGTGACTGGACAGCAGCTAGTAACACCCGTCCTGTGGGAAGGGTTGACCATTGATGCTTCCTGCCGGACACTCACAGACAAGAATGGCTTAGCGCAGAAGTAGAAGAGTTGACTATTCTCTATGCAACAGAGCAATTTTAACAAGGTTTCAAAGGCCAGTTTTATTATAGTAATAATGTCTGCATCTTTGCCATGCGTTTAGTGGTAATTAGCAGATGAGCAGTGACTTTGCTTCTCCTCGGTATGAATCACCACTTCACTGGGCAGGGAAGTTCTGTTTCACATCCACAGTAAATCCTGCGGTGTGACTCAGTGCCCATATGACAAGTTTTCTTCCTGTTCAATGGACCTGAGTCACATTCAGCATTAAAATTCACCATTAAACAAAATGAATCAGATATTCGATGAGCTCAACTAGTGGCATAGGCATTGCTTTATTGCGGAGAGGAAATATATAAAGCACTGGTGAGGCCTCAGTTGGAGTATAGAGAGCAGTTTTGGGCCCCTTATCTAAGAAAGGATGTGCTGACATTGGAGAGGGTTCAAAGGAAGTTCACGAAAATGATTTCAAGATTGAACTGCTTATCATATGAAGAGTGTTTGATAGCTCTGGGCCTATACTCACTAGAATTCAGAAGAATGAGGGGTGACCCCATTGAAACCTATCGAATGTTGAAACGCCTCGATAGAGTGGATGTTTCCTACAGACAGAGAGTCCAGGACCAGAGGACACAGCCTCAGAATTGATCCTTTTAGAACAGAGATGAGGAGGAATTTCTTTAGCCAGAGAGTGGTAAAGCTGTGGAATCTGTTGTCATAGGTGGCGGTGGAGGTCAGGTCATTGAGTATAGTTAAGGCAGAGGTCGATAAATTCTTGATTAGTCAGGGCATGAAGGGATATAGGGAGAAGGCAGGAGATTGGGGCTGAGAAGGAAAATGGATCAGCCATGATGAAATGGCGGAGCAGATTCGATGGGCCAAATGGCCTAATTCTGCTCCTATTTCTGATGGTATGGTCTTATATTAATAGAGAGAGAAATGTTCAGAGCAGCTTCATTGATATTAGAATTATGAAATGCAAATTCCAGATTGCATGAGATATATTGGTTTATTACTGACACAGGTATTATTGGCCATTGCTGAAGTGGACCTGGAGGTGATTCAATGTGGCAGAAGCAAAGCCGGGCATGCAGAGGTGAGGCAAAGTCTGAGCCCAAGAGCAATGAAAGACCGGAGGTTTTATCGTTTTAAGCACCAGGGCCGAATTTGAAATGTCAGGTACTAGTTGAACTGAGGAGGTGAGGCCCGGGCCTGAGAACGTATCAAACTGGCAGGGCCGGGTCCGAGAGCAAGGAATGATTCGAGGCTTGGATGAGTTAAACACCAGCCCAATCAAGAAAGGTCAGGGTATTGGGGCTGGAGGTGAGGGACAGGCCGGATCAGCCTGCTGCTCCACGAGGTTTACTTGACACCGTGCAGAACGGAGACAGTGGCCTGCAACTTACCTGCATCTGTGAACTTACTCTCATGAACTTCAGTTCTGTACGATGTTCTCTTACTTTTGCTGTTTGCATGATTTGTATTTTTTTCCTGCACATTGGGTGTTTGACTCTCTTTAAGGAGTTTGCACATTCTCCCCATGACCGTGTGGGTGTTCTGGTTTCTTCCCACATTCCAAAGATGCTCAGTCAGGGTTAGTGAGGTGTGGGCATAATATGTTGGCACCTGAAGCTTGGCACCACTTGTGGGCTGCCCTACACCATCCTGCTTATTTGATTTGACACAAACTACGCATTTCACTCTAAGTTTCAAAGTTCAGAAAGTTCTAAGTTCAAAGTAAATTTATTATCAAAGCCCATATATATGTCACCATAAACTACTCTGAGATTCATTTTCTTGTGGGTATACTCAATAAATCCATAACAGAACGATAACCCTAATAGGTTCAATGAACGACCCCACCAAATTCGGTTTTCAACCATTGAGCAAAAGATGACAAACTATGCAAATGCAAAAGGAAAGAAATAATCATAATTAATAAATAAATAAATAAATAAGCAATAAATATTGAGAACATGAGAAATAGAGTTCCTGAAAGTGAGCCCATGGGTTGTGGGAATATTTCAGTGAAGGAGCAAGTGAAGTTGTGAGAAATAAAGCTAATCTTAAAATCTTTAAAAAGACGCTGCGTTAGGTTGGAGACCGGAAAGGAAAACTGTTCCGTTTCTGTATCCTAGCCGAGTAGTGGGTTGGGGAAGGTGATCTGATCACTTATTATGATTATGATTATGAGGACGCGCAGTCCCCTTTTATTGTCATTTAGTAGTGCATGCATTAAGAAATGATAAAAATGTTTTTCCAGAATGATATCACAAAAACACATGACAAACCAACTTAAAAACTGACAAAAACCACATAATTATAAAGTATAGTTACAACAGTGCAAAGCAGTACCATAATTTGATAAAGAACAGACCATGGCACAGTAAAAATCTCAGAGTCTCTCGAAAGTCCCATCATCTCACGCAGACTGTGAACCTCCAGCGCCGCAAACTTGCCAATGCGGCATCCCGGAAGCATCCGACCACAGTCCGACTCCGAGTCCGTCCAAAAACTCTGAGCCTCCGACCAGCTCCCCGACACTGATGCACTGAGCACCATCTCCGCTGAGCGTTTCGATCCCGGCGCCGGCAACAGGCGACAGGCAAGGCCGAGGATTCGGGGCCTTTGTCTCCGAAGATTCCCGATCGCACAGTAGCAGCAGCAGCGAAGCAGGCATTTCAAAAGTTACTCCAGATGTTCCTGTGCGCTTCACAGCTGTCCCCCATCAAATCCGAATTGATGCACGGCCCCTAGTTACAGATATCGATATCAATTCAGAACTGCCGTGCGCGCTGCGTCGGGCCGCCATCTTCTCCTCCCTCCTATTTATTTATTCCACTTTATTTATTTATTGAGATACAGTATGGAGTTGGCCCTTTCAGTCCTATGAACCACCCGACAATCCCCCCAATCCCCCCAATTGACCACGGGACAATTTACAATGACCAATTAACCTACCAACCGGTACTTCTTTGGACTGTGGGAGGAAACTGGAGCATCCAGGGGGAATCCCACACAGTCAAGGGGGGAGCGTGCAAATTCCTTACAGGCAGTGGCAGGAATTGAACCTGGGTCGTCTGCACTGTAAAGCGTTGTGCTAACCACTAACCTCTCACCATAGCTCATTCTTGATCCATTAATTAAATAGCACAAGCATCAATTGAACATGGCTGGTAAAAAATATAAATTGGAGCAAATGAATCAGTAAATAATTCATAATGGATATGAGTGTCCTGTGCATCAGATGTGTCATTAATACATTATAGCAAGCAGGGTTAATGGACAGAGCCCAACCTTGCCTGGGGTGCTTTCGACTGCATGTTGTTATCAGCACTTGGGACCTGTGTGCCATGTGTCAGTGTTCTGATCAACGGCACGAGCAATTGATCACACTAAACACAAGGTGTGAGTAGAATAGGTTCTGTCTCTGCGAAGCCAGCTTGAGAAGAGTGATGAGGAAGGCAGCCAAGTGCCTCATTATTTAGAAAGATGCCAGGATGCCACACACTTGCATGATACCTCAGGATGAATTAATAGATCTGTCAAAACTATCCAGCATTCAGTGAAAAGTATCACATTTTCAACAAGTCAATCTTTATAAATTTAGGCCATTCAGCCCATCTAGTTTGCTCCCCCATTCCATCATGGCTGATTTATTATCCTTCCCAGCTCCATTCTTCTGCCTTCTCCCTGTAACCTTAGGCTCCCTGACTAACCAAGAACCTGCCAATATCTGCTTTAAATGTACCCAATGATGTGGCCTCTACAGACATCTGTGGCAATGAATTCCACAGATTCACCACTCTCTGGCTGAAGAAATTCCTTTTCAACACTATTCTAAAGGGATTTCCTTTAATGTGTGTCCTTTCCTCTTTCCTCTATTCCCCACTCTGACCATTTACCTCCATTAATTCCCCCGGATCCCTTCTTCATTCCCTTTCCCCTGTGGTCCACTCTCCTCTTCTATCAGATTCCTTTCTCTCCAGTTCTTGTCCTTTCCCACCCAAATGGCTTGACCTATCACCTTCCAGCTAGCCTACTTCCACTCCCCCATCTTTTTATTCTGGCATCTTCCCCCTTCCTTCTCAATCCTGAAGAAGGGTCTTGACCCAAACCATCGGCTATCTATTCACTTCTATAGATGCTGCCTGGCCTGCTGAGTTCCTCCAGCATTTTGTGTGTGTTGCTTTGGATTTCCAGCCTCTATAGCCTTTCTCGTGTTTATTCTTTGGGACATCCTCTCAGGCAGAAGTGATCTACTACAAGCTATCTCTCTCCTTTCCCAGCCATCAGCTGATAGGTACTTAGAGTTATAGAGTACTACAGCACAGAATCAGGCCCTTTGGCCCATCTAGTCCATGCCAAACTATTACTCTGTCTAGTCCCATCAACCTGCACCCGAAGTATAGCCCACCAAACCTCTCCCACCTATGTACTTATCCAAATTCTTTTAAATGTTGCAATAAAACCTGTATCTACCACTTCTGCTGGCAGCTTGTTCCGCACTCTCACCATACTCGGTATGAAGAAGCTCCCCCCCAGTTTCCCCAAACTATTTCACCTTTCATCCTTAACCTATGAACTCTAGTTCTACTCTCACCCAACCTCAGTGGAAAATGCCTACTTGTATTTACCCTATCTATACCCCTCATAATTTTGTATACCTCTATCAAATCTCCTTTCAACCTTCCATGCTCCAAGGAATAGAGTCCTAACCTACTTAACCTTTCCTTATAACTCAGGTCCTCCAGACCTAGCAACATCCTTGTAAATTTTCTCTGTACTCTTTCAAGCTTATTCACATCTTTCCTGTAGTTGGGTGACCAAAATTGCACACAATACTCCAAATTAGGCCTCACCAATGTCTTAAGCAACTCAACATAACATCCTACTTCCTGTACACAATACTGTGATTTATGAAAGTCAATGTGTCAAAAGCTTTCTTTACAACCCTATCTACCTGTGACACTACTTTCAATAAATTACCAATCTGTGGTCCCAGATGCCTTTGTTCTACCACACTCCTCAGGGCCCTATCATTCACTGTGTAAGGCCTACCCTGGTCGGTCCAACCAAAGTGAAACACCTCGCACTTATCTGTGTTAAGTTCCATCTGCCATTTTTTAGCCCATTTTTCCAGCTGGCCCAGATCCTGCTGTAAGCTTCGACAGTCTTCCTCACAGTCCACTACACCTCCAAATTCGGTGTCGTCTGCAAATTTGTTGATCCAGTTAACTATATTATCAGCCAGACTGTTGATATAATGACAAACAACAATGGACCCGGTACAAATGTCCCTTCATTCTTCTAAATTCCAAGGAAAAATGTCCTACTCTATTCAACCTTTCCCTAACAAAGTAACAAAGCTTTGAGGCTCATGACAAAGACTAAGTAAGTATACTTGTATGCAAAAAAAAATGCTCAGTTTGATATTAGCAATGATATTAGTGCATAAAAACTTAATGCATTTGAAATTCCTTTGCCAGACAGAGTTATTAGACTATTACAAACAGTCTAATGACCTTTCTTAAACTAAGAAATAATTTATCATCTGATATGTTCAGTGAGCACGTTTATTACAGGTTCTCCATTATTGCCTGCAATTTCCTTTTGGCCAAAATACCCACATTTACATAATGTACACTCAGCTCGTTACACCGCTGGCGCTTTGGGCAGTAATGAAGGTCTTCCATCTCCAGTGGTGTTCAGAGCTTCCATCATGGTGTCGATAGCTTCCTCTCGGTTTTCACTACAGTCAGCCATGCAAGTCCTGGGTGGAGTCTCAGGAATACCGTCGCACTCAGATGTAGAAGGATTCTTCATTACTCTTTCTGTAGCAGTTTTGTTTTACCAGTCAGGGTTGTTAGCCCTGAGCTGAACCCCCGAACCCAGAGGACCGGTGGACCACTCTTAGTCTGTCCTCTACCCTTTGACCTGTTTGGCGTGGGTGACCCGACTAGGAGCCAAATCATAAAGCCCTGACTCCGGCCACCATCACTCTCCAGGTCATTGAGGTGTGCAAACCATATGAACCCTGTGCATTTTATTCAATATCAGAGTCATCATTTTGTCATTTGTTTTGATTTTGATTCAGATTCAGATTTCTACTGAACTTTACCTTGTTGATTGAGATTTCCACTAGATCTATTCAGAAATCCCACTGTAGTTTATTGAATGACACTGGCATTAAAATGGGATCTCTGCCTCCTGTAATCTCCTCAGAGACTGCAGAGCTCTGAAACACTCAAACAATCTCCAAAATCAGCGGGAGGAGAAGATGGCAGCGCGATGCAGCGCGCGCAGCTCTCCGGTGAAATGATATCGTATCTGTTAAATAGGGGCCGTGGACAATTCTGATTTGATGAAGACAGACGTGAGTAGCTGAGGAACATCTGAAGAAATTTCTGAAATGCCTGGTTTCGCTGCCGTTGTTACTGTGCAATCGAGAATCTCTGGAGGGAAGGCCCCAAAATCCCCGGCTTTGCCTGCTGCTGGTGGCTCAGGCTGAGGTCGAAGCATTCAGATAGAGATGGTGCTCGGTACTCAGTGTTGGAGGGCTGATCAGAGCTCGAAGTTTTCGGACGACTCAGAGTCGGACTGTGGTCGGGCATGGCAGGGAGAGTTTTCTTCCTTCTCCCGTCTGCGTGAGATGTGGGACTTTCAAGAGACTTTGAACTTTTTCACTGTGCCATGGCCTGTTCTTCATCAAGTTATGGTATTGTTGCACTGTTGTAACTATATGTTATAATTATGTGGTTTTGTTAGTTTTTCAATCTAGGTCTGTCCTGTGTTTTGTGATATCACACCGGAGCAATATTGTATCATTTCTTAATGCATGCATTACTAAATGACAATAAGAGAGGACCACATGTCCTCATAATCTAATCTAAAAGGCAAATCACAGGCTCCAACAGTTCCAGAATCACATTCAAGATGAAAAGGAAATGGAAAAGACAAAAAGAAGCGATATATATAGTTTCATGATCTATCCAGAAGATATCGACCAAAGGAGCATTGTACACAGGTGCCATCTTGACTGGAAGCCCCGTGCCCAACCTTTCCAATTCCAGCCGGTGCTTGAATCAACCAGAACTCAGGTCTTCCTCGCTCACGGTAATGGGCCTGTTGTCTCGCTTCAGTTCTGCAACATCGAATTGCCTCCAAGTCCAAAGGGAAGTAACAGACTATTGCTTGCGATGATTGTTTGCCAGAAAAAGAGTGATTAACAAAGTATTTACTGAAGTTCTTATCCTTGTTTCTTCCGTCACCAACCAGAAGTCGCATGAGATTCACCAGCGCCATCTTAAACCGAAAGCTCGTGAGGCTCCCTGATCTCCTCCTGATCCAGCGTTCCCAGAATAGTCCAGTGACAGCAAGAAGGAAATCAGTTATCAGGTAAATGATAAGATGTGAGTCATTTGCACTCTAAACTGGCACAAAGCTCCAGCTCCCTCTCGAAGATGTCGGCTTTATGAATGTCACACATGAGCTTTCACAATACAAACACACAGCAGTACGAAGAATAACTCCCCCAGTAGTCCGCAGTGTTACTAGGCAACTTGAGCATGCATGCTTCGAATTCTGTTGCAAATTGCGTTACAAGCCATATGACATGGTACATCTGCTTTATGGCACGTTCGTGCTAACGGGGCACTACAAGTGCGACGAGAATCGAAAAAGGACATGTCTGATTATTCTCTAAGCAAACGGCTTCTGTCCACCACAGAAAGCCAGAAAGCATTTCTACATAGCTAGAATAGAAATCAAACTCTTGCAGGTGGTGAAAATCTAAAATAAAAACAGAAAATGCAGGACGTTCTCAGCAGGTCTGGCAGAAGCAGATCCCCCCCACCCAGGCCATTCCCTCTTCTCACTGCTGCCATCAGGTAGAAGGTACAGGAGCCTCAGGACTCACACCACCAGGTTCAAGAACAGTTACCACCCCTCAACCATCAGGCTCTTGAACAAAAGGGGATAACTACACTCACTTGCCCCCATCATTAAGATGTTTCCCACAGCCAATGATCTCACCGTAAAGACTCTTTATCTCATGTTCCCATTATTTATTGCTATTTATTTATATTTATATTTGTGCAGTTTGTTGTCTTCTGCACTCTGGTTGATCTTTCATTGATCCTGTTTACAGTTACTATCCAATAGATTTGCTGAGTATGCCCACAGGAAAATAAATCTCAGGGTTGTATATGGTGACATACATGTACTTTGATAATAAAAATTTACTTTGAACTTTGAACTTTGACGTGCATTTACATGTATTAGGAAAGTGCAGAGTGTACATGCAACAAAAACAGCAACATTCAACAATCACACAGAATAAAGAATTACATAGAAATACAGTTATGAAATAAATGTGTATAAATGTATTGTACTACAGTGACAGAGATAATAGATAGAGGGGGTTGGGGAGGCTAACTAGAATGGTTAAGCAGATTAACTCCCTGGAGGGAAGAAACATTGAAGGTGGCATGATTTTTTTTGTTTTGTTCTTGAACCAGGTTCGAGAACAGTTACAACCCCTCAACCATCAGCCTTTTGAATAAAAGGGGATAACGACACTCATTAAACCCATCATTGAAATCTTCCCACAACCAATGATCTCAATTTAAGGACTCTTTATCTCATTATCTCATGTCAATGTTATTTATTGCTATTTATTTATATTTGCATTTACACAGCTTGTTGTCTTCTGCATCCTGGTTGATCTTTCATTGATCCTGTTATAGTTACTATTCTATAGATTTGCTGACTATGCCCACAGGAAAATGAATCTCAGGGTTGTATATGGTGACATATATGTACTCATAATAAAATTTACTTTGAACTTTGAGCAACACACATCAAAGTTGCTGGTAAACACAGCAGGCCAGGCAGCATCTATTGGAAGAGTTTCAGTCGACGTTTCAGGCCGAGACCCTTTGTCAGGACTAACTGAAGGAAGAGTTAGTAAGAGATTTGAAAGTGAGAGGAGAACTTGAGATATTGTTTAGGGTCAAAGAATCTTCATCAGAAACAAGAGAGAGAAAAAAGTTAATTTTGAAGGTTCAGAGAGGGGCAGAACATTAGGGATTGCTCTGATAGGGTGAGGCCGTTGTTACCATGACGATAAGTCTAGATGATATGCCATTTTGTTGATGGATGCAGGAAAACAACAAAGGGACGTGTAAAAGCTGTGAAATACAGGTCGGATCTATTGAAAGTGTGGTTGAGGCAGTGTCAGTAAAGGGACAAACCCAGAGTAAATGATGCAGCTTAAATTGGCATCACAGTCAGAAACAGAAGGGCTTGTTTCTGTTCTATACTGTTCTATGATCTATGAGGTACCAGAATGTGACAAACACCCCTTTCCCAGCTCCCAGCTCTCCTCTGCTCCTGCTTGTCAATCTGTTTTCTATATTCTAACTACAAGCATTTGACCATAAGACCTGCCGTCCTGTACAAACGTCTTAGGCACCATATACAGTGTTTAGCTCGGGCGCCTAAGACTTTAGCACAGTACTGTATTTGTCAACACGGTGCAGAGAGAAAGTCTGTAAATCTGGTGAGAGCGTAGGATGTTGGGAATAGTGAGGGAGGGAGATGTGTGGGACAGGTGGCGGAGAAGGAGGTCCAGGGCAGGGAGTGAGACGGGTGCAGACCCACCTGGCCCTGAAACACCAGGTAAGCTCATTTGATTCCAGACAATTGGTTTATTGATCCTTACAGAATGTCTCTCTGGTGCTTCCCACTCTCTTCCTTTTTTCCCAACTATGATTCCCCTCTCCCTGCCTCTTCCCACTCTCAGTCCACAATAGAGACCCATATCAGAATCAGGTTTATCATCACTCACAGATGTCATGAAATCTGTCTTTTTTTTTGTAGCAGCAGTACAGTGCAATACATAAAATTACTACAGTACTCTAGCTATATGAGGGGTGATTGATAAGTTTGTGGCCTAAGGTAGAAAGAGTCAATTATAGAAAACCTAATACCTTTATTTTTCAACAAAGTCCCTTCCTACATTTACACACTTAGTCCAGCGGTCGTGGAACATATGGATCTTGGACCTCCAGAAAGTGTCCACAGCAGGGGTGATTGATAAGTTCGTGGCCTAAGGTAGAAGGAGATGAGTTATTAACTTCAAACTTTCAGCATAATCACTCTAAGAGTTGAACTGTACGTGCAACATGTAACGAGAGCTGTATAACTCATCTCCTTCTACCTTAGGCCACAAAACTATCAATCACCCCCCCACTGTGGACACTTTCTGGAGGTCCAAGGTCCGTATGCTCCACGACCGCTGGACTAAGTGTGTAAGTGTAGGAGGGGACTATGTTGAAAAATAAATGTGCTAGGTTTTCGAAGATTGACTCCTTCTACCTTAGGCCACAAACTTATCAATCAGCCCTTTTGTGTGTGTGTATATGGGCCTAAGACTTTTGCGCTATACTGTTGGAGCAGTACTAGATCATTCATCCCATCGAGTCTACTCAGCCATTCCATCATGACTGGTTTATTATCCCTCTCAATCCTATTCTTCTGCCTTCACCCCATAACCTTTGATGTTTTTACTTACCAAGAATCTATCAACTTCTGTTTTAAATATACCCAGTGATTTGGCCTCCATAACCGTCTATGGCAATGAATTGTGGGATATTGAGACGAAGGACAAAGGAGCTCGAGTAATTCAAGTTCAAAACTTCAAAGTTCAAAGTACATTTATTATCAAAGTATGTGTACTATATACAACCTTGAGATTTGTCTCCTTACCGGCAGCCATGAAACAAAGAAACCCAAAAAGACACTCATGCATTCTGTGTGGTAATTCACCTTGTGTTTAGAAATAATCTGACCTGATGGGAGAATTTAGGCTGAGAACAACAATGGGCCAAGAATTAAACTTTGCGACTGACCAAACACAATATCATGGATTTTGGATGCACAATCACCACAGCTAACAAAGATTTTTCTTCCTCTTACATAAGATTAAAACCAGTTTACGGCAGTACCAGAAAGACCTACCCATTGACTAAGACAGTTTGTGAGAATGCTGTGATCAGCAGTCCTGTGCAAAAGTCTTAGGCACATATATATAGCAAGGGTGCCTGAGACTTTTGCACAGTACTGTATTTATCAACATGGACGGGAGAGCAAGTTTGTTAATCTTGTGTTGACCATCTGGTCTTGGGTTGTTGCAAGGAACCCTGCTGTTTCTGGGATGAGGTCTCCAACTCTGAGCCAGGCATTTGACGCTTCCTTGTCGACGTCTAGTCTGCTCAGATCATGGGGATGACTTCCATGGAGGGTCATGCTCTTCCATTGGTTAAGGTTTTCTTCTACAGTGATAATTTCTTCATTTTTCTGGGCTGTGCTGTCATTTAAGTTTAGTGGTGTGCATCATTATCAGAATTGCAAATGCTCACGTGGAGTGCTGATTCCTTTTTTCACTGATGGAAGTATATCTTTAGAAGTTTTCTCTGACTGTTGTGTAAATATTTTATGTCTGTTATTTCTCTTCATCCTTCTGTCCTTGGTAGTGTTAATCTAAGTGTATTTGAGAGTACATTATCCTTTCTAAAATTTGTCATTTCAATGCTTACTTTCTGATGGAAATTCTCCAGATCGGCTTCAGATCAAGATATTATGCCAAAACAATATGTTAATATCGATATAGCAGAGTTGTTTATTGGCTTTGTTATATTTTGACTATTGGACTCTGTTTGGCAGGTTTTCTTAAGCCCTGAAATAAATTCTGTCGGAAGTTTTCCCTTTATCATACTCTGATCTATTTGCTTGTTGATATCCCAGATACGTATATGTTTCATATTCACCCATCGGTTGTATTGTATTCCATTGCTCTGTTTTGTATTCTACTAGCTCTATGACACCTTTGTTATCTTTAATGTTCTGCATTTATCTGGTCCAAAGTTCATCCTTATATCTTTTGAAAATAGTTCTACTATTTGAATTAATTGCTTTAGCTTTACTGATGAAGGAGCATATAATTTCAAATCATCCGTATATAGAAAGTGTGACAAGATATAATTAATTTTGTTGCTTCTGATTTGATACTCAATTTTCATCCAATTCAGTAAATTAGGAAGTGGGTTTAATGCTAGAGAGATCCATAGTGACTTATAGAGTGCCCCGGAAAATGTTTCGGTTTATTTCGATAATGGTGGCGTTTTTTTCTTTTGGTTGTTAATAGTGTGATTATAGCACGACAATGCTTCATCAGATGTTGAAGGAATTTCACAAGTATTGGGTGTAGTTTATATATATTGAGAACTTCTATTAACAATGAGTGTGGGACAGAGTCAAAAGCTTATTATATTTTATTATTATTATTGGGTGTAATTGGGTGGTACATGCTTATGGAGCCAGAAGGGCTCGTTACTGCTCTGTATCTCTAGATAAAATAAAATAAGTAACTACTAGTGCAAATCACCTGAAGGTCTCAGCCAGAAAATCTAAATCCTTTGCACCTATTTTAGCAGGTCAGGAGCAGCCATATGTTAATGCCCAGAGGGGAAGAAATTGTAGTCAAGCGGCTCAGAGACCTTTGAGAAGTAAAACTTTTAAAAACTTGTCAAACACTGTCAGCATGGGAAACTGTCCTTCACTGGATCAGGGCGGGAAATGGACAGGGATCATCAAGGAAGAAATCAAAGAGGAAGGCATGAAGCCGATTTTGAGAGAGATGTTGCAAGGAAAGATTAGATTAGATTAGATTAGATTATGAGGACACACAGTCCTCTTTTATTGTCATTTAATAATGCATGCATTAAGAAATGATACAATATTCCTCCGGTGTGATATCACAGAAACACAGGACAGAACAAGACTGAAAAATTAATAAAAACCACATAATTATAACATATAGTTACAACAGTGCAACAAGACTGTAACTTGATGAAGAACAGGCCATGGCACAGTAAAAAAGTTCAAAGTCTCTCGGAAGTCCCACATCTCACGCAGACGGGAGAAGGAAGAAACTCTCCCTGCCATGCCCGACCACAGTCCGACACAGATGATTAAAGAAGACAGAATTTCAAGCTGCAGAATATGGCTGAGGATTCTGTCCTGAATGACACTCTTCGGTGAATAAGAGAGGAGGAATCTCCAATGCAAGGGACCTGATATGATTACAGAGATTGGAAAGAGGACTGTGGCTCAGAAATTCTCTGCAGTCCCTCTGCAAAATTCAAATATCAGAGCAGGCTACTATGAATTTTTGGTAATTCAGAATCAGGTTTAATATCATTAGCATGCATTGTGAAATACATTGCAATACTTTATAATAAAAATTATGAATTAGAGTAAGTATATGAAAGTTAGATTGGTAAATTGGTTTATTATTGTCACATGTGCTGAGGTACAGTTCTGTGCAGAGCTCCAAGGCACATATACTGTATAGAGCTAGGATGCCCAAGACCTTGCACAGTGCTGTATTTGTCAATGTGGAGCAGAGAGCGAGTTTGTAAATCTGGCGGGAGGAAATGGTGTTGGGAATGGCGAGGGTGGAAGCAAAGGGTGTCGGGAATGGGAGGGATGTGGGGCAGGTATCAGAGAAGGAGTGCCAGTGGCTGGGCGTGGCACGGGGGCAGGCACACCCAGCCCTGAGACAACAGGCAAGGTTATTTTGAATCCAAACAACTGGCTTATTGATCGTTACGGAATGTCTCTCTGGTGCTTCCTGCTCCCTCCCCTCTCCCTTCCCCCTTTCCCAACCATGATTCCCCTCTCCCTGCCCCCTTCCCACTCTCAGTCCACAATAAAGACCCATATCAGAATCAGGTTTATCTTCACTCACATATGTCATGAAATTTGTTTTTTTTGCAGTAGCAGTAGTACAGTGTAATATATAAACTTGTTACAGTACTGTGCAAAAATCTGAGGCATCTTTGCTATATATATATGAGCCTAAGACTTCTGCACAGTCCTGTAGAGTGAAAAACTTCTTTTTCCATATCGTCCATACAGTTTATTTCATCACATCAGTGCAATAAGACAAGACTATAAGACCATAAGACAAAGGAGCAGAAATTGGCCATTCGGACCATCCAGTCAGCTCCGCCATTTTATCATGAGCTGATCCATTCTCCCATTTAGTCCCACTCCCCCGCCTTCTCACCATAACTTTTGATGCCCTGACTACTCAGATACCTATCAATCTCTGCCTTAAATACACCCAATCACTTGGCCTCCACTGCCGCCCGTGGCAATAAATTCCATAGATTCACCACACTCTGGCTAAAAAAATTTCTTTGCATCTCTGTTCTGAATGGGCGCCCTTCAATCCTTAAGTCATGCCTTCTTGTACTAGACTCCCCGATCATGGAAAACAACTTTGCCATATTCACCCTATCCATGCCTTTCAACATTCAAAACATTTCTATGAGGTCTCCCCTCATTCTTCTAAACTCCAAGGAATACAGTCCAAGAGCAGGCAAACGTTCCTCATATGTTAACCCTCTCATTCCCAGAATCATTCTAGTGAATCTTCTCCGTACCCTCTCCAACTTCAGCACATCCTTTCTTAAATAAGGAGACCAAAACTGCCCACAGTACTCCAAGTGACGTCTCACCAGCGCTTTATAGAGCCTCAGCATCACATCCCTGCTCCTATTCTCTATTCCTCTGGAAATAGAGGAATAGAATTCCTCCAGCTTGTGCAAGGGAAAAACAATAACAATGCAGAATAAAGTGTTAACTTAGAAAGTATGGTGCAGGCAGACAGTAAGATGCAGGGTCATGACAAGGTTGGTTCTGAAGTTAAGACTTCATCCTGTTGTACTGAGGAACCATTCAGTAGTCTTACAACAGAGGATAGAAGCTGTCCTCTGGCCTGGTGGTATATGATGTTGGACTTCCATTTCTTTCGCCTAATGGGAGGGGATAGAAGAGAGACTATCCAGGGTAGGTGAGATCTTTGATGATGTTGGGTGCTTTACCAAGGCAGAGGTGAATGTAGACAGTGTCTGTGGAGGGGAGGCTGGCTTCTGTGATGTGCTGAGCTGTGTCCACAACTCTCTGAGGTTTCTTGAGGTACATGCTGAGCAGTTGACGCACCAGGCCGTGATGCATCCAGATAGGATTCTTTCTATGGTGAAGGTCAACAAAATCTCCATGTCATTAGGAGTTTGAGGAGATTTGGTATGTCACCCAAGACGCTTGCAAATTTCGACAGATGTACCACAGAGAGCATCCTAGCTGGCTACATCACCGTCTGGTACGGGAGGGCCAGTGCACAGGATCAAAATCATCTGCAGAAAGTTGTAAACTCATTCAACTCCGTCATGGACACTAGCATCCAGGACAGCTTCAAGGAGTGATGCCTCAATAAGGCGGCATCCATCATTAAGGACCCCCACTACCCAGGACATGCCCTCTTCTCATTGCTACCATCAGGAAGGAGGTACAGGAGCCTGAAGGCACACACTCAGTGATTCAGGAACAGCTTCTTCCCCTCTGCCATCCGATTTCTGAATGGACATTGAACCCATGAACCCTACCTCATTACTTTTTGCACTACTTATTAAAATTACCTTTTTTAATATATTCCATGAGTACAGGCCCAGAGCCATCAAACGCTCCTCATATGACAAGCCTTTCAATCCCAGAATCATTTCTTAGGAACCTCTTTTGAACCCTCTGCAGTGTCAGTACATTCTTTCAAAGGGGCCCAAAACTGCTCACAATTCTCCAAGTGAGGTCTCCCCAGTGCCTTATAAAGCCTCAACGTTACATCCTTGCTTTTACATTCTAGTCCTCTCGAAATGAATGCTAACATTTCATTTGTGTTCCTCGCCACCAACTGCAAATGTAGATGGCATTTTTTTTTATATAGGCATCCGTTAGTCTCGTGAGACCATGGATTTGCACCTTGGAAGGTTTCCAGGGCACAGGCCTGGGCAAGGTTGTATGGAAGACCAGCAGTTGCCCATGCTGCAAGTCTCCCCTCTCCACACCTCCGATGTTGTCCAGGGGAAGGGCATTAGGACCCATACAGCTTGGCACTGGTGTCGTCACAGAGCAATGTGTGGTTAAGTGCCTTGTTCAAGGACACAATACGCTGCCTCAGCTGAGGCTCAAACTAGCGACCTTCAGATCTCTAGACGAACGCCTTAACCACTTGGTCATGTGCCAACACAAGATGGCATTACCACACAATTATGGAATAGGGAGTTAGGATTCTTTAATGTTCCTTAGTGGTGGGATAATTTTAGAGACTTAGTGGCCTTTTCCATGTCCTGTGTTTCAAATGTGCATCATCGGTCTTCTACCAGAACACAGTTTGTTCCCTGGCTTCAGCGGGCTGGTGAGCAGGTGAGAGAGGCAACTGTCAGAAAGTTTGACCGGGAGTTGCTTTGGGCTTCAGAGGCCCAGTGAGACACTACACCATCCCACTATGAGTGGCAGCAATCTGGCCGATGACAGCGGCAAGATCACTGTCACAGAGGAGAGAGTAAGAGCACAAAAGCTGCTGCCTGAAAGAAGGGCTTTCACAATTGGAATGAAGTTCAGGTTTACTGTCACGGCCAGTATCCATGCATCCAGCCGAGCCCAGACCACTTGTCAGCTCCAAATCATGATCAAACAAATACACATCCCCTGCCTATTGACAACAGTTGGGTTGGGTTTTCATTTGACACATGATCCTGCACTTGCTGTAAGCAGGAGTCCAGTTCTTTCTCTGTGCTGGAAGTTCTTGATCATTTCAACAGGCACATCACCAATGAGGGATTCAGGAGCACTTACTTCCCAAGGGTTTCTAAACTCATGAGGGGTATCGATAGGATGAGAGTCCAGTGCTGCTTTCCCAGGGTGGGGGAGTCTGAAATGAGAGGTCAAGGGTCAAGGGAAAAGACTTAAAGAGGGAGTGGATGGACTGATGAGGAGAGGAGAAGGGGTAAGATGGGAGCCAGAATCACCTGTCAGATTCTTTCTTCAGCCCTTTCATCTAGACACATATACTCAGTGGCCACTTTACTAGGTGCACCTGTACACCCACTTGCTAATGCAAATATCTAATCAGCCAATCATGTGGCAGTGACTCAATGCCTACAGCACACAGACATGGTCAAGAGGTTCGGTTGTTGTTCAGATCAGACTTTAGAATGCGGAAGAATCGCGACCTAAGTGACTTTGTCTGTGGAATGATTGTTGGTGCCAGATGGGGTGGCCTGAGTATCACAGAAACTGCTGATCTCCTGGAGTTTTCATCCATAACAGTTTCTAGTGTTTACAGAGAATGGAGTGAAAAACAAAAAAAAAAATCCATTGAGCAGTAGTTCTGTGTGTAAAAATACCTTGCTAGTGAGGGAGATCAAAGAAGAATGGCTACAGACCATTCAGGTTAAAGGAAGGTGAGATTAACTCAAATAACCACGCATTACAACAGAGCAGAAGAGCACATCTGAAAGCACAACACGTTGAACTTTGAAGTGGATGAGCTGCAGCAACAGAAGACCACAAACATACACTGAGTGGCTATTTTATTAGGTACATAAAGTGGCCACTGAGTGAACAATAATTGGTGAGAATCAACAGGGACATACTGAATTTCTTTAGTATAGTATAGAAAGTGATAGGATAGAAGTAGGAAAGTTGTTTCCATTGGTAGGTGAGACTAGAGCTAGGGGACATTGCCTCAAGATTCAGGGGAGAAGATTTAGGATGGAGATGAGGAGAAATTGTTTTTCCAAGAGAGTGGTGAATCTGTGGAATTCTCTGCCCAGGGAAGTAGCTGAGGCTTCTTCACTGAATATATTTAAGATACAGTTAGATAGATTTGTATATAGTAGGGGAATTAAAGGTTATGGGGAAAAGGCAGGTAGATGGAGCTGAGTTTACAGACAGATCAGCCACGATCTTATTGAATGGCGGGGCAGGCTTGATGGGCTGGATGGACTACTCCTGCTCCTACTTCTTATGTTCTTATGTTCTTATGTAGCCTCCTGAGGAAGTAGAGGCACTGGTGCTCTTTCTCAGCCACAGCGTCCAAGTTATTGAATCAGGACAAGCGATTGCTAATGTTTACTCCTAGGAATTTGGACAGATGAACTTGATCTCAGCTTCCTAAAGTCAACACACATAGAATCCTGGTGGAACTCAGCAGATCAGGCAGCAGCAATGGAAAGGAATAAGCAGTTGACATTTTGGGAAAAGATCCTTCTTCCGTTCCGGTTGTGTTCGATATTGAGGGAGAGTGCAGAGCACACCAGGACGTCAGTATGCAGGATATTCAACTGAACTTTACTGACAACACTGCTTGTACAATTTGAGAACTCCTCCCATGTGGGTGTGACTAACTGAGTGGTGTAAGAATAACGCTATTAACTACCACTACAGTCATGAGAGTAACAGGGGAGTTCAGATTCCTTCTCCTGCAGCCCTTTAATCTAGACACATAGATCCCCTTGTGATCTTTACAAATAAAAAATCTCTGGCGAGCAACATGCCAGTTGTTTTTGTGAAATATCCACAATTCACACTCTCTATATCCCATACAGTGAGTGCTCAGATTAGTACATTGCGACTCTCAGCTCTCCCACATTCGAAAGGCTGCTAGAACAACCCGCAGGAAGCCACAGCTCTGTAATTAAAGATGGATAGGAACCCATCAAAAAGCAGCTTATCTTTTGTGGCAACAGCTATCAGAACACATCCTCCCACCTGTTAGTCGAGTCCTAATCCCAGAGAATGAATTGCACTGCATCGGTAATGATGTGGGCTCTTAAGTCTATTTGCCTAAATCTATTGCAGTTCCGACCGAACTATAATGCACGTGCAAGTGATGCAGCTATGCTCTCAGCCATGTGGAGCAATCAGCAATAAGCAGAGACGCAAAGGCAGTCAGACATACTCGATGCAGTGTGCACTTCTTAATGCATAGCCGGGGAACTGATTAAATGAGATACTTCTTGCTCCCCCCCCCCCCCACGCTCCCACCGCTGGGCAAGCTGGTATTCCTTGCAGATTGAATGCGCTCGTTTCCCACTGGAGTCAGGACGCTTGTCTGTATTTTTCCAGGCAGAGGTAGACCAGTGTTAGTGAGGGGAGCACAGAAAGCCTCTCATTTCTAATCCAGTGCTGGTTACAGCCCAGTCTGCTGAGGGGGAGAGCGCTAAACCGAGAGATTGCCCAACACTTGAACCAATTGGCAGCACCTGCTCAAGTTGCACACAAGGGGGTTTGTGAATGATCTACTGCCCCTATTTCCATCGGGCATGTAGGGAGGGGGGAGGGGGAGCCTTATTGATAGTTGCACCGTGGGGAGTATCCTGAATGGAGGCATCATGGCCGGGCGTGGAAATACACAAATGGAAAAGACTACAGAAGCTGGTGGATACAATCCACTCCATTGCAGGCAAAGCCCTCCCCATCACTGAGCACAACTACACGGAGTGCTGCCACAAGATCACGGGTGGCGGGGTGGAGATACGTCTCTACCAAGGGAGGTGTGAGGAGCTCCTTCCTTCCTGCAGGTCACCCTTGGGAAAGGTGTAGCACCTGCTTAGCACCCCCCCCCCCAATTGGGGTCATATGCAGGTGGTGGATGGTCATACGAGCAGCTGGTGCATATCACAAGTCCTAATGATGCGACCACTGACGCCAGGTAGACAATCTCTGAAGAGAATTGATCATGGCTAGGGTCACCCATCTTGTAAAGGCATTGCCCAGAATGGCTCACCACTTGTGTGGAAAACCTTATCAAGAACAATCATGGTCAAAAGACTATGATGGCCCATGTCATGGGTAATCTTGATGGTGAAGAAGTCAATGTTCATACCATCAGGTTGGAGGCTACCCAGATGGAATATGAAGTGTTGCTCCTCCAACCTGACTGTGGTCTTATTGTGGCAGCAGAGGGGTCCAAGGACAGACATGTCGGCTTGAGAAAGGGAGTGGAATTAAAAAGGCCGGCCAAAAGGGACATTCTCCTTGGGGTGGATGCAGTGAATATGCATGACAAGTGCTTCTCCAATCCACGGTGGGTCTGATCTGTAAGTTTTTCACGAAAGCCATTCTGTCATGAACTATGATTTCTCCCTCCCTCCCCCCTCTACCCTTTCTCTTCTTTTGGCTCCTTTCTTACCCCTTCTCTTCTCCTCACTTGCCCATCACCACCCTTTAGTGCCCTTCCTCCTTCCCTTTCTCCCCTCGTATCAGATTCTTTCTTCTTCAGCCCCTTTACCTTTCCCACCTTTCACCTCCCAGGTTCTCATCCCCTCCCCCACCCACCTACCTTCCCTCTCACCTGGTTTCATCTATCCCCTTCCAGATTGTACTCCTTCCCTCCACCCACATCTTCTTATTTTTGAGCCTTCCCCCTTCCTTTCTAGTCCTGATGAAGCATTTCAGCCCGAAATGTTAACTGTTTACTCCTCGCCAAAAATGCCGCCTGACCTGCTGAGTTCCTCCATCGGTGTGCACTACAGACAACTGAACCCAGGTATGGAGTAACAATGGACTCCCACGTGAAGACAGAAACAAGGGTTTATTCATAGGAATTCCAGCTGAGCGTCGGAGGCTTGATCGAGCAACAACGCGAGATGATTCATTCCCGAAACACAAACAAGGACCCCGCAATCAGCGTTAATGGGGATTCCACTTTAAATAATCACGGTACACAGAAAACCCATGCCAGTCAAAATAAACTTGACAAGATTAAACAGAAGGCACAGGGGCTTAGCAATTCTACAGAAGACAAAAAATAACAAATACAGGTGCAGAGCCTGCAGGGCTCATAACACCAGCATTTTGTGTGTGCGTTACTCTGGATTTCCAGCATCTGCAGAATCTCTTGTGTTTATGAGACCATAAGACATAGGAGCAGAATTAGGCCATTTAGCCCATCGAGTCTGCTGCGTTATTCAATCATGGCTGATCCTATTTTCCCCTCCTCAGCCACATATCACAGCCTCCTCCCCATAACTTTTAGATTAGATTAGATTATGAGGACACGCAGTCCTCGTTTATTGTCATTTAGTAATGCATACATTAAGAAATGATACAATATTCCTCCGGTGTGATATCACAGAAACACAGGACAGACCAAGACTGAAAAGCTGACAAAAACCACGTAATTATAAAATATAGTTACAACAGTGCAAGCAATACCATAACTTGATGAAGAACAGGCCATGGGCACAGTAAAAAAAAGTTCAAAGTCTCTCGAAAGTCCCACATCTCATGCAGACGGGAGAAGGAAGAAAACTCTCCCTGCCATGCCCGACCACAGTCTGACTCTGAGTCGTCCGAAAACTTCGAGCCTCTGACCAGCCCTCCGACACCGAGCACCGAGCACCATCTCTGTTGAGCAATTCGACCCCACCCCGGCCACCAGCAGCAGGCAAAGCCAAGGATTTTGGGGCCTTCCCTCCAGAGATTCTTGATCGCACAGTAGCAGCGGCAGCGGACCGGGCATTTCAGAAATTTCTCCAGGTGTTCCTCCGTGCTTCTCATGGCTGTCTCCATCAAATCAGAATTGTGCACAGTACCCTATTTAACAAATACGATATCATTTCACCCGAGAGGCTACGCACGCTGCGTCACACTGCCATCTTCTCCTCCCTCCAACTTTTGATGCTGTTTCCAATCAAGAACCTATCAAGTTCTGCCTTAAATATATCCAGTGGCCTGGATCATAATCAGAATCAGGTTTATTATCACAAACATACACTGGGAAATTCATTTGTGATAGCAATTCAAGATAGGAACTATAAGTCACAAATAGTTTTGTTTTAAATGCAAAAGAGTAACTCATGGATTCAAAGACCATTGAGAAATCTGATGGCAGAGGGGAAGTAGCTGTTACTAAAATATTGATTGTGTGCCTTTAGACTCCTGTGCCTCCTTCTTAATGGTAGCAATGAGAAGAGGGCATCTCTTGGGTGGTGAGGGTCTTTTAATCCAGATATTGGATATCTGGAGAATGGTCCCAGAACTAAAATATTAACTCTGTTTTTTGCTTTCCACATATGCTGCCTAGGCATTTTTTTTCCTGAATATTTTTCCTTCTTATTTTCATCAGGATCTGAAGAAAAGTGTTTGGGACATTATCTATTATTTCCTTTCACCCTGCACGGGCACAGCAAGCTCATCTTCAAGACGTTGTGCCGCAGGGAGGTGGCATCTACTACCAAGGATCCTCACGATGTGTGACATGCCCTCTCCTTATTATTACCAGAGGCAAAGCGATATAGGAGCGTGAAGACCTACACTCAACAGTCAGGAACAAAGCTCAAAGTAAATTATTATCAAACTACATATATGCAACTAAACAAAACTATGTTCCTCTGGACCATGGTGCAGCCACTCAACATATATTACCACACAAATATCGATTTTGCCTTCCCCCTCCCCACTTCTATTCCCCACTCTGGCCTTTTTCCTCTTCTTACCTGCCGACCACCCTCTTCCTTCCCTTTTTCCTATGGTCCACTCTCCTCTCCTATCAGATTCCTTTTTCTCTAACCCTTTACCTTTCTCCACCACTTGGCTTCTCCTATCACGTTCTAGCTATCCTGCTTCTGCCCTCCGTACCTTTTCTTATTCTGTCGTCGTCCCCCCTCCTTTCCAGACCCGATGAAGGGTCTCAGCCTGAAACGTTTCTTCATTTCCATAGAGGCTACCTAACCTGCGGAGTTTCCCCTCCAGTATTTTGTGTGTGTTACTTGGTGATGTAGATCAGTGCAGACAGTGATGAAGTAGCGAGGGAGCTGTAGTGTGGGTTAGAACATTAGAATTTTGTTTGAATTGAAGTCCAGACAGGAAAGGGTGGGAATAAAATTCAGCATGCTCATGCTAATGTGCCCAATTCAAAATGTTTCTTTGTAGTGTGAAATTCAAGATTATAAACTGGGTTGTGAAGGAGGCAGCTGGATCCGTGAAAATCCTGCTGCATTCTTGAACGGAATGTAATGACAACGTAAATCACTTTTGGCTTATTCTCTGCAGCTGACATCATTAACAGAATTTTCTGCAGACTGACAAGTCATAACTAAAGAGAAGCAAAAGTGGAAGACTTGACTGGTGTGAAAATTTACATTAAACTCAAGGACAACATATCAAAGTTAGAAGTTCAGTGTTCAAAGTAAAATTTATCATCACAACCCTGAGATTCTTTTACTTGTGGGCATACTTAGCAAATCTATAGAACAGTAACTGTAAACAGGATCAATGAACAATAAACTGTGCAAATGTAAATATAAATAAATAGCAATAAATAACAAGATGAAGAGCCCTTAAAGTAAGACCATCAATTGTGGGAACACCAGAAGTAGAGTGAGTGTTGTTATATATCTTTGTCAAATTCAACTTCCTCCATAGTATCTAGGACATCTTCAAGGAACAATGCGACATTCAACAAATAGTTCAATGGTTCCATTTAATATCAGAGAATGTATACACTAAACAACCTGAAATTCTTGTTCTTCGCAGACATCCATGAAAAATGAAGGGTATCCCGAAGAATGAAGAACTGTAAAAAACTCCAGAATCTCCAAACCCCCCTTGTCCCCCTTCCCACGGACAAGCAGCAGCAAAGCATCATCCTTCCCCGTTCCCCAGTTACTTCAGCAAAAAGAATTATCACACACCACCCTCAAAGCAAGCGATAGCAAAGCCCCCAGTGAAGAACGCCTATCACCCAGGACATGCCCTCTTCTCATTGCTGCCACTAGGAAAGAGGCCTAAAAGCACACACTCAGCAATTCAGGATCAGCTTGTTCTTCTCTGACATCCAACAACATTGAATCCATGAATACTACCTGAGTAGTTTTTTTATATCTGTTCTTCTCTACTATTGCGTATTGCAACGTTACAAATTTCATGACATATGCTTGTGATATTAAACCTGATTCTGATTCTCTCTGTCTGTCTCCCAGAAAGTCGTAAACTCGATCAGCTCCATCATGGACACTAGCCTCCGTAGTATCTGGAACATCTTTAAGGAGCGATGCTCAAAATGGCGGCATCCGTCACTAAGAACCTCCATCACCCAGAACATGCCCTCTTCTAATTGCTACCATCAGGAAGGAGGTACAGGAGCCTGAAGACACACACTCAACGATTCAGGAACAGCTTCTTCCCCTCTGAATGGACATTGAACCCATAAACTATCTCACTATTTTTTGCGCAACATACTTAATTTAACTATTTTATATATATATTTAAAGTAATTCATGATCTTTTCTTTAATATTATGTACTGATTCTGCAACGACAACAAATTTCACAGTATCTGCCGGTGATATTGAATTTGACTCTTATTAAACAAAGAGTTGCCATTCTTTAACGCTTTCTAGTTCATCCAATAATCCCAAGATATTTTAAAGCCATCTGAGTACTTCTGAACTGCCACTTTACATTTACACTCCACAGTCACTGACCTACTGTGTTTTCAGATGTCCTGCTGTTACCTGGAAGAGTTCCTTTTGCCAGGAGACACTTTGTCACTTTCTCATTTCCTGTCAGAGTCTCCCTATTTTCAGATACTCCTGTGTCTCAGCCGACCTCGTGCCCCGAGTCACTTTGGATGTGCAACAAGATCTCCTCCATAATCTCCATCAGCACAGCAGGACCACAAGGCTGTGTACCTAGCCCGTTGCTCTACTCGTTTTACACTTATGACTGTGTGGCTAAGCACAGCTCCAATGCCATATTCAGGTTTGCTGATGACGCCACTGTTGTTGGCCACATCAAAGGTGGCGATGAATCAGCACACAGGAGAGAGATTGAAAATCCCGGCTGAGTGGTGCCTTAACAACAACCTCTTACTCAATGTCAGCAAGACCGGTAACTGATTATAGACTTCAGGAGAGTGAAGCCACTGATTATAGACTTCAGGAGAGCGATGAGGCTCAGAGGTGGAGAGGTTGAGCAACTTTAAATTCTTGGGTATTATTATTTCAGAGGACTTGTCCTGGACCCAGCACGTAAGTGCAATTACGAAGAACCCATGACAGTGCCTCTATTCCCTTCAGATTCGGCATGACATCTAAAACTTTGACAAACTCCTATAGCCTCTAGTTGGTCTCCCCACCCCTGTCTACCTATTATCTCAGTCATTGTAGTACAGTAAAATTATATACATTTAATTCCATATCTGTACTTCAAACTTTATTTTTATATAATTCTTTAGTCTGTGTAACCGTTGAATGCTGTTTTTGTTGCATGAAGACAATTTCCTAATACATGTAAATGTATATCAAAGTTCAAAGTAAATTTTATTATCAGAGTACATATATGTCACCACATTCAACCCTGAGATTCATTTTCCTGTGGGCGTACTCAGCAAATCTATAGAATAGTAACTGTAACAGGATCAATGAAAGATCAACCAGAGTGCAAAAGACAACAAACTGTGCAAATGCAAATATAAATAAATAGCAATAGGTAGTAAGAACGTGAGTTAAAAGAGTCCTTGAAAGTGTGATCATTGGTTGCGGGAACATCTCAATGGATGGGCAAATGAGTGTATTTATCCCCTTTTGTTCAAGAGCCTAATGGTTGAGGGGTAGTTACTGTTCCTGAACCTGGTGGTGCGAGTCCTGAGGCTCTTGTACCTTCTACCTGATGACAGCAATAAGAGAGCATGGCCTGTTTGGTGAGGATCTCTGATGATGGATGCTGCTTTCCTACAACAGCATTTCATGAAGAGATGAATAATGGTTGGGAGAGCCTTACCGATGATGTACCAGGCCGAATCCACTACCTTTTGTATGATTTTCCATTCAAAGTCATTGGTGTGTCCATACCAAACTGTGATGCAGCCCATCAATACACTCTCCACTGCACATCTATAGAAGTTTGTTAAAGTTTAAGCTCAGAATCAGATTCAGGTCTAATATCACTGGCATATCACCTGAGCCTTGGGGTCGACTCTCTGGGCGCAGAGCTCAGAAAGTTGTGGTTCTGTGGAATACTCTGCCTCAGAAGGCAGTGGAGGCCAATTCTCTGGATTCTTTCAAAAAAGGAGTTAGATAAAGCTCTTAAAGATAGCGGAGCGAAGGGATATGGGGAGAAAGCAGGAAAAGGGTACTGATTGTGGATGATCAGCCATGATCACAGTCAATGGTGCTGCTGGCTCAAAGGGCTGAATGGCCTACTCGTGCACCTATTGTCTATTGTCTAAAAAGCAACGCAACAGACTTTTAACATCATAAGTCAGTGAGTTGATTGTTATGTCTCCCTTCTCGCTGAGAGACAGAGAGAGACTGTGGTATGTCAAATAATTACTGGGTGAATGAGTAGTCTTTGCTAGTCTGTGGCTTTTTTGATGCTTTGGCATGTTTGAGTGCTCCGGGTGGGGCTCCGATGCTTTTTGCTGGTGGGGAGTGGAGAGGGGGTGTTGTTGCCTTGCTGCTGCTTGTGCGTGGCAGGGGGAGCTGGGGGGCTTTCTAACATTTAACTGTCATTCATTCTTTGGGGCACTCCTCTGTTTTCCTGGATGTTTGCGAGGAAAAAGAATTTCAGGATGTATATCGTATACATTTCTCTGACATTAAATGTACCTATTGAAACCTATGTGCCTTGAAATTTGTTGTCTATGTGGCAGCAGTCCAATGTAATACATAAAAATAGAGAAAAAAATCTGTGACTTATAGTAAGTACATATATTAGATAGTTAAATTAAATAAGTTGTGGAAAAATGAAAATAAGACAAATGCCAATGTCATGCCGAGTGTCTGTAAGTTCCTAAGGAAGTAAATTTGCTGTCACACATTTTTCGCAATTGCAGTTTATGCGATTGGTGCCTTGGCAGCAGGAAGCAGGTCACCTGTCTAAGCCCTTCAAAATTTTATACATGGTTACAACTGGTAGTTACTGGATGGTTAACAGAGACTGTTGGAATAAAACCTCATAGTCATCATAGGAACACATACAAAATGCTGGAGGAACTCTGCAGGCCAGGCAGGATCTATGGAAAAGACTACAGTCGACATTTCGGGCCAAGGTCTTTCATCATTACCAAAACACTTCGGCCCAAAATGTCAACTGTTTACTCTTTTCCATTGATGCTGCCTGGCCTGCTGAGTTCCTCCAGCATTTTGTGTGTGTTGCGTTGGATTTCCAGCGTCTGCAGACTTTTTCTTGTTTGTCGATCATCGTGCTTTTCATCTCTTTATGGAGTTGGTTAATACTGTAAAGTCCAATATGAAGCACGTAAAAAGAGGTAAATATTATTAAGAAAATGATAAATAACAGAAAATGTTCATTCAGAATCAGTATCAGGTTTAATATCACCGGCATATATTGTGAAATTTATTAGCTTAGTGGCAGCAGTACAATGTAATACCTGATAATATGGAAAAAGTTAATTACAGTAAGTATATTGAATTGAATTGACTTTATTACTTACATCCTTTACGTTACACCTCCATCAGAATGTGCAATTCATAGGAATTTGTAATAAATAGTATTTGCTGTAAGATATACAACAGAACAGTCAACATAGCTTAGAAATCCAGTTGTGTCAGCATGAATTAATCAGTCTGATGGTTTGGTGGAAGAAGCTGTCCTGGTGCCTGTTGGTCCTGGCTTTAATGCTGTGGTACTGTGTCCCGGTTGGTAGCAGCTGGAACAGTTTATGGTTGGGGTGACTCAGGTCCCCAAAGATCTTTTGGGCCCTTTTTACGCATCTGTAGCTGTAAATGTTGCCAGGACTTGAGAAACTCAGTTACAGAGAAAGGTTGAATAGGTTAGGACTTTATTGCCTGGAGCGTAGAAGAATGAGGGGAGATTTGATAGAGGTATATAAAATTATGATGGGTATAGATAGAGTGAATGCAAGCAGGCTTTTTCCACTGAGGCAAGGGGAGAAAAAAACCAGAGGACATGGGTTAAGGGTGAGGAGGGAAAAGTTTAAAGGGAACATCAGGGGAGGCTTCTTCACACAGAGAGTGGTGGGAGTATGGAATGAGCTGCCAGATGAGGTGGTAAATGCGGGTTCCTTTTTTAACATTTAAGAATAAATTGGACGGATACATGGATGGGAGGTGTATGGAGGGATATGGTCCGTGTGCAGGTCAGTGGGACTAGGCAGAAAATGGTTCGGCACAGCCAAGAAGGGCCAAAAGGCCTGTTTCAGTGCTGTAGTTTCTATGGTTTCTATGTCCTGAATAGTGGGAAGTTCATGTCCACAGATGTGCGAGGCTGTCTGCGCCACTCTCAGCAGAGCCCTGTTACAGAGGGAAGTACGGTTCCCACACCAGGCAGTGATACAGCCAGTCTCAATTGTGCCCCTGTAGAAAGTCCTTAGGGCTTGGGGACTCATGCCAAACTTCTTCAACCGTCTGAGGTGAAAGAGGCACTGTTGTGCTTTTTTCACCACACAGCCAGTATGTAAAGACCAAGTGAGATGTGTTTACTGAGGAACTTGAGACTGTTCACCCTCTCAACCCCAGATCCATTGATGTCAAGAAGGGTGAGCCTATCTCTGTTCCTCCTGTAATCCTCAACCAGCTCCTTTGTTTTTGTAACATTGAAGGAGAGGTTGTTTTCTTGACACTACTGTGTCAGGGTGATGACTCCCTCTCTGTAGGCTGCCTCGCTATTATTTGAGATTAGGCCAATCAATGTAGTATCATCTGCAAATTTAATCAACAGGTTGGAGCTGTGGGTGGTGACACAGTCATGGGCATACAGAGAGTAAAGGAGGGGCTTTAGGACACAGCATTGGGGATTTCCTGTGTTGAGGGTCAGAGAGGCAGAGGTGAGGGGGCCCATTCTTACCACCTGTCAGCAATCTGACAGGAAGTCCAGGATCCAGCTGCACAAGGCAGGGTGAAGGTCGAGGTCTCTGAGCTTCTTGTCGAGCCTGGAGGGAATTATGGTGTTGAATGCTGAACTATTGTCCAAGGATAGCATTCTCGCATAAGCATCCTTCTTCTCCAGATGTGTAAGGACGGTATGTAGAGCTGTAGCTATTATGTCATCTGTCAATCGGTTGTGTTGGTAGGTGGATTGTCGAGGGTCCAATGTGGGTGGTAGCTACAGATATATATATGTGTGTGTGTGTGTGTGTGTGTGTGTGTGTGACTATTATAAATATATATAATTTTTAAAGTGAGGTAGTGTTCATGGGTTCAATGCCCATTTAGGGATCGGATGGCAGAAGAGAAGAAGCTGTTCCTGAATCACTGAGAATGTGCCTTCAGGCTCCTGTACCTCCTTTCTGGTGGGAACAGTGAGAAGAGAGCATTTCCTGGGTGGGGGGGGGCGTCCTTCATGATGTCCACCACCTTTCTGAGGCATCACTCCTTGAGGATGTCTTCAATATTACAGAGGCTAGTACCCAAGATGGAATGAACTAATTTTACAACTCTCTGTAGCTCCTTTCGATCCTGCGCACTAGACCTACCACCCCTCCCATACCAGACGGTGATGTAGCCTGTCAGAATGTTCTCCACGGTACACCTGTCGAAGTTTTTGAGTGTTTTAGGTGACAAACCAAAGTTCTCAAACTCCAAATGAAAGATAGCCACTATCTTGCCTTTTTGATAGCAGCACTGGTTTGTTGGGACCAGGTTAGATCCTCGGGGACCTTGGCACCTGGGAACTTGAACTAGCTCACTCTCTCCACTTCTGATCCCTCTATGAAGAATGGTTTGCGTTCTCTCATCCTACCCTTCCTGAAGTCCACAATCAGCTCTTTGGTCTTACTGACGTTGAGTGCGAGGTTATTGCTGTGATACGACTCAGCTAGCTTTATTCCTTTCTTAAAGAAATACAACGGAAAGGAAATTGTTTCTGATCCTGCCACTGAGGTTTAGTATTATTAATTGGACAGCCCACAAGCTTACAGAGAACAGCAAATGTGACTGACAAATTTTGAGTATATTCCATTCACCTCCCTCCGGTTCCCCTCCTCCTTCCCTTTCTCCAATGGCCTACTCTCCTCTCTATTCTGATTGCTTCTTCTTCAGCCCTTTGTCCCTTCCACCTATCAGCTCCCAGCTTCTCACTTCATCACCCCCTCTCCCCACCACCTGGTCTCACACCTATCACCTCCCAGTTTATACTCCTTCCACTCCCACCCCCAACCTTAATCTAGCTTCTTCCCTTTCCCTTTCCAGTCCCAATGAAGGAGTCTCAGTTGATCTCAGCAGGTCAAGCGGGAGCTATGGAGAGGAGTAAACATTCCTCTCCATAGCTCCCGCTTGACCTGCTGAGATCCTCCAGCATTTTGGGCTTATTGCTCTGCATTTCCAGCATCTGCAGAATCTCCTGCTTTTTTGAGTATAGTTTTGATAGGGCATACCAATTTAATTATCAAGTGAAAAACACACGGCCATAGTTAGGATTTTGAATATTGATATTAAATAATATTTACTGTTAAGTCCTTAAGAGGCTTGTTGATATTATGCCTTTTATTTCAACTTCTTTTCCGAGGGCTCCAAGGTAGTGTAGCGGTTAGCAAGACGCTTCTGGGGCTCAGGGTGTTCCGGAGTTTGGAGTTCAGTTCTGTAGGGAGTTTGCAAGTTCTCTCCACGAGCATTGTGGGTTTCCTCCCAGACATTCCAGGTTCCTCCCATATTCCAAACATGTACCGGTTGGGAGGTTAACTAGCCCTTGGAAATAGGCTAGGATTAAGTAGATGGGTTGCTGGCTCATTGGGCTGGAAGGGCCTGTTCTGTGCTGTATCTCCAAATCTAAATGGACTCTGTAATGAAATGATATTTTCAACTCAAATGCCTTTACTTACAGATTGCTATTTCTTACTTCGTTGGCTGCTCTGACTGCGTACACAATTTTCAAGGTTGAATCAGTCCACTGCTGATTCTATTTTCCAAATCAGCCAAAATCAAAAAGAGATTTATCCAGGAAAACCACAGAAAGGCATAATTTATAGTCAGACTATTTCCACATTAATAAAGCTATTTAATTCCCCAATAGGTTTATTGGAAGATTATGAAGGAGTCCAAAGAAGCTTTTAAACAGGATGTCTCTCAGTGCTTCCTGCTCCCCCCACGCTTCTCCCTTCCCCTTTTCCCAACCATGATTCCCCTTCTCCCTGCCCCCTTCCCACTCTCAGTCCACAATAGAGACCCATATCAGAATCAAGTTCATCATCAAAGTTCAAAGTTCAAAGTACATACATGTCGCCACATACAAGCCTGGCAGGAGCAATGCATGTTGGGAATGGTGAGGGCGGAGCACCGTGAGGCAGATGACAGGGAAGGAGTGCCAAGGGCAGAGGGTTGCACGGGTGCAAATGCACTAAACCCTGAGACACCAAGCAAGTACACTTGACTCCAAGCAATTAGTTTATTGATCATTACAGAATATCTCTCTGGTGCTTCCTATCCTTCCCCTCCCCCTTCCCCTTTTCACAATAGTGATTCCTCTCTCCCTGCCCCTTTCCTACTCTCAGTCCACAATAGCTGAACGAGTTGTTAGCGGACGCGGTGGGTGCCGGTTCGATTCCATCATTTAAGAGAGGTTTGGATAGTACTCGGATGGAATGGCTATGGAGGCTATGGTTTCCCACTCTTTTATTCCTCTTGTAAGCTGTCCATTAAAGTCTATGGCCAATTGCCTAATCTCTACTTCAAGAAAATAGCAAAGTTTAATAATATTCCTGTGTGCATTCTAAAATGTCTTAGTATACCACGTTAAATAGAGTGCAAAGTTATTGTTGAATCAGAATCAGGCTTAATATCATTGGCATTTGTGGTGAAGATATATAACATCTTGTCAATATAAATCAGCGAGCTATGAAAAGGTTTATTCCACACTCTCACCAGCCTTTCACATGATTTGTTTTTTTTTCTTTTTCTCTGTGGGTACTGGGGTTGGTCTTATTTTTTTTTAATTGGGTTCTTTCGGGTTCCTTGCTTTGCGACTGCCTATAAGCAAACAAATCTATAATTTATACATTCTTTGATGATAAATGCACTTTGAATATTTGAATCTTTTGACTACCCTTTTAGTGAAGAAATTCCCCCACACACTTTTATCAATATACTTTCCACCACACATCTACAGAAGTTTGTCAAAGTTTTTGATGACATGCCAAATCTCCGCAGACTCCTAAGGAAGTAAAGGTACTGTCATGCTTTGTTTGCAACCAGGACAGGTCCTCTGAGGTTGCGAATTACTGAGCCTCTCTATCTCTGATCCTCTGATGAAGACTGGCTCATGGACCTCTGGTTTCCTTCTCTTGAAGACTACAGTCAGTTCCATGGCCTTACTGACATTGAGTGAGAGGTTGTTTGTTTTGACACCACTCAGCCAAATTTTCAATCCCCCTCCATTCTAGTCACAGTCATAGTCATACTTTACTGATCCCGGGAAAATTGGTTTTTGTTACAGTTGCACCATAAATAATTAAATAGTAATAAAACCATAAATAATTAAATAGAATTATGTAAATTATGCCAGGAAATGTCCAGGACCAGCCTATTGGTGTCTGACCCTCCAAGGGAGGAGTTGTAAAGTTTGATGGGCACAGGCAGGAATGACTTCCTATGACGCTCAGTGTTGCATCTCGGTAGAATGAGTCTCTGGCTGAATGTACTCCTGTGCCCAACCAGTACATTATGTAGTGGTTGGGAGACACTGTCCAAGGTGGCCTGCAACTTGGACAGCATCCTCTTTTCAGACACCACCGTCAGAGAGTCCAGTTCCATCCCCACAACATCACTGGCCTTATGAATGAGTTTGTTGATTCTGTTGGTATCTGGTATCTAGTGTCTGGTGTATGCTGATTTATCACCACCTTTGATATATCTCCCTCTACGACATCGTCCTTCACAGACATCTTTCCTCCACTAATACTTGCCTCTTATACGTCCGTACTTCCATTGCTTCATGATTGGTGGTCATGCTGCCAGGGTCCAAGGTTCTGGAATCACTTCTCCCTGTCTCTTTCTTCTTGTTCAGCCCATGCTAAACTGATCTCCTGTCTAGTCCCATCTACTGTGGAGGACAAATCACTGGGTATACTGAAAGCAGAACTTGATAGGTTCTTGAATAGCAAAGGACATCAAAGGTTTCCAGTAGGGCTTGAGAGGGATAATAAATCAGCCATGATGGAATGGTGGAGCAGAATCAATGAGCCAAATGGCCTAATTGTGCTCCTACATCTTGTGGTCTGGTGGTCTTATAGATAATTTTCTTTTTTCTGTCTTAGGTTTTTAAGCCATATGGTATTAGCTGATCATCATCGAGTCATAGAGCACTGCAGCATAGGAAAAGGCCATTCAGCCCATCTTGTCTGCCAAACTGTTATTCTGCCTAGTAACATTGACCTGCACCTTGTCCATGGCCCTCCGTATCCTTCCCATCCAGGTACCTCTTCAAAACTTCTCTTAAAAGTTTCAATTAAACCCACATCTACCAGTTCTACTGGTCGTTTGATCTACACTCGCACCATCCTCAGAGTAAAGAAATTTCCCCTCAAATGCCCCTTGAAAATCCCATCTTTGACCCTAAGCCAATGACCTCTAATTCTAGTCTCATCCAATCTGAAGGGGATTCCGTGATACAGAAACATAGAAACATAGAAAAACTACAGCACAATACATGCCCTTTGGCCCACAATGCTGTGCCAAGCATGTACTTACTTTAGAAATTACCTAGGGTTACCTATAGCCCTCTATTTTTCTAAGTTCTGTGTACCTGTCCAGGAGTCCCTTAAAAGACCCTATCCTATCCGCCTCCACTGCCGTCGCCGGCAGCCCATTCCACGCACTCACCACTCTCTGCGTAAAAAACTTACCCCTGACATCTTCTCTGTATCTGCTTCCAAGCACCTAAAACTATGCCCTCTCGTGTTAGCCATTTCAGCCCTGGGAAAAAGCCTCTGACCATCCACACGATCAGTGCCTCAAAGCAATGACGAGGAGTGGGGGATTGCTACACGACATGTATCGTAGAGCCTATTCCATGCCATATCTCAATAAATAAATAAATAAATAAAGTAATGTTCATCTTGGAGTTAAAATAAGGTGACCAGTCCTGTTCAAGCCCAATGTCTTCAAAAATTGATTGAGATAGAGCGCAGAATAGGCCCTCCTGGCCGTTCGAGCCACGCCACCCAACGACCTCAGACTTAACCTTTGGCTAATTACGGGACAATTTACAATGACAAATTAATCTGCCAACTGGTACATCTTTGGATCGTGGGAGGAAACCGAAACACCCGGAGGAAACCCACGCGGTCAAGGGGAGAATGTACAAACTCCTTACAGGAAGGGAGTGAGTTTGTGGTGAGGACGAAATCCCAAAAGAGACAGAGGAGAATTGTACTCATCTGGTATGATATGTTAATCAAACAATCGTACCGTCTAGTCACAACAATTAAAAGTTGAAGGAATGAAATTTTGCACTTGTAGCAATTAATTTTCAGACTCAGAAAGTTTAAAAGGAAAAAATAACTTTCGAAACTTACAGGGAAATGAGTCACTTCCATCAAATTTAATCTGCGAGATTTGTGCTGGGTAGCCTGCAAGTGTCATTATAATTCTCGTGCCAACATCACATGGCCAGACACATAAAAGTTGCTGGTGAACACAGCAGGCCAGGCAATATCTCTAGGAAGAGGTACAGTCGACGTTTCGGGCCGAGACCCTTCGTCAGGACTAACTGAAGGAAGAGTTAGTAAGAGATTTGAAAGTGGGAGGGGGAGGGGAAGATCCGAAATGATAGGAGAAGACAGGAGGGGGAGGGATGGAGCCAAGAGCTGGACAGGTGATAGGCAAAAGGGATATGAGAGGATCATGGAACAGGAGGCCTAAGGAGAAAGAAAAGGGGGAGGGGGGAAAAAAGCCCAGAGGATGGGCAAGGGGTATAGTGAGAGGGACAGAGGGTGAAAAAGGAGAGTGAGAGAAAGAATGTGTGTATATAAATAAATAACAAATGGGGTACGAAGGGGAGGTGGGGCATTAGCCGAAGTTTGAGAAGTCAATGTTCATGCCATTAGGTTGGAGGCTACCCAGACGGAATATAAGGTGTTGTTCCTCCAACCTGAGTGTGGCTTCATCTTTACAGTAGAGGAGGCCGTGGATAGACATATCAGAACAGGAATGCGACGTGGAATTAAAATGTGTGGCCATTAGGAGATCCTGCTTTCTCTAGCGGACAGAGCGTAGGTGTTCAGCAAAACGATCTCCCGGTCTGCGTCGGGTCTCGCCAGTATATAGAAGGGCACATCGGGAGCACGGGACGCAGTATATCACCCCAGCCAACTCACAGACGAAGTGTCGCCTCACCTGGAAGGACTGTCTGGGGCCCTGAATGGTGGTGAGCTCATTAACCCTAACCTATATGTCTTTGGAATGAGGGAGGAAACTGGAGCTTCCAGAGGAAGTCCACATGAAGAACATACAAACTCCTTACAGACAGTGGCAGGAATTGAACCCCTGTTAGTAATCACTGGTGGTATAACCGGTACACTACGGTGCCAACACAGTATAGAGGTCGCTAAACTGCAGTTAAATGCTTTATATTACAATTGTCAAGTCCGAAACATTTCCTGAAATCTTACTGTGTCCATTAAAGACTCTTCCCTCACACCATGCCACATATTGCAATTTTCACAGCTAGGGAGCAAGCTCTCAGGAAAGGAACATCGAGCAGAATGTTCCTGTTTAATTGTGCAGTCAGTAGTGTTTGCTCGCAAAATTGACTCCTGTAAATGTGACTGCTAATAGCTTCACCAACATTAATAGCAAATGTCCATAGCATTCTCTCTGTGTGTCTCCTAAACTAAGAACCATGTCCTGAGAGATAATAAGCTGAAATACTGATTGTGAAAGCGTCAATAGAACACGAAGCCTCCTAAATCAAAATGGCAGCTTCTTCAGAGGCATTGCCAGCAACCGGTCTCGTCTAGCTGCTTCTCAGTAATTGTAATGCTTCGCATTGTTATTGTTCAGTTGATCAACTGCTGAGTTCAGTAAAACTCTTTGAGACACGGAAGTTACGGTACAGTGGTCAAAACCTTGGCAAAGTCAGAAAATAAATCGAGACCGAGCCTCAGAATTGGGACCAGATTTATTGTCACTGGCTTCATAACATGAAATGTGCTGCTTTGCGACAGCAGTACAGTGCAAAGGCAGGAAGTTATACAAATAGATGGTGCAAAGAAAGGTATTTCTTTCACCATTCCCCATTCCTGTTATCTCCTTATCTGCCCATTACCTCCCTATGGTGTTTCTACCCCTTCCCTTTCTTCCATGGTCTTCTGCCCTCTCCTATCAGATTTCCCCCTTCTCCAGCCTTTTATCTCTTTCACCTATCAACTTCCCAGCTCTTTACATTGCCCCCTCTCCCTCTCCCAGTTCCACCTATCACCTACCACTTTGTACTTCTTTCTCCTCTCCCCCCGCCCCACCTCCTTACTCTGACTTCTCCCCTACCCTTCCAGTCCTGTTGACGGGTCTCAGCCCGAAACATCGACTTTTTAGTCCTTTCCATAGATGCTGCCTGGACTGCTGGGTTAATCCACCATTTTGTGTGTGCTGCTAAGGAATAATAAGGTAGTGTTTGTGGACGGTTCATAAATATTGTGACGCTCTGGGGAGGGGGGGGGGGCGGGTTGTGCGTGGTCGATAGCCCGCCCTGTATTTCTAATGACCAGCCCTGTTCATTGTTCTTGCGTTAAAATGCATTTGTGGGATTGTGGTGGGAAGTTCCAGTTCATTTATTGTTCCATTTTAGCTTGGGTTATACAATTATTCACTCGTGCAGTTGTGGTCACCCTGACTGTAACTGGGGTGTGTGATGGTCACCTCCCCCACCGGTGTGAGACTGGTTGGGTTCTCGCTCCCGGTCATGATGCACGATCTGTTTTGTGCTAATCAAAATAAAAAAAGTTGTTGAGTTTAACAAGCTTCCTCATCTGTCATAATGGACCAAATACTTGCCACAATATGATGGCAGACGGGAGGAAGCTGCTTTTGAATCATTGAGTGTGGGTCATCAGCCTCCTCATGCTCCGTGCTGATGGGAGTAACCAGATGGTGAGGGACTATACTGAGTGATGGTGGAGACTATATTCACTGGCTACGTCACAGCCAGGTATGGAAACACCAATACCCTTGAACGTAAAACCCTACAAAAAGTAATAGATATGACCCAGTACATCACCAGTAAAGCCTTCCCCACCATTGAACACATCTGCATGAAATGTTGTTGCAGAAAAGCAGCATCCAACATCGGGAACCCGCACCACCCAGGACATGCTCTCTTCTCACTGCTGCCAGCAGGAAGAAGGTACAGGAATCTCCGGACTCACGCCACCAGGTTCAGGAACATTTACTACCCCTCAACCATCAGGCTCTTGAGCCAGAGGAGATAACTTCACTCAACTTCACTTGCCCCATCATTAAAGCGTTCCCACAACCAATGAACTCAGTTTCAAGGAGTCTTCAATCTCATGTTCTCGATATTTATTGCTTATTTATTTATTTTTATTATTTCTTTCATTTTGTACGTGCACAATTTGTTGTCTTTTGCACACTGGTTGAATACCCTTGTCGGTGTGGTCTTTCATTGATTCCATTATGGATATTATTCTGTAGATTTATTGAGTATGCCTGCAAGAAAATGTATCTCAGGGTTGTACAGTGTGACGTATATGTACTTTGATAAGAAGTGTACTTTGAACTTTGACTTAGTGAGATATACCATCTTCTTCAGACACCACCCCTTGAAGATGTCCTCAATGGTGGGGAGGGAGGGTTGTGCCCATGAAGGAGCTGGCTGAGTTTACAACCCTCTTCAGTTTTTACAGTCCTGAGCCTCCATACCAGGCTGAGATCCAACCAGTCAGCATGATCTCCACTGTACATCTACAGGAACTTGTAAGAGTCTTGTAAGAGAAAGGCAGTCCATTGATTCATCAATGGCAGAATTCATACGGGCTGATGTGGCTCGTTAGCCGTAGTTGGTAGCTCATGTTGGAGAAGGAAAACTCTGATCTCAAATCTCTGCTGCCTTGCAACTATGCCCACTCATGGGTAAAACTTCTGGAGTAAACTCCGAGCGAAAAATCTGGAGCTGGGGTCCCTACGGTAGTTCTACGTTGAGTTCAATGATGACTGGCAACTCCCGCAATGCTACAAGTGCCAAACAGTATCAGTCCCTGCTGTTCCGTTGGATTCATCAACGGCATGGAGAGGAAGAGACTGCTGCATGGACAACAGTTTGCTCCCTGTAAGGTGGGGTCCTGGCTTGCTTGCATTCTGGCTGCATATCACGTAGATAGCTGGCATGCAACTTCCATGGTCAACTCCGACTAACCAAGGGCCTCAGAGGGTTTATACAAATAGAACTTCAATCTGTTTCCATTGATGTGATGGGCAAAGTGTTGTCACCATAATTATTATTGATAGCACCGGACAACAAAGATTTTGCTTTGGGTGTATCTCGCAGATTTTGTGCTACTGATCATGAAAGTCGCCATGAAATTTCTGTTTCACGCACCATTTTTTTAAATTGCCTATATTTGACTTCTCAATTCAAAATTCAAGTCAGAATAACTGATGCCAAGATTAAGGAAGGCATTTTTGTTGGTCCACAAATCAAACAGGTCATCAATGGCAGGCAATTAGAAGAACTTCTTGTGGGACTGGAGAAAATCGCAAGGCCATTCAAGGATGTGGTGCAAATTTTTTTGGCAACTGCAGAGCACCAAACTACATTCAGCTTGTTGACAACATGCTTCAAGTATACAAAACCATGAAGTGCAACATGTTACAAAAGATTAATTTCCTGCATTCCCATTTAATCAAGGAGAAACGGTATCAGGGCAACTGGAATCCATCAATGTTGGCTGATTATTGTTGGACATTAAAGCAAGAAGCCTCAGACACTGAGTACAAATGAAAATCATCAATAAAACATTTTTAGCTTAGTTGAACTATTGCAAATAGTCGGCATTGTTATTCAATTAAATGCATTATATTCAATTAAAGTTAACTTGTTTCTTCAAAATTCCTACTTGATACAAGTAATCTGAAATTATATTTGTGTTCAGCTTCAAATGGTCTACTACAAAAGAAAATCTGAGAAAACAACACTTTCGAAAAAAAATTGTTGCAACTGTAATTGTCGAAGTGATCTGCAGGGAGTAGTAAAATTAGTCAACTCCAACATGAGCTCTAGTCTCTGTTGTATCCAAGACAGCTTCAAGGAGCGGTGTCTCAAACAGGCGAGTCCAACATTAGGGATGCCCATCACCCAGGACACACTCTCTTCTCATTGCTACCGTCAGGAAGGAGGTACAGAAGCCTGAAGACACACACTCAGCAATTCAGGAACAGCTTCTTCCCCTCTGCCATCTGATTTCCAAATGAACATTGAACCCATGAACACTACCTCACTACATTTTTATTTCTGTTTTTGCACTCTTTGTTTAATTTAACTATTTGAAATACATATATATACTTAATGTAATTCATAGTTTTTTCCCCTATATTATTATGTATTGTATTGTAGTGCTGCCACAAAGACAACAAATTTCACAACATATGCCAGTGATATTAAACCTGATTCTGTTTTTGATGAGGCTACTGTTATTGCCAATTTTCCGTAGTGTATTGTGTGTTAGTATCTCTGTCGTGCAACACCACATCTCATCCTCAGTGGACCTGGATGAAGATCTCAAGTTCCCTCCTGTAATTTTTTAAATGGTTTCCATGTCTTTACCAAATTGTAGTTTATAAGGATTTGGTTTACACATAACTTCCTTGAAGCATGGAAATTAGATCCGGCCAAAATTTATTTCCACCTTGTTCCATCCTTTTCTGTCTCTCTATAAAATTTGACCTGTAGGAATATGTTTTATGACCATTTTCAACAGATAAAATTGGTTCCACTACAGTTAAGATACAACTTTTCTTCTTCCCACATTCTAAGCTCTCCATAGAGTATTCCTCCCAGCTGCAGGCATCACTGAACCAGAAAAGAGAAATTGTGTCTAAAATTTGACTATCAGAGATGCTCTTTTTTTTTAATCGTCTTCATAATTAAACACCTGCGACAAAACGTGCAAAAGAACTCTACAACTCATGTTCTTAGTATTATTTACGTTTTGGTTTGCAACTTCAAAACATTGAACTAATCCAAAGGAAGACAGGAAGATATGGAGTTTGGGTATGCGCCCGTGGACCATGTGGTAGTGGGATAATATTTGCAATTAACAGGTTTTTATATATAACCCGAAATTAATTGTTTAAGCGAACAAGAATACTTGATCAAACTATATATATTTATACAATTTATATATTTACTCAAATATAAATGAAATTTTATATACTCAATTCTGGCATAGCAGAATTACACAGAATGTACAATACTTTGCAAAAGTCTTTGGCATATATACAGTATATATAGCTATGGTGCCTAAGACTTTTACACAGTACTGTTATAATTTTATGTATTATATTGTACTACTGCCACAAAACAAATAATTTCATGACATACGTGAATGATGATAAACCTGATTCTGATATGGGTCTCTATTGTGGACTTAGAGTGGGAAGGGGGCAGGAAGAGGGGAATCATGGTTGGGAAAAGGGGAAGAGAGAGGGGAGGGAGTGGGAAGCACCAGAGAGACATTCTGTAATGATCAATAAACTGATTGTTTGGAATCAAATGACCTATCCTTGCGTCTCAGAGCTGGGTGTGTCTGAATCTGTCCCCGGCACTCCTTCTCTACCATTTGTCCCACAGCACTCCACCCTCGCCATTCCCAACATACTTTGCTCCCGCCAGATTTACAAACTCGCTCTCCGCGCCACATTGACAAGTACACTGCTGTGCAAAGGCCTTGGGCTATAGCTATACAGCATATATGTGCCTAAGGCTTTTTCATGGTACCTTACATCAGATAAACAGCAATTCAGTTTAACTGCTGTGTGTGGGTGTCTGTACTCCCAACAACTCTCCTCCAATTCTCTTTCACTTTATCTCCTTACCTGCCCATCACCTCCCTCTAATGCTCTTCCCCCTTCCCTTTCTTCCATGGTCTTCTGTCTTCTCCCAACAGATTCCCCCTTCTCCAATCCTTAATCCCTTTCACCAATCAACTTCCCAGCTCTTTACTTCAGCCCCTCCTCCTCTTCCAGTTTCACCTATCACTTACCATCTTGTACTTCTTCATCCCCCCCACCCCCCACTCCCCACCATTGTGGCCTAACACCTTCCCTTTTCCTTGCCAGTCCTGAAGAAGGGTGTCGGCCCAAAACGTCAGCTGCTTACTCTTTTCCATAGATTCTGCCTGGCCTGCTGAGTTCCTCCAGCACTTTGTGGGCATTGTCATAATTTTTAAAAAAAACTGAGATCATGAGTTGTAGAGTCCTTGAAACTGAGTCCATAAGTTGTGGAAGCAATTCAGTGTTGTGGTGAGTGAAGTTATCCATGCTGGTTCACTAGGTGGCTCATTGAAGGGTGATAATTCTTCCTGAACTTGGTGGTGTGGGACCTCCTCCTTGTCCGAAAATGTAAGTCCTATTGTAACAGAGCCTCTATTTTCATAGAAGATTACGGAGATTTGAAATGTCACCAAATATTCCAACAAAACTTTTCAAATGCATTGTAGCATATAACCTAACTGGTTCCATCATGGCCCAATATGTCAATTCCAACACAGGGGCCCAATGCATAAGATCATTAAACATTGGAGAAGAATTAGGCTTCTTAACTCATCGAGTCTGTTGTGTATTTAATATTTCAGTAATATTTGAGTAATATTGTAAGTATATTGTCTGATTGAGCATTCTTGTTTGTTTAAATAATTAATTATGAGTTACATGTAAAAAGATGTTAATTGCATACCGCATGATACATGGCACTTCGCTTAAAGTAAACCCAAAGTTAGATCTGCATTTCGGACTCCCATGTCTTCTTTTGAATGAGTTTAATGTTTTTGAAGTTACAAAACATATCAGAATCTGCTCCGCCATTTCATCATGGCTGATCCATTTTCCCTCTCAGCCCCAATCTCCTGTCTTCTCCCCGTATCCCTTCATGCCCTGGCTAATCAAGAATCTATTGACCTCTGCCTTATGTATATCCAATGACTTGGCCTCCACAGCCACCTGTGGCAATGAATTCCACAGATTCACCACTCTCTGGCTAAAGAAATTCCTCCTCATCTCCTTTCTAAATGGACATCCCTCTATTCTGAGGCTGTGTCATCCGGTTCTAACATGACAAAGTGGTCACAGGCATAGTCCCCCCCTCACTGCTGACTACATCTACAGGAGGCAAGGAGGCACTGGCTCAAGATGGTGGCACCTATCACTGAGAAGCCACACCATCCTGCTGTTGCCATGCAGGACATACAGGAGTCTGAAGTCCTACACCACCAGCGAGAAGAGGGCAGGGCCTGGCCACAGATCTAAATAAAACTGTACATCGGTATCACCAGTAAGATCAGTAGTATAGAGTCATTGATCCATGCAGTACACAAACAGATCCTTTGTCCCAACCCAGCCATGCAATACATATAACAGGCTGTTTGGCCCAACCCATTCATGACAACCAAAATGTCCTCAAGTCGAAATAGCCACAGAGGTTGCCTGCATTAGGACCTGATCAAGTTAAACATTTCCAATCCATGAACCTGCCTAAATGTCTTCTAAAGTGTAAATCTCCCCACCTCTACCATTCAACAGCTTATACTTTATACTATTTTTATACTTTATACCTTATTGTCGCCAAACAATTGATACTAGAACATGCAATCATCATAGCGATATTTGATTCTGAGCTTCCCGCTCCCCGGATTACAAATCGATAGTAAATATTAAAAATTTAAATTATAGATCACAAATAGAAAATATTAAAATGGAAAGTAACGTAGTGCAAAAAAAAAACCGAGAGGCAGGTCCAGATATTTGGAGGGTACGGCCCAGATCCGGGTCAGGAACCGTTCAGCGGTCTTATCACAGTTGGAAAGAAGCTGTTCCCAAATCTGGCCGTACGAGTCTTCAAACTCCTGAGCCTTCTCCCGGAGGGAAGAGGGAGGAAAAGTGTGTTGGCTGGGTGGGTCGTGTCCTTGAAACTATTCCAGGAAACTACCAGAAGACCTGTCTCACAAGTCCCTTTTCAATCTCTGACCTCTTAGTTTTAACCCCTTCTACCCTGGGAAAATGTCTGAACATTCACTTTATTCATGCCCCTCATAATCACTCTCCTATCTGTCTGTCAGCTGGATCCTCTTATTGCATGCCAGCTCTTTCCTATCCCTTCTATTCACTTTTATACTGGTAACCTCCCCTCTACCTTTTCAGTTCAGGAGCTGGAAGACGTATACCCTCAGGGATCGGACCCGTGGATGACCTGTTTCCTCGCTGATTTCACCAACTGAAGTGTCGTGGGAGACTGAAGCTTTGATACGACTGTGGGTGTGTTTGCTAATCACAGCTGCGGTTGGAAGAAGATACCTGTACTCGAGTGATTCCTCTCTTTCTCTCTCTCTCTCCCTCTTTTGATGGTGAGCGAGTATGCCAGTCCTTGAGTTAGGGCGGGCGGGGGGCTTGGAAAAGTGCCGTAGAAGGTGGTAACTTTGGAGCAGTGAGCTGCTGGTCTCTTCTCTCGTTGTTGCAGGAGTGGCCTTTCTCTCCCTCACTGGTGAAAGAGAGCCTGTCTGAGATACTGAGGTCCTGGGTTATGGACTGTAGTTTTGATGGACTCTGGATCAAGGTCTCTTTGGGGACCCTTGCTGTGGCGTGCACGTTGGGGTAGATGCTTCTACTGGACAAGTGGGGGAAGGTGCATGGGGAGGTGTCTTTGCTGCTGCTTGTGTAGAAGGTAGTGGGAAGGAGGACATCAGGGTTTCAATGTTCTATTATTAATTCTTGTTTCGTGGATGTCTGTGAAGAGTAAGAATTTCAGGTTGTATACTGTATACATACTCTGATATTAAAGGAATCAAAATAAATTATATGAAAATGAATCTCAGGGTTGTAAATGGTGACATATGTGTCCTTTGATAATAAAATTACTTTGAAGAGAAAAAAATATTTGAAAGAAATTCAGTCTTTATTGAATGACGGAGCAGACTCAATGGGCTGAATGGCCTAAGTCTACTATATGAATGAGAGTGATGGATCTTTAGACCCTTGTAGGAATAAGGGATAGTGGGGTTAGGTGGAGAACTGAAGTAGAGGACAAAGATTAGACAGGATTTTTTGAAAGGCAGAGTCATTTTATGACCCTTTCCTGCTCATATCTTCTATCATTATTTGGTCCATAACTGGTTAGGGTTCAGTTTATGTCCTTTCCTTTCTCTTTGACTATCTTGACACCATCATTCTGCCAGCCTAAGCAAGCATTGCCCTTCCAGACTTGTACAAACCTGCAGCTGGTTCAGAGAGGTTTGGGATGTTGTAGGCCATACTCAGGCAAATGGAACTTGCTTGGATAGGCATCTTATCCAGCATGGAACAGTTGGGCCAAAGGGCCAACTTCCACACTATATATGACTCATTGCTACCTCAGGGTGGAGGTACAGGAGCCTGAAGGCCCACTCTCAACATTTTAGGAACAGCTCCATTGTTACAGTGTCGCCCCCAACCATGCCAGCCTCCGAGGTTTAGATACTCCGATTCTTCAGAGTATGGATAGCTGCTGCAGTCCCTTTGAAGATTCTGGACTGCTCCGCTAACTGGCGGCCGTGTTTTGGTGCCAAGATCTGGATATATAAAGAGTACCGGAAATCACGTTCGGTGCTCAATCATTAGCCCAGCTCTGGTTTAGTCTGCGATTGCGTGTAGGATTTCTGTCACATTTGGATTCCCGTCTAGTCTTGTCAGGTTCTCATCTAGCATCTAGTCAAGAACCCTGTTCTTCTCTCAGTCTTGATTCAAGCCTTGGGTACTGCAGCACTGGGGTCCTTACAATCCTCCCCTCAGCCTCTCATCACATCCTTCCCTTCATCCATCTCCTTTCTAAACCATCCTTGAACCTATGAACATTACCTCATTTGAACTATATATTTAGATTAGATTATGAAGACACGTAGTCCTCTTTTATTGTCATTTAGTAATGCATGCATTAAGAAATGATACAATATTTCCTCCAGTGTGATATCACGAAACACAGGACAGACCAAGACTGAAAAACTAACAAAACCACGTAATTATAACATATAGTTACAACAGTGCAACAATACCATAACTTGATGAAGAAGTCCATGAGCACAGTAAAAAAGTTCAAAGTCTCTCGAAAGTCCCACATCTCACGCAGATGAGAGAAGGAAGAAAAACTCTCCCTGTCATGCCGACCACAGCCCGACTCTGAGTCATCCGAAAACTTCGAGCTCTGATCAGCTCTCCGACACCAAGTACTGAGCACCATCTCTGTCCAAACGATTCGACCTCAACCTCGGTCACCAACAGATTCCAGACCACGCAGTAATGACAGCAGCGAACGAGCGTTACAGAAATTTCCCCAGATGTTCCTCTGTGCTTTCACGTCCCTCTCCATCAAATCAGAATTGTCCACGGCACCTATTTAACAGATATGGTATCATTTTTCACCGGAGGGCTGCGCACGCGTAGGCACGCTGCTCTCTCTCCTCCCGCATATATTTTTAAATTTAGGGGTATTTTATCTCTTTGTCTTAACGTGCAGAAGCAGATTCACAGGTTTGCCAAGTGAAATGGTGGACACCGATTGTTGGTAAGTACAGCAACTGTTTATTCACAAGCAAGGAATGAAACATTTGTTTGCACATAAGACCCCGACCTGGAGTTACACGCGGACTTTGGTTCTTTGCGGTAATGGGACCCGTTCTCGGGGTTTCAGGACCGGCCGTTGTTCAGCACACCAAGGGTTTGGCCTGAGAGGCTGCCTAGTGTTTGGAAGCCTAAGATATCAGGGATCTGGAGACGGGCGGATCGAGGGTCAGTTTCACGGCAGGAGGCTCGTGTGTCATCGAGGAGACCAGAAAATCTTTCGCTGTGGGCCCGAAGACCCGAGATCTTTGCGATCTTCGGGCACAGAGCTCACAAAAAGTGACAAAACAGACTTTTTAACATTGTAAACCAACGGGTTGTTGTTATGTCTCCCACTCGCTGTGAAAATGGGGGACACCTCCCTCTCCCTTATTAGGGAGAGAGAGAACCTGTGGGTTGCCGAATGCCAGGTGAAATGCGATAGTCCTTGGGGTAAATGCAAGGTCTGTGACTTTGCTATTGCTTAGCTCACGCTTGTGCTTGGTAGTGGGTGTGCTTTTTTTTGCAGGGGGGAGTGGGTATCATTGCCTTGTTGCCATTTACGCGCAGGAAGGGGAGCTGGGGGGTTATTTTGGTGTTCTTATGTTTAACTGTCATTTATTCGTTGGAGAACTTCTCTGTTTTTGTGGATGTTTTGCAAAGAAAAAGCATTTTGGGATGTATATTGTATATATTGCTCTGACATTAAATTGAACTTTCGAACGCTGCTGTAAGAAAGAGGCATCAAACATCAGAGATCCCCACCACCCAGATCATGCACCACTATCTTGCTGCTGCCATCAGATAGAAGGTACAAGAGCCTCAGGACTTGAACCACGGAGGCTCAAGAACCATTACTATCCCTCAACCACCAGGCTCTTGAACAAAAGGGGATAACGACCCTCACTTGCCCGTTCATTGAGATACTCACACAACACATGATCTCTTTAAAGACTCTTTATCTCATTATCTCATGTTCTCGTTATTTATTGCTATTTATTTATATTTGCATTTGCACAGTTTGTTGTCTTCTGCACTCTGGTTGATCTTTCATTGATCCTGTTATAGTTACTATTCTATAGATTTGCTAAGTAGACCAACAAGAAAATGAACCTCAAGGTTGTATATGGTGACCTACATGTCCTTATATTCCATCTGGGTAGTCTCCAACCTGATGGCATGAACACTGATTTCTTGAATTTCCGGTAATTGCCCCCTGCCTTCTCCTTCACCATTCCCCATTCCCATTTGCCTCTCTCACCTTATCTCCTGACCTGCCCATCACCTTCCCCTTCCCTTTCTTCTATGACCTTCTGTCCTCTCCAATCCGATTCCCCCTTCTCCAGCCCTTTAGCTCTATCACTAATCAATTTCCCACCCCCTTCCCCTCTCCCAGTTTCACCTATCACCTACACCTCTTCCTCTCCTCCCTTCCCCCACCTTCTTACTCTGACTTCTAATCTCTTTTTTTCCAGTCCTCTTGATGGGTCTCAGCCGAAAACATAGATTGCTTACTCTTTTCCATAGATGCTGCGTCATCTGCTGAATTCCTCCAGCAATCTGCGTGTGTTAGTCTGCTGATTTTCTCTTGCTTGTGACCTACATGTATTTTGATAATAAAAATTATTTTGAACTCCTAAGCTTTGGTAAATCTTTCTTGCATCTTTTACTGCAAAATAATACACTGGGTGCACTTCCTTCCTAGCAATGTTAAACTTCCTCAAGTGAATTGGTCAGTAATACTGAATGAAGAGCAAATTGAAATGCAAAGCTGCCTGCATTCTGCACTGTCTGGGGAGACAGATAACCCCTTGGCTGAAACGTTTATATACCATCCTGATACTGAACACTTTCTTCTCAGGTTTGCTTTCATATTTCTCTGCAAATTCAGTAAAGTTACAGTAATTTAACTGTAATGCACCAAAAGCATTAGGATATTGGGAAGCATGTCGGGTTTTTTTTGGGTCACTCCGGATGCAATTGCACAAAGTAAATTAAACTTGTAACGATGATTATACCACAGACTCTAAGGTAGCACACAATATAATCTGTGCCTGTGAATATTATTAAATCGCTTTTAATGCCAATGATTTAAAACTACTTGCGCCATATGGGCAATAAGTTCTTGTGGAGCAACACACACAAAATGCTGGAGGAACTCAGCAGGCCAGGCAACATCTATGGAAAAGAGCAAACAGCCATCATTTCGGGCTGAGACCCTTCTTCAAGCCTGGAGAGGACGGAGGAAGAGGTCAGAGTAAGAAGGTGGGGGAAGAAGTACAAGGTGGTGGGTGATAGGTGAAACCAGGATGGGGTGGGGTGGGGGGTGAAGTAAAGAACAGGAATGTTGATCGGTGAAAGGGATAAAGGGCTGGAGAAGGGGAAAATCTGATAGGGGAGGACAGAAGACCATGGAAGAAAAGGAAGGAGGAGGAGCACCAGAGGGAGCTAATGGGTAGGTAAGGAGGTAAGCTGAAAGTGGGGAACAGGACTGGGAAAAAATATGTTCTTGTGATTGGAGTAAGTTAGCCTCCATACCAGTGAGATCAAGAAGATGTGTGCCAGCCCTGCTCCCTGTATGCTTAAAGTGGAAGCTGCAAAGGTTTCTGTGCTAAGGGACTGATTGGCCCAATTTCCAGCCGCATGGGATGATGGAAAAAATGCTCAGGAGCTGGAGTGGTGTGATAACTTCGACACCAGATGAACTTTCCAATGTTTATCGTGCTGGGCTTCTCCGCATGCCATTCCACTGACACAATGCAACTGCTCACATGCACGGGATTGTGTATGAAGCTGGATATCCCCTTTGGGAAAAGGGAAGTGATTTTCCTTTAGCCACTCGGAGACTCAGTGGAGCCAAGAGTGGCCAAATTGTTCGAAAGTGTCGGGGAATATATAAAAAAAAAGGTCGCAATGCCCTTTGAGCCCTCTGTTGGCTAACGATAATCAAACATCATCCAAAGAGCAAGCAGACTTTACAACTGTACATCAACACCAACCAGGCAACAGGTGTCAGAGATAGCAACTCAGAGAGTCAGGCAGCACCTGAAGAGGGCGTATTTTCGATCAAGACATTCAACATAGCTCAAGGTCCAGGGGCCAGCTTAGTAGCTGCATTGCCAAAGATTTTAAGCACAATTGAGGGAGAATAGAATGCAGCCATCAAAAGGCTGGTTAACAGCACTTTAACCAAAGCTCAAAGTAAATTTATTATCAAAGTATATCACACCATATACTACTCTGAGATGCATTTGCTTGCAGGTGTTAACAGTAGAATGAAAAAAATACAGTATAATCAATAAGAAAGTACACACAAAGGCTGACAAACAATCAATGTGCAAAAGAAGACAAACTGCAATACAAAAAAGAAATAATAATAATAAGTGATCTAGGAAATTTGCAAAGAAAAATAAGAACTGAAATGACTAATTTTAGAAAGCACTATGTACACTCAAACGTGCTTAGATTAACACTACCTATGACAGAAGGAGGAAGAGGAATAGCAGACAAAAAATTTACACAACAGTCAGATAAAACTTTCCATCAATGAAAACTGAATACAGAACTTCACGTGAGCATTGCAATTCTGATTAGAAGTGCACATCACTAAACTTAAATGAAAGCACAATGCAGAAAAATTAAGACATTATCACAATAGAAGAAAAAGTTAACCAATAGAAGAGCATAACCTTCCATGAAAGACATCCCCATGATCTGAGCAGACTAGACGTTGACGACGAAGCAATGAGTGCCTGGCTCTGAGTTCCAGAAACATTGGGGTTCTCTTGTGGCAATATAGGACCAGGTGGTTAACACAAACAATTATCAAAAATAAGACAGAATAAAAGACCAAAAAATTCAAGGTGATGAATGCAGAAAATGCCAAGAGAAACCAGAAACTAACCAACACATTACAGGATCCTGCAGCAGTTTAACTCAATCTGATTACTTACACAGGCACAATCAAGTGGTAAATATCATTCAACAAGATCTTGCTTTAAAATACAAACTTATAAAAGAAATCATAGCTTACTATAAATACAAACCTGATCCAGTTTTAGAGTCAGAATCCCACAAATTATATTAGAACCCATCTGCTGTTACAGACAGGGCAATCCATAATAACTGTCTGGATATAATAATACAGGATAAACAAGCAAGAACAACTTACTTAATAGACGTAGCCATTCCAAACACACATAACATACAGAAATCAATAAGTGAAAAACCTAGAAGTATGCTGAACTAAAAGAAGAAATTGAACGACTTTAGATCACAAACAAGGTACAGATTGTCCTGATAGTAATATCTACAACTGGTGTCATCCCAAAGGCTCTGCACAAGAGCATTAAACAATTAGGGTTACACAGTAATATCTACAGAATGAGAATCTCCAGAAAGCCACAATACTAAACACCACTAGAATAGTCCAGAAGTTTCTAGCAATTGAGAAATGAGTGTGCATGTCTATGCCCAAGCCTCAGGTTTTACCAAACTGAGCTGAGAAAAAATAAAAATACAATATTAATAATAATAATAATAAATAAGTAAATAATTAACACTGAGAACTTGAGTTGTAGAGCCATTGAAAGTGAATAAAGAGCTTGGGGAATTATTTCAGTGTTGAGGTGAGTGCCGTCATCCACTCTGGTTCAGGAGCCTGATGATTGAAGGGTAATACCTGTTCCTGAACCTGGTGGTGTGGGACCTAAGAACCTAAACACAAGAGCTTCTGCAGATGCCGGAAATCCAGAGCAACAGACAAAAAAAAAAGTTAGAGGAACTCAGCAGGTCAGGCAACACCTATGCTGAGGGATGAACAGTCAGTATTTCAGGCCAAAACCCTTCATCAAGACTGGAAAGGAAAGGGAAGCCAGACACTTGCAACATTTCACGGGCACTAAAGTGCAGGTGCCATGTGTAACAACATTTTGTGCTTTTCTTTAGCAATGCAGTTTTTGTTGCTGTCTCATTCTTGATTGAGGCTTGGGGCAGTCAGTCGACCACTGATGTTCATACTAGCTTTCTAGACATTCTAGCCAGGGCAGTTACATTGTGGAGAGCAAGTTATTGCCTATGCAGCAGGCACCCCCTCTCCACGCATCTGATGAACCCAAAGGAATGGCAGAGTCTGGTGCACCTTGGCACCAGCAGCATTGCATGAGACCCCAGTCAACATTGAAATCAAAGTAGGACTGCCTTAGTGACTCCAGCTCTAGATTTTTCTCTCAGGGTGGGTATAGCCACAAGGCAGCAGAGGTTTGATATCAGAGTTTTCCTTCTGCTAGATGAGATGCCAAGCATGGCTGACTAGCACCATCCGCCCGAAGCGACAGGTTTTAAGGCACCAGTTGCCCCACTTTGCCCTATGTTCTCATGTTATTGTGTGCGCACATAATAAGGACTGTAGTCCTCCTGCGCCTATGCAGTTTACCGTCAACGTAGCCAATAACTGGAAATGCTTCAAACAGTGATTCAATATATATTCCAGTGTGCATCTGAGATCATGATTCTGGCACATGGTCCATGCAAGGATATGTGCAAGAGGAACTTGCTCCACGTTCCTACCAGATCCAGATGGAATGAGGAACACCTCTGAGAAGGAACGTTGCGTACCTCTGACCACACACTTCAACCCATGGCTGTGACACGTTACCTATACGCCAAATGGGCCAGCAATGTAAGAAATTAGATTAGATTAGATTCAACTTTATTGTCATGGTGCCGAGTACAGATACAAAGCCAATGAAATGCAGTTGACATCTAACCAGAAATGCAAAGAATAGTATTATTTACAAAATAAAAGGTAAGTGCTAGAGCACACAAATATAAAAATACTGAGACAGTCCAATATGGGTGCAGTACTGCTTAGCGCTGTGATGTGAGGTTTAGCAGGGTCACAGCCTCAGGGAAGAAGCTCTTCCTATGCCTGCTGGTGCGGGAGCGGAGGCTCCTGTAGTGCCTACTGGATGGGAGGAAAGAAAAAAGTCCATGGTTAGGGTGAGATGCATCCTTGATAATGCTTTTTGCCCTGCCCAGGCAACTTTGAATTGAACATCTTGTTCAGAGTTCTCCGAAAGACAGTAATATTAACACAGCAAGTGAAAGCAATACATCTGTGGAGACAAATAGCAGACCAAACAAGATCATCAAACCACTACAGAGACTGATTGAGAGTTGTTAAGTGAATAAGGGACTGTATTTGCTCATTGCAATTGAAGATAATACAAATATCTTTGTTGGAAAACATTACTTTTTCTTGTAGGTTCATGAGAACATAATGTTATGCTTGTTTTTTCTTTACAGGGAGAAGATGTGTTATTATGTGTGTACATAATAAAGAACTACAGTTCCCAGTTTGCAATGTGGGAAGATCACCCCAGAACTGGAGGTGACATTGGTAACATGGTCATACACACTGCTTTTGAGCTGAAGCCATGGCTGGAGTGTCCTGTGAATAAATATGTGTTAGTGTTTTTATCCATGCTATTTGTCTTCATTGAGGACATAAATAATACTCCTGTCAGTAGAAATGATTTCATTGGGCTTAGTAGCTAAGCCACACGTGAGGATCAGGAGCTGGACTTGGATATGAGAGGCTATTTGAGAAACACTTCATTGGGAGCATATAATAGGCAGTGGGAGCTTATTCTCGTTACCACCCCAGCTATAACAACCTTAAGGAACCTGTTTCATTTGACTTGCATGAAAACTGCAGTATAAGTGGCATTGCTTCTAATTTGATTGTTTTGGGAAAAAAAGCACAAAAAGAAGTCTTTCTTCCTGAGCAATCTCCAACCCAAGTCTTGCACAAGATGTTGTGTCAGAACTTGCCAAGTCATCTGGTACAACAGCTGAAATAAATTACATTCAGTCCCTCACTTGGCACATCTCCACTCGGGCCAGAAAGTGCAAGGAGCTGAAAGGAGAATAATTTGACAGAATCTTGAATGTCAAGCATTGTAATCGCGTTCTGAGGCACAGTAGTCCATTACAACATCGCAATTCCTTGAAGTTCATGTCCAATGTAACCAACAAATGCGTTAGAAGCATAAACAAGGCAGATTTCTTAATGGCAAAATATACTCTACTAACAAACACAGCTAACTTCTACCGGGAGTGGGAATCAAAATGGGGCAGGGGTGGGTGTCTGCCGATGTGCTTGTGATCTCTTCCTCACTAAATTTCTTGCAAAGCCAGAGGACCAGCACCAGCTTGTCAGGTCACAGAAAGCCACTGTTCTGTAAAGAAGGGATTTTTGCTGAGCCAAGTCGTTGGAGTCTGAAGCATATCAGTTTTGAAAGGGCTAGATAGTGGGAGGACAGAATGAAGTAATAGTTCAGTAACAACTTCATTCCTTCTGTCCTCAGATTTCTAAAAAGCTCATGAACCCATGAACACTACCTCATTGTTCCCTTCTTTGCACATAACTTAGTTAAGTTCAAAAGTTCAAAGTTCAAAGTAAATTTTATATCGAAGTATATATATATATATAAATCCATATAAAACCCTGAGGTTCATTTTCTTGGGGCATGTTTAACAAATCTATAGAATAGTAACTATAACAGGATCAGTGAAAGATCAAACAGAGTGCAGAAGACAACAAACTGTGCAAATGCAAATATAAGTAAAAAAGAGAAAAAATGTGACAATGACATAAAGAGTCCTTAAAGTGGGATTATTGGTTGTGGGGATATTTGAATCGATGGGGCAAGTGAAGCTGAATGTTGTTACCCCCTTTTGTTCAAGAGTCTGATGGTTGAAGGGCAGTAGGTGTTCTTGATCCTGGTGGTGCGAGTGGAGGTTTTTGTTAATAAAAAGAAGTGAGGAGATTTAAGTAAGGAGAGAAAAAACGTAATTTGTTTTATTGAACTTCAAAACCTTGACGCAAGGTGCGCTAAAACCCCTTTACGTTATTATGTCAACACATCAGACATGCCTCTTAAAGTGAACCCAAACTCAATCTCAGTGGTTGAATTAAGTACGTATCCACCAATTACATTACTCTTGCACCTTCTACCTGATGGTAGTAGTGAGAAAAGAACTTGGCCTGGGTGGTGGGGGTCCCTGTGATGGATGCCATTTTCTTAGGACAGTGTTTCATGTAGATGTGCTCAATGGTTGGGAGGGTTTTACCTGTGATGTACCGGGCCGAATCCACTAACTTTTGTAGGATTTTCCATTCAAAGGTATTGGTGTTTCCATGCAAAGCTATGATGCAGCCAGTCAATATAGTCTCCACTATGCATCTATAGAAGATTGTCAAAGATTTAGATATCATGCCAAATCTCCTCAAACTTCTAAGGAAGTAGAGGTATCTGATTATCGTGATATATAATAACTTTATGCCTTTGTAGTGTGTTGCTGCCACAAAATAACACTGCCATACAGTATATGACGGTGATAATAAACCTGATTCTCGTTCAGATGGCCCTTGCATTTACAAATTGGACACCCAACCTCTTGAAGCTGTTCTGGTCGCTGGCATCCGTCTGTCTCAAAGGATCACGAGTGATATCCAGTAAGTCCAACTCCCTTGAGGAGACCATGCTAACTACGGTCTATTTCATCACGTGCTTCCAAGTAACCCAAAATCACATCCTTAACAATCAACTCCAACATCTTCCCAACCACTGAGGTGAGACTAATTTCCTTTCTTCTGCCTCTCTCCCTTCTTAAAGAGTAGAGTAACATTTGCAATTTTCCTTTCCTGCGTGCCAGAATCTATTGACTCTTGAAAGATCATTACTAGTGCCTCCACAGTCTCTTCAGCCACCTCTTTCAGAACCCTGGGGTGTAGTTCATCTTGTCTAGATGACTTATCGAGCTTCAGACCTTTCAGTTTCCCAAGTACCTTCTCTCTAGTAATGGCAACATCATTGACTTTTACCCCCTGACATTCTCGAACTTCTGGCATATTTCTAGTGTCTTCCAGAGTGAAGACTAGTGCAAAATACTTATTCAGTTCATTGACCATTTCCTTGTCCCCTGTACTAGATCTCCAGCAATCATGTATGAGCATGGCCTGGATGATGTGGATTTTGCTGCATTTATTATCCATTCCTATTTCTCTGCCAGTTGGGTTGTTCCCTTATTTCCCACTTAGTTAATAACCAACCACCTCGTTGAGACAATGGAGTTGTGTGTAGAGTAGGCCAGCTAATGGCAACAATTTTTATCTCCTACTAGGCATTAATGAATCAGTTGGGTGATTAATGACAGTCCAGTAGTTCCAGAGATTTAAAAATTGAACATACATTTATAATCAAATTATATATGCAGTATACAAACCTGAGATTTGTCTTCCCCACAGACAGCCACGAATCAAAGAAGAACCATGGAACCCCTTAAAAGGAAAACATCAACCCCCTACAAGCAAAAAATAATCGTACTAGTGGCAACAGAAAAACATGACTGAAAAATACAGAATATAAAACACAAAATGGAAGGAGTCCACAAGTTTAGCACCAACGTAACATGCCTACCACTTACTAAGCCTGACTGCTACATCTTTGGAATATGGGAGGAAATCGGGTCACCCAGGGGAAACCTGTATGGCACACACAAAATGTTGGAGGAATTCAGCAGGTCAGGCAGCATCTGTAGAAATGAATAATAAGTCAATATCCATGCAGTCATGGGGAAACCGTACAAATCCTTATGGACAGCGGGACAATTGATCCCCAATTTTCTGATTGCTGGTGATGTGAAGCGTTACACCAATTACAATACTGTAGAAGTGAAGTGTGTTCCCAAATGAACCACAGGTTGACATTGTTGTGCTTGCTTGCCTGTAGCTATGATAAGACCCAAAGCCAGGAGACAGAACAAATCTGGATCTTGAAATATTCCATTATTCATTAATACCACGGGACAACAAAACTTAAAACTCAACTGTACATCCCAAACCATGGCTAATAAATGGTTTACCCAAGGAACATCCAAGATATTGCTTGGAGCAGTGATTAATTAGTGGAAGTCAGCCTTAGATTGGTTGTCAGCTGGCCAATAGACATTTGTTATTTTGGCTCACCATAATAGATATTTGAGGAGAAAGTGGAGAGGAAAACGAAGGCAGTAACTCATGCCAAAGGAGCCAAAGAGATAATTGGAAATGATACAATCGCAGTAAAATGACACTGGTGAACATATGTGACAACTTACTGGTGGTTCCCAAACAAGGAATACAACTACAGTAAACACTTTATTAATAACACTTCCGTAAAAGTATTATGGCAAACAATCAACATGAATAATGAAGAGGCAAGGCTGACTTGAGGATCAAGGCATGTGGGTGCGATGCAAAGTTGGAGAGACAAGTTCAGGGAGAAGTGGTTGGAATGAGGTCAAAGCATGATCAAGACAGAGTCAGAGTGTGTGAAGTGGGGCATGTCAGAGCAAAGGAGTTTTGGAGCCCTTCCACATAAACCAAGAGTAAAGTCTGATCGATCTAAACACCAGGTTGATTTGGAAAAATTGGATATGAGCCAGAACATGGCAGCAGGGTCCAGGCCCAGAGCATGTCAATGTGGCAGGCCCTGGGTCTTAGAGTGAGGAATGACCTGATGTATGGACGATTTAAATGCAGGGCCTGAAGGATTGAAAAGGCAGGATGTCAGGAACAGAAGCAAAGTCATAGTGGGGGTGCTGGGAGCAGACCCAAATGCAAGACACAGACACTGAAGTACAAGGAACAGGTCTAGATAGTCAAAAAAGCAGGAGAAGTGGGGAAGAAAGGATGCTGGACATGACACAGGCCCTGGAAGAGACAAGGATACAGGGCCTGGGTTAGGACTTGACTAGGATAGCAGAGCCAGGACACGGAACTTGGAAATAGGAGCCTGGGCTTGGACTCTGAGCCAGAGACTGGACAAGGACCCAATACCTGGGTCTTGACTCAGGCTCGGACTCCAGAACTAGACTCGGACAAGACGTGACTACAGGATGAGGAGAGGCAACAGGACTGGACTTGAGACACCTGGACAGGACAAGGGAACCCCAGCACAAATGAGGATCAGCTGCCTCAACAGAAACTGGGGAAAACCTGGAATAAGGAACATGGACCGGACCGTGAACCGGAATGTGGATTTCACGGACCGGACCATGACAGGCAAGGGTCGGGTCAGGCCGGTTCTGCTCACTGTGACGTATTGCTCTGCTGTGTGTTGAATTGAGGCTGAACTACAGGCCTGTTCCGGCTGCTCTAGGCTTCGTATCTATGGACTCACTTTCATTCTGAATTCAGTTTGCTTGCTTTTATTGTTTGCGTGATTTGTGTTTTTTTCTCTCCCTCTGCACATTGGGTGTATTTTGGTCTTCTTTTTAATGGGTACTTTGAGGTTTCCTGTTTGGTGCTGTCTATAAGAAGACAAATCTCATGGTTGTATACTGTTTATATAATTTGACAATAAATGTATTTTGAATTTTGATGATACCTATGCCTTTCAATGGCCCTCAAACTGAATGTTAGGGTCAATTGGTTGAGTCCAACTAATTTGTGGGTGTTGTGACCATGAGCAAAGTCACCAGGGGGACATTGAAGCTGGTAGATATGCCAGTCTTTATTCAGCGAAACAAGCAGGCACCATACTGGAGACCCTCTTGGAAGAAGAGGCCTCCTAAACCCAAGGTACATCCCATTTTTATACCCTTGAGATCAATGTTACTGCAATACAGTTTCAATCGTTACAATGACTCTGTCTCCTTCAAGGCTTTGGGTTGACAATGCTTCCTTTGAGTTACTTGTGCATATAATTTTCAAACACTTAGATATTTACAGCAACACACCAAATACCCTAGACTGAATGTTAATCACCAATGTCTCTGAGCTGCTTTCATGCATATGCAGACATCTCAAGTCAGTGGGTGTTTCCTGGTTTGCAATTGACCCCAGTCTGCAGCTTCAGGAAGACCATTGTTCTGAACCACAATCTAAATTCAATCTACAGTCCACATTCCGATCTGAATACTGGTTTCTGTTGAAATTAATATTTGCTATATTCCATAACTCCAGAATTCACCCTGACAGTGAGCTCAGTGGATATTTGAAGCTGGTGTAAAAGAACCCCTGCAGTTTGATAAGCAAAGTTTTTGTTGCAAAAACATCATTAGGCCAAGCTCGTAAATTTCTTCCAGTTACTTGTAGAACAGATGGACAGTTTGATCTTCAGAAAAGATGGCATGGATAGAATTTGCAATGAATGTCGAAGACACCGCAATAACAACTAATAATATTAAAAAAACCTTAGCACTGAAATGGAACATTTAATTGGCTGTTCATGTGATGAAACTGCCTTTGAAGCAATAAATCCTTTATCTAAGATGTTGCTCTTTCCAAGTACACATTTTTTAAATTCCTACATTGAAGAAAAACTTACAGCATTGGTCAGAACACATTGGGAACATTGAGACCATTTTTGAGCCCCTTATCTGAGAAAGAATAGATAGATAGATAGATAGATAGATAGATAGATAGATAGACATACTTTATTGATCCCGAGGGAAACTGGGTTTCGTTACAGCCGCACCAACCAAGAATAGAGCATAAATATAGCAATACAAAAACCACAAACAATCAAACAACAAAATGCAAACTATGCCAGATGGAAATAAGTCCAGGACCAGTCTATTGGCTCAGGGTGTCTGACCCTCCATGGGAGGAGCTGCAAGTTCGATGGCCACAGGCAGGAACAACCTCCCGTGACGCCCAGTGTTGTATCTCGGTGGAATATGGCCGGGGTCCAACAGCAAAAAGTTCAATATCCGGTCTACAAACACATTCCTCAATTGTAATCTGACCCGGATTGCACCATCCGTTGTTAACCAGAACAGTAAGCACCCAACTCCTTTACGCTTACCGCTCTCAATGCACTTCCGGTCAGCCCGAACGGTCTGGAAGCCGTCCATGGAGAAGTTTGATCGGGTATGTCCTCGTGCAGCCCTGTTCCAGTAAAGCACATAACACTGCACTCCTGAAATGTTCTCTGACGCCTGGCTAGCACCGTCAACTCGTCCATTTTATTACCCACCGAACTCATCTTCTCCATAAGTCTCTGTTGTCTCGGCCCAGTCCTTGTTCCTCACCTTTGTGATCCCCCTCTGCATCCTCTGTGTGTTTTCTTCCAGATTTCAGCAGGGGTGTCTGCCACGCTGCTCGCTAAACCGACCGGCATTAGCGCAAGCAGCTGGTCCCTGGAATAAACAATGCGACCATACTTCTGTCCCGCTAATGAGACGTGTCGGAATGTACCTATTTCCAGCGCTAAAAACCCAAATAAAACTCTCTCTACCAGCATGATAGAGAGGGTGCAGCTTTAACGTGTTACTGTGTGAAAAAAAATACAAAAAAATACCGTAAGTTAAAAAAGTAAGAAGAAAAAAATTAGAATACTCGTTGGAACGGTTGTAACAGGCTGCATGCACGACCGGCGCATGCGCACTGTGGAACATGCTGGAATTGGAGAAGAACCAGAAGAGGTGAACGAGAATGATCCTAGGATTGACGAGGTTAACTAATGAGGAGCATTTGCTGGCTCTGGGCCTGTACTCACTGAGGTTTAGAAGAATGTGGTGGGGTTCAATGGTACAATGCTTCCCTTTAATATCAGAGAATGTATACAGTATACAATCTGAAATTCTTACTCACTACATACATCCACAAAAACAGAACAGAACCCCAAAGAACGAATGACAGAAACATGTTAGATTCCCAAAGCCCCCCACCCCCTCTTTTGCACAAGCAACAGCCAAGCATCATCCATCCCCCTCCCTCCCCCACTTTTTTAGCAAGAAGCATCAGCACCCACCACCTACCAAGCAACCAATAGCAAAGCCCCCAAAGAGAGATCATGATCTGCAGTCTAACAAAAGCAATTGTTCACTCAAAAATTCATCACACCACAGGCTCTCTCTCTCTCACTAACAAGGTGTCACCGCAGTGAGAGGGGAGGCCAATGAAATAGTCGCTATTACGATGTTACAGTCTAATGCATCGCTTTTATCCCTAGTTTCTCCAACTCCAGAATGGGTGGCAAACATCCCCCTCCCCCACCATTGAGAGAAAGGGACAGAGCAGTCGCCAAAGCACAGAGGCCTCTGACAGCTGGTCGTGATATTTTGTTTCACCTGTGTTGCCTCAGTCGGAAACACCGGCATAGAATCAGCCCATCCACAGGGCCGCAGGGCCTCACCCCGAAGGCTCGTGTCTCCCAGGCCCCGTTGTAGGAATATCAATAAGCAGCCGGTTGGCAGGCTCTGGGAGCAGGAATCACCGCCGTGTTTCACAGATGAGCTCAAAGAAGGCGCCCTCTGGTGACATCTCCCTCCTCATCGAATCTTAGTGAATATTAAAAGGCATAGATAGTGCAGATATAGAGCGGATTTTTCCTATAGTTGGGGAGTCTAAAAGCTGAGGGAACATTCTCAGAATAGAAGGACATCCCTTTAGAACAGAGTTCAGGAGGAATTTCTTTAGCCAGAGAATGGTAAATTTATGAAACTCATTGCCACATGTGGCAATAGAGGCCACGTCACTGGGTATATTCAAAGTGGTAGTTGATAGGTTATTATTTAGTAAGGGTGTCAATGGTGATGTGAAGAAGGCAGGAGAATGGGGTTGAGAAGGATAATAAATCAGTCAAGGCAGAATGGCAGAGATGACTCCATGGGCCAAAATGCCTAATTTTGCTCTAGTATCTTATGGTCTTATTTAGCTCACCCTTCTCCAGCCCCTCCAGTCACTCTTGTAAATTCCTGGCAATTAGTCTCATGCTAAATTTGTGAAAGCATTTCTCTCTCACGGTGGTGTCTGAAAAGAGGATGCTGTCCAAGTTGCATGCCACCTTGGTCAATGTCTCCCATCCACTACACAATGTACCGGGTGGGCACAGGAGTACATTCAGCCAGAGACTCATTCCACCGAGATGCAACACAGAACGTCATAGGAAGTCATTCCTGCCTGTGGCCATCAAACCTTACAACTCTTCCCTTAGAGGGTCAGACATCCTGAGCCAATAGGCTGGTCCTGGACTTATTTCATAATTTACTGGCATAATTTACATATTACTATTTAACTATTTATGGTTCTATAACTATTTATTATTTATGGAGCAACTGTAACGAAAACCAATTTCCCCCGGGATTAATAAAGTATGACTATGACTCTCTGTTTGAAAGCTACGCAAACGTAAAAAAATACAAATATTTACAGCATTATGCATATATAATGCAAGAAGAAATTATTCGGTGTGCAAATGCGTTGTACCCTTCTCCTGATATTCCGATGCAAGGTCTCAATATGAAAGATTGACCTTCATGGTTGGTGTTTGGTTGTTGGAGTTCCTCAGGCAGTTCGCATTTTGTACCCGTAGACTTTTTTTTAAGGTAGAAATACGTGTAGACATAGTAAATGAAGAAATATTTTTGTAGCTCACATCTTTATGAATCTGTAATTATCGTAAAATGTAATGTGACAAAGTGGAACCTCTGAAATCCCAGGGTGCTTTGCTGTTTCACTGGTTTGGATGGGAGGCTTACAAGTTTGTGTGTGTTTTATGGTAGGAAACTGTGTGTGTTTTACGACAGGAAGGTGTGAGTTTTATGGTGGTGGGGATGTTTTGACAACGGAGGTAAACAGGACACAGCTTCTGAAGAACAAAGGTCAAAACAAGATAACAGAGAAATGTCATGGAATGGAGCAACCTAATTACTGTTCTCCATAAAAAATATAATAGTGCTTTGTTTGAGATATAAGATCGCAGCTATTTCTAGATGATAACTTGTCTGAAGGTAGATTTCTCTTGCATGTGAAATAGTAAACGCATTACAAAATGATCCTCTCTGAATTTTTTTTGTAGTTTGTTTCTGTATATTAGAAGAGATAGCTGAGTGGCGCACAGCATAAATCAGAGTCAACTTATTGTGTGATTTTGATTGGGGGTGGACCTGCTCTGCGGCCTGCAGGTAACGGACAACACAACGCGAGATTGAACTCAGCTGAACATTCATGGACTGTTTTGATAACTTCGTAGTTTGATGTTTTATATTCTGTATTCTTTAATGTTCATTTTTGCCATTTTTCTTTTCTTTTGCCCATTGGACATTTGCTGTTTTTCTTTGATCAGGCTCCATTGTGTTTCGTTGTCTCATGGTTGTCTGTGGGGAAGATAACGCTCAGGGTTGTATGCTACACACATATTTTGATAATAAATGTATTTTGAATCTTGAATGAACCTTTGAATGTATTTGCATAAGTATGTTGGATTTGGTTAATCTGAAATATCAGAAAACTGACAAGCAGCATAGGGTTCTTTAAGAAGGTATAAATCGTAGGCAAATCAGGGGAGTAGGCTTTCTGTCAAATCCATTTGAAACTGGGCTTAACTGATTTAAAAAAAGAACAATGGCAATTACTTAAGCAGCTGAGTTTGCATGTTGTCTAAATCTGTTTGAATCATTTCCTCAACTATTTGCCATTCCATCCCGTTTGCAATGTTCTACATTTAGAAGTCAAAGATCCCAAAAATACTACAATTTATTCAAAACTAAACACATTTGCAAGCACTTGATGCACTTTTGTGCATATTATCAGAAGTATAATCCTAGCAGATTAGCTCTTTTACAATTCTGGTGATTCCTATCACTGCGTGGCAGTTTGCTGCGCCCGGGGGGTAAGCCTGTGCATTCGAGTGGTGTCTCTCTCTTTCCATGCTTTCAGAGGATATTAACGAGGTTCTGCTTTTATGGATTGGATGATGGATTGTGGACTTTTTCAGTCTTAAGGTTTTAATATTCTTTGTTTTCACTCATACTTTCTCATCTTTTTTCGTGCGAAGGTTTGAGTGGGTTAAGGTTCTTGTTGCCTTTTGTTAGCTTTTCTTGCGTGAGGGGAGAGGGGTTTGGAGGACTGATGATCTTGTACTGTGTTGAGGAGGGGGTTTCAGGGTCGATGTTTCATTTTGTTAGTTTTTCTTGTGCGGGGGGGTGAGGGCTTGAGGGATTGATGATCATGTTGTTGTTCTTTTTTGTGAAGGGGGATGGGTTTGCTGCTTCCCTGTGAGCGACTTCCATGGTTTTTCTTTGTTTTGTGGCTATCTGGAGAAGACGAATCTCAGAGTTGTATACTGCATACAACTTTGATAATAAATGACCTTTGAACTTTTGATTCCTGTTCAATTTCTTTAAAGGGGACAGGTCCTTTTTAACCAATGCAATGGCCAGTGAGCATGTTGTGTGTCCTGCTAAAAGCATAAAAACATTTTGTGGAAAAGATATGCTGTATCGCAGCACCATTGGCACCACCAGAATACCAAGGCAGTTTTCTTCATGAATTATACTGGAAGAAAAGGACTTGCATTTATATAGCATTTTACACATCCTCGCAAAGCAGTAGTAGTTGTGTGTCACAACACAAGAAAACCTTCAGATGCTGGAAATCCAGAAAACACACACAAAATGCTGGAGGAACTCAACAAGTCAGGCAGCATCTATGGAGATGAATAAGAAATTGACGTTTCAGGCCAGGACCCATCTTCAGAACTGAGAAGAAAGGGGGAAGACACCAGAATAAAAAGGTCATGGGAGGGGTAGGAGGCTCTCTAGAGGTGATAGGTGAAGCCAGATGGCTCAGAAAACTGAAGGGCTGGAGAAGAAGAAATCTGATAGGAGAGGAGAGTGGACATAGAAGAACGGGATGGAGAAGGGGCCTCAGTGGGAGGTGATAGACAGGTGAGAAGAGGTAAGACGCTGGAGTGGGGAGTACAATGGGGGGGGGATTTTTTTTACCGGAAGAAGGAATCGATATTCATGTCATCATTTGAGGCTACCCAGATGGGATATAAGGTATTGCTTCCCCACCATGAGGGCGGGCCCATCTTGACACCAGAGGAGGCCATGGACATGGGAATGGGAACGGGAATTAAAATGTCTAGCCACTTCCTCTCTTGGCAGATGGAGCAGAGGTGCATTTTGGGTGCGTGACAGTTGTTCAAACACTCAAGTCAAGCCTGATGTTCTGCTCAGTGGTTATCTGTTGGTAGGTCCTCAAGTGGCTTTAGAATCCAACCCAGAATCCACTTATTCTGGTGCAGACCAGAATATTAGGATTGGTTCCCTTAATAGACAAATCCTGGGCATGGGGAGACTGACATACAGGCAGCCATCCTCAGTCCATGACAGATCAGGGTCAGGGTCCAGTACCATGGAATCCAAAATGACTCGGGACCCTTCACTGCTACACCTTCACTGGGTTGGTGATGTGTCATCATCTTCCACCAGCTCCATTGTTGGATCGCTCAGTGTCTGCAATCTTCCACTTGACCTCACCACCATGGGCAGCCCTGTCAGGAGCTAAGCACCAGATGGGTAAACTCCAAACAGCATCACTCTCGGGATCTCAGGAACTCTCAAGCCTCTCCGATATGATATGGTGACCATCCTTGCGGAAGCCTCGCAAGTCACTTCATAGACAATGCAGCCTCTGATTTAACCCTGGCCTAATCATGGGACAATTAACAACGACCATTCGTTGGCCAGTGATGTTGTGGGGATGGAACTGGACTCTCTGACGGTGCTGTCTGAAAAGAAGATGCTGTCTAAGTTGTACGCCATCTTGGACAATGTCTCCCATCCACTACATAATGTACTGGTTGGGCACAGGAGTACATTCAGCCAGAGACTCATTCCACCGAGACGCAACACTGAGCGTCATAGGAAGTCATTCCTGCCTGTGGCCATCAAATTTTACAATTCCTCCCTTGGAGGGTCAGACACCCTGAGCCAATAGGCTGGTCCTGGACTTATTTCCTGGCACAATTTACGTATTACTATTTAACTATTTATGGTTTTATTACTATTTATTATTTATGGTGCAACTGTAACGAAAACCAATTTCCCCCGGGATCAATAAAGTATGACTATGACTAATTAACCTACCAACCAGGAAACCAGAGCACCCGGAGGAAACACGCAAGGTCATGTGGAGAACATACAAACTCCTTACAGGACAGTGGTGGGAATTGAACCTGGGTCGCTGGTACAGTAAACTGTTATTTTAAAAACGCAAACACGAGGAAATCTGCAAATGCTGGAAATTCAAGCAACACACACAAAAAATGCTGGTGAACACAGCAGGCCAGGCAGCTTCAATAGGAAGAGGTACAGTCGACGTTTTGGGCTGAGACCCTTCGTCAGGACTAACTGAAAGAAGAGATAGTAAGAGATTTGAAAGGGGGAGGGGGAGGGGAGATCTGAAGTGATAGGAGAAGACAGGAGGAGGAGGGTTGGAGCTAAGAGCTGGAAAGTTGATTGGCAAAAGGGATACGAGGCTGAGGAAGGGAGAGGATCATGGGACGAGAGGCCTAGGGAGAAAGAAAGGGGAGGGGAGCCTGGGCCATGATCCTCTCCTACTTTCCAGCTCTTGGCTCCATCCCTCTCCCTCCTGTCTTCTCCTATCATTTCGGATCTCTCCCTCCCCGTCCCACTTTCAAATCTCTTTCTATCTCTTTCAGTTAGTCCTGACGAAGGGTCTCGGCCCGATACGTCAACTGTACCTCTTTCTATAGATGCTGCCTGGCCTGCTGCATTCACCAGCAACTTTTATGTGTGTTCCGTAAACTGTTATGCTAGCCACCGGATCACACAAACTCATAATCCTCTCAACCATGACAAGGTGATGATGCCTGGAGAAGCCTTACAAAGCACTTCATAAACAATGCAACCTTTTTCAAGTGCAATTAGAGTCATTGAGCCCTGGAGGAAGGCCTTTTGACCCAGTTGCGTTACCCAGTGTGCTGGTCACGTCAACCTGTGTCTGACCCATTACCATCTAAACCTCTCCTATCCATGTATTTATCTAGATGACATTTATATCTTACTAAACTTTGAACTCTGGACTTCAATGTGCCCAATGAGCACTATTTTTGGCATCTCATTCCAAATACGGACCACCCTTTGTGTTGAAGATGTTACTTTTAAATCTCTCATCTCTGATCTTAAACCTGTGCCCACTGGTTTTAGCAGCCTTGTCCTGAGAAGAAGACTATAAGCTTTCACTCTGGCTTTGTCCCTCTTGATATTATATACCTCTGTCAGATCATCACTCAATCTCCTACATTCCAGGGCATAAAGTCCCAGCCTACAGACTCCTTGTAACTCAGCAACCCCTCCCCGCTCAAAGTCCAGGCCACATTTTAGTAAATATTTTATGTATTCTTTTTCATTTAATAACATCTTTTCTATAGCAGCGTTATCAGAGCTGTAAACAATACTCCAAATGTGGCGTTATCACATCTTACTGAATCTCGTCTGGGCGATGCTGGGTCTGGCTCCCTGGCTGTGAACTCACTTTCATGGACTCTGCGGCTAATGATGTGTGTAGTATTTGTCTACTTTATTGCTTGCCCGATTTGCTCCTTTATTCACACATTGGTGTTTTACTCTTCGTCTCATTCTCGATATTTATTACTGATGTATCTATTATGTTGAGCTACTGTGCCTTCCCGACTGGCTACGTGAGTTTGTAGAGACCTTGAAAGTGAGCCCATAAGAGATGGAACCCATTCAGAGTTGAGGTGAGTGATGGGTGAAGGATAATAACTGTTCCTAGAAGCTAGTGACATCATAGAAAATTATATTGATGATTTTGGAAAATGGCAGTCAATTTATGCAAAGCAAGCTCCCAAAATAGTAATAACCCTAAAATCCATTGACTTGAGAAATGTTATTGACAGATATGGAATCCTATTTTTTTCCAGGGCTTTCTCTGGCAGTACAGAACTCCTTCAACATGGTGGTAATGGCCTAGGACCTCTTACTTAATGGTATTGGTCCATGGCTTGAAAAAGGTTGGGAAGCCTTGACCCAGATGGTCAAGTCTCTGATACTGTAGGGTTTGCACCTACATCACAGGGTTGAGGGTTTCAGTGTGCTCCTCAATCAGCCTCAAATGGCAGCGCAGTCAGATTCCAAGTCAAATGATGTATAGTGTCATGTGGACAAATATAGGCACATTGAAAAACTTTTTTCTGGATTACAACGATTTATCAGTTTATTTCAGTTTAAAATTCATATGACATGCATATCAGTCTCTCCCCACCCCAAACTCTCCCCTTGCCACCCCACCCCACGCCCTAAGCCCACCAACTCTACCCCCAGGCTGCATTTCGGCCTAGCAGTGGAGCGTAAGCCTGGAGTCTCCCCTGCAGCCAGGCCCCGCATTCAGGCCAGCCATGTGAGGCACGAGCGAGACAATCACCAGGCAGAGGAGATGTGGGCGACAGCTCTGCTCCGAGGAGGCCTGCGATCCCGCTGACCTCACCACCATGTTGAACATAGCCTGCCCCTCGCCCATCGCTGAGGCAACAAACCCCTCTGCCATGTCCTGGCCCTCTGGCTGTAGCTTCCTCTGCCTTGAGCGGACTCCCAACCTGACTCCGAGGGTGGAGACGAGAACCAGGGCCCTGAGACAAAGCCTCTGGGCAGCTTGCAGCAGCATCACAGGCACGTAGGTACAGACAGCACACAGAATATAAATCAGACATTATCCTGTTGGAGCCAGAACGTTGCGACTGACCCTAGCACAACCTTGGATGCGTTGGTTGTGAACGCGAACAACACATTACACTCTATGTTTTGATGTATGGGGTGTCCATGGAGGGAAGAACATCTGGTGAAGGGGTTTTTGTGTCCATTCTGGGGCAGCTCACTCACCTTTGGTCCCCATCAGATACTCGGCCCTCAAGTAGCTGTTTGTGTGCGACAGCGACCATACCCCGGTACACCGTTTTGACAGGTAGGCTAAAGCAGCTGAGGGTAACCGACGGCCTCGTACCCTGGTGAGATCGGGACATGCCTGTTCCAGCATGTGAAGACAGCTCTGGCAGACTGGACAGATGAGATCTACAGTGAGATCTGACAGCCAGGAAGGCGGGTCTGCAACGCTCCGTGGAGAGCGAAGGACACAACAAGGCACAGAAGACGTCATGGTCATCCACTGCAACCAAGGAAGACCCCAGTTTGTGACGCTTGTTCGTACCACTGGGCCCAGTCTTCCAAGGTCATGAGAGTGGAACTGTCTCAGTGCAACAGCCTTTCCACTTTAAAAACTCTCCTGCACAGGTTTCCCATCATCGTCATCACAGCAGCCAGCCACCATGTTTGATGTACATATGATAAATAAATCTGAATCTAAATGATTGCATAAATTGTACAAGACAATGAACAACAAACTAAAGGCTGTGCAAAAGGAGAAGTTAGTGCAAAAAAAAAGACACGAGTCCATGGTAGTGCAAGAAATTTGTAGTGTTACTTTACTGGGTAGGGTTAGGATTGTGTAGGTTGGTTCATGAACCTGATGGTTGTAGGAAAGTAGCTGTTAGGGAGTATTCTGGAGATATGTAATATAGCAAATATTAATTTCAATGGCAACTGGACTTCAGATCTGAATATGGATTGTAGATTGAATTTAAAATGCAGCTCCGAACAGTGGTCTTCCTGGAGCTGCAGACTGGGGTTGATTAAACTGCAAGGAACATCCCATTGACCTGAGATGTAGCTAAGGAGACAATGATGATTAACATTCAATCTAGGGTGTCTGGGGTGTTGGTGCGAAGATTTAGATGATTGAAAATTATATGTAACTTAAATGAAAAATTGTCAACTCAAAGTATCGAAGAATGTCAGTCATGGCCTCCTGTACTGCCACAATGAGGCCACAGTCAAGTTGGAGGAACACCACCTTATATTCCATCTGGGTAGCCTCCAACATGATGACATGAACATCGATTTGTTCCAATAATTGACCCTCCTTCTCCCCTTTATCATTCCCCATTCCTGTTTCCCTCTCACACCTTCTCTTCTTACCTGCTGTCACCTCCCTCTGGTGCTACTCCCTTTTCCCTTTCTTCCATGGATTTCTGTTCTCTGCTATCAGATTTCCCCTATTCCGGCCCTTTATCTCTTTCACCAATCAACTTCCCAGCTCTGTACTTCATCCCCTCCCTCTCTCCCGGGTTCACCTATTACCTGCCGCATTGTATTTCTTCCTCCCCTCGCTCAACCTTCTTATTCTGACTTCTTCACCCTTCCTTTCCGGTCTTGATGGAGGGTCTTGACCTGAAAAGTTGACTGTTTATTCCTATTCATAGACACTGCAGACATGCTGAGCTCCTCCAGCACGTTATGCGTATTGCTATTGAAGTAAACTTTGTCATTGTAACTATAGAAACTGTATTGAGCTACCATTGATCTTAAGGGCGTAAAAATGTGATGTACGTTGAGTTTATGGGCCTCTTCTTCCAAGAAGATCTCCAGTATGATTCCTGCTTGTTTGGTTGAATAAAGACTTCTATATCCACCAGCTTTAGTAACTCTCCAGAGACTTCTTTTGCAGTCATAATAGTCGCTGTTTCTGAACTTGGTGGAGTGAGACATCAGGCTTCTGTACTTCCTGCCCAATGCTAGTGGCATGATCCAGGTGGTGGGAACTCATCTTGTCAAATGCCACCTTCCTGGGTCAGTGTGAAGTTCCAATTATATTTGCTGACCCTCTCTTAACCCATAAACACTGCATAGCAATGTCTGAAGAATTATGCAAAGTAACGGCACAAATCTTTCTATCCATCTGCCAACTACGCCTCGAATCATTTTAACAGCTGGTGCTGTGAAATGAGAAGGCGGAGCAGTGAGAAAATGGGTCATTTTGTTCTGAGTTCGAGGATTATGTGATCCTCTGAGCTATCTTCCCTGCGAAAGGAGAACAGCTCCATTTCCTTCAGCACTTTCTCCCACTTTATTGTCGAACAACTTGTCCTAACAGGCAAGTTAATGCTGAGAGGGAACGCTTTCACATGGATATTGTGCTTTTGCGTAAACGTGTAAAAGCTCTATGGGGAATCTATCAGCTCAATTAGCTGTTGCAGACTAAATTATTGCAACTTGCCATTTAAAAATACCTTAGCTAACATCTTCCATGCACAACCATTCTAACTGGTTTATATTAGTTCAAAGATAGCAAGTTTAGTCAAGAGAGCACAGCTGCATCTCTACTTCTTGTGGAGATTGAGGTGAGCAAGCATCCCCAACCCCCAATTCCAACCAATTTTTGCAGGAGCACCATTGTGAGTGTCCCGATCAGCTGCATCACCATCTGGTACAGGAATTGAAAGGCAACTGGCCACAAGGCCCTACAAAGGATTGTGAGAGCTGCTGAGAGGGTCGTTTGGGCCTTCCTTCCACCCATCTGAGATACTTATCAGGAGTTCCCTATACGCAGGGCCCTGAGCGTTGTCAAGGTCCCCTCCCAACTGTCCCACAATCCCTTTGACCCCCTATCATCAGTCAGGAGGTACCGTAGCATTAGGAGAAGGGCTGTTAGGATGGGAAACAGCTTCCTCCCCCAGGCCGTGAGACAACTGAACTCCCTGCCATCACCCAGGTCATATCCCCAGGAGCATTATACTGTTTACTTTTTAATTTGTGTTGTCAATGCTCAATGTCCACCTTCTGGATGTTTTTATTTGTGGTACTATCACTTTACGTGTTGTGAGTTAGATGCATTGTGTTGTGTACCTTAGCCTTGTGGAACATTGTTTCATTTGGCCTTATACATGTATTGCCATGGTCCCTTCTGGCAATCCCCCACCATGCCATTTACCTCAGGAATTGGGCCTCAATCACCTCATTTAAATTCCAATCTTTGCCAGGTTCCACTAACTACACACACCTGCTTCCCATCAGAAACTGCAGGATAAAGACCCTGTGACCACAACAAGGAGTTGCCAGTTCGTTGGTCGACTCTTGTATGAGTAGCCTTGTTCTATGGTTCTTAGGACTATCAGTTCTAATTCTAGCATCGTTCCTGAATTCTCTACTAAAACCGAGACTTTAGCTAAAGACTCTCTCCGGACACCAATTCCATGCCTGCTATAACCATAACGCCACCCAACTCGGCCTCCATGCCTGTGTTCAGCCCTTGGGTTTGTTAGACTGCCATGTATATACATGGTTGAATACCAATAATCTTGAACTTGAAGCATTTTTTCAGCTGGACAAGTTTATTCAAAGGTAGGCTCTTTTTTACATCATATTGTTGTGATAGTGATTACATTCCCAGCAACCACTGTTCGTGTTGACTTATTCAGCAAGGGGAAATAGCTGAGTAATGAAATAATGATCTCCACCCAATCCTGCAAGTAAACAGTCAGTTTTCTGAACTAAAGCTGTTATTTTTTTCGGAAAGCACCTCTGGAGAGAACACTGTAGAATCCTGGGAATTTTCTGGAAATATGCCAAAATTCCATCTATTTCCTATGTCAAGATGGTGCCAGCGAACAACGTAACCAACGGCAACATCCAGCGCAGTTCATGAAATGACTTCTTCTTTTTCAACTATGTTTCTACTACAAAGCTGCACGCGATTTGAACTTGTGATTTACATTTTGATGGTGTATTCTTGGGCCAATTGAGGGATCTGGTGCTTTGCTGTTTCCAAGGGAGTTAGGTGGGGTTTAGATCATGGATTACATGATTAATCATGTAACCAGGTTTGTGCAACCTGGAGGTTTGAAAGCCTGGAGAAGGGGTGCGAGCCTATGATCGACTCCATTGCTTCTCTCCAATTGAGGTGTCGAGGGCATGAGCCCATTATTGACACCATTGCTTCTCTCCGATTAAGGTGTTGAGCAAAGCTGAAGTTGACGAAGGTGAGAGTGGAGGACAGGCGGCTGTTTAGCACAGTCTGCCTGCGTTTGACTGGTCTTCCTCTGCTTCTTGCCAGCTTCTTTGGAAGAAAGTGCAGGAGTCTTAGGATCCATGGTTCCAGAATTGATTGGCGAGGTTCTGGACTCATTTTGGGGGACTTTAAGGTGTATGTTGCATGTGTTGCTGGATTCTGGTTACGGTTTTGCTGCTATTTTTGTACTGTTTGATTGGGGTGATCGATGCAGACTCGGGCACTTTGGTGAAGGATGACCCTGCGGCCAGCAGTGAACTAGAGGCATGGCACCGAACGAAACCAGACCGAATACGACTGGACTCCTGGTCTGATGGTTGCTATTCTACACGCTGTTCGCCCCCTTTTTGCCATTTGCGCCATTTGTTCCTTTTTCTCGAGCATCAGGTGTTTGATGTCGTCTTGAACAAGCTCCGTGGTGTTTCTTTGTTTCGTGGTTGCCCGTGGGAAGATGGATCTCAGAGTTGTATTCTGTGAACATACTTTAATAATAAATGTACCTCTCCCTCAGCAAGCTCAGGGAGCTCAGCAAGAACATTCCAGTTGAAGCATATAACTACCACACTTATTCAAAGTACTCCAGAACAACAGTAACCCACAGAATTTCATCAGGTGATGCTTATTAAGGAGAGAAAGTCGCGCAGAACTTACTCGACATGCATGGAAACACATGCCCTTGCCCTACGTCAAAATATCTCAAATGACAGCTTGACTGCTCAAACCTCACTGCGTCACAATCCAGCAGCTCATAAACCAACAGCGACTTTAAGGAACCTTGTCTCAAGAATCACAGAACCATTAAAGACCACTGCATCTCTTCCATTTCATGTGCATCTGCCTTCACCCCATCCTCCCACCACCCTACCAGGGATAGGGCTCCTCTTTTCCTCACCTACCACCCCACCAGCCTCCACATCCAGCACATACATAATTCTCTGGAATTATGCCATCTCCAACGGGATCCCACCACTAAGCACATCTTTCCCTCCCACCCCCACTTTCTGATTCCTCAGGGACTGCTCCCTACACGACTCCCTTGTCCATTTGCCACTTCCCACTGATCTCCCTCCTGCCGCTTATCCCAGCAAGTAGAGCAAGTGCTACACCTGCCCCTACACCTCCTCCCTCAAGACCATTCAGGGCCCCAAACAGTCCTTCCAGGTGAGGTGACATTTCACCTGTGAGTCTGTTGGCGTCATATACTGTGTCCGGTGCTCCTGGTGTGGCCTCCTGAATATTGGTGAGACCCGACGTAGATTGGGGGACCACTTCACTTCGCACCTACACTCCATCCACCAGAACAAGTGGGATCCCATTTTAATTTCACTTCCCATTCCAATATCTCAATCCATGGCCTTCTCTACTGTCGCGATGAAGCCACACTCAAGTTAGAGGAACAACAACTTATATTCTGTCTGGTAGCCTCCAACCTGATGGCATGAGCATCAGTTTCTCAAACTTTTTGGTAATGGCTTCGCGCCCCTCTGCTTCACCATTCACCATCCCCTTTTCCTTATCTCCTTGCCTGCCCATCACCTCCCTTTGGTCCTCCTCCCCCCCCCCCCCCTTTTCTTTCTTCCATGGTCGTCTGTCCTCTCCTATCAGATTCCCCCCTTCTCCAGCTGTTTCTCTTGCACCAATCAACTTCCCAGCTCCTTACTTCGCCCCTCCCCCTCCTGGTTTCAACTATCACCTTGTATTTCTCCCTCCCCTCCCCCAGCCTTTTAAGTCTACTCCTCATCCTTTTTTTCTCCAGTCCTGCTGAAGGTTCTCAGCCCAAAACGTCAACTGTACTCTTTTCCACAGATGCTGCCCGGCCTGCCGAGTTCCTCTGGCATTTCCTGTGTGTTGCTACCATTAAAGGCAACCGACTAGAGTAATGTCATGCGCAGGATCACCTGTGGGATTGCGACAAGAACTACATAGGCCAGACAAAGACGTAAATTTTCAACTCGTTTGTGGGAACACTGGCGGTACGGAGACATGATCTACTGTCGCTGATCTTGGTGGATGAAAACCGAGAAAGACACCGCTTTAACTGGGACACTGGGGAGGTTCAGGTACAGGCAAACACGAGGCTGAAATGAGGATTTTTAGAAGAGTGGTTCTCTTTTGATAACTCCATAAACAAACATATTGGAATTGATGCCGTCTGCGAACCCCTCAGAGCCAAAGAAACGTGAGCCAATAGAATTCAAGGGTCATCTGAAAGAGTGGCCAATCAGATCTGAGACAAGTGAATTGGGGGTGTGGGGGGCACTATGTAAGCACAAGCCCTCCCAGAGAGTAACATCAACAACTGAGTATTGACGGTGTCACCTTGACTGGTGATGAAAACGTCTGCAAGCTTGGTGAACACCACCACATCAAATACATCCAAGTATAGCATTGTGACCACATTGATTATGCTACACATTGTAATGTGCATCACAAAGGAAAATTGTGTCAGCAACTCTGTCAAACTTAATTATTTCATGAGTGGACTTTAGAATCTTGTTTGCTTGACTTAAAGTTCATCGGCTTTTCAAAATATTAAGGCGGAAAATGTGCTTCCATGGTGGTCTGCCAGCACATGGAGATGTCCGTGACTGAATGCTGCCAACTGGCTCACTCTTGCCTGCAGGAGTACGTGCTGAGGGATGCACTCAAGCTTGGTGTGGCCACTGCGAAGGCCCGGTGGGGAAGGACCACAGTTTAAGGTTCATCACCCGTGGGAGTGTGAGGGGTCGGGTGGGGAGGAGACTAACCCTCATCAGCGGTGTGGACAGATAATCAACATGGTGCCCAAGGAGTGGGTGGAATTGTTAATTTGGGAAAAGCATTAGAACCAATGCCTGCCTTTATTGTTGATAATTTTATTGTTAATAAGTCTTAACCTTTGACCAAGGGTTGAGAGTAAATGAATGGTTTATTGTAAACATCTTTCATTTGTAAATGAACAGAGAGTCAACACATAATTTTATTGTAAATAACTTTATTGAATAAGGACTCAGAGTCAACAAACATTTTTTCTTATATGTAAATAACTTTATTTTGTAATACTTCTGAATAAAGTATTTTTGGAGAGGGAAAAAAAATGTGCTTCCATTGTTTTTTTAAAAAAAAATATATATTTTTTATTGTTTTGGCAAAGACTTGCCAGTAGTGGGGAAATCTGTGGTCTTGGTCCTTCTGATATATACAGTGGCATGCAAAAGTTTGGGCACCCCTGGTCAAAATTTCTGTTACTGTGAATAGCTAAGCGAGTAAAAAATGAACTGATTTCCAAAAGGCACACAGTTAAAGATGACACATTTCTTTAATATTTTAAGCAAGAGAACTTTTTTATTTCCATCTTTTACAGTTTCAAAATAACAAAAAAAGAAAAAGGCCGAAAGCAAAAGTTTGGGCACCCTGCACGGCAGTACTTAGTATCACAGCTTGTAAACCCTTTCTGTAGCCAGCCAAGAGTCTTCTACTACTTGTTTGGGGGATTTTTGCCCATTCTTCCTTACAAAAGGCTTCCAGTTCTGTGAGATTCTTGGGCCGTCTTACATGCACTGCTCTTTTGAGGTCTATCCACAGATTCTTGATAATGTTTAGGTCAGGGGACTACGAGAGCCATGGCAAAATCTTCAGCTTGTTGTAGAAACCATCTTCTTTTCACCTTTGGCTTTTTTACAGACGGTGTGATGTTTGCTTCCAGAATTTGCTGATATTTAATTGAATTCATTCTTCCATCTGCCAGTAAATGTTCCTCATGCCACAGCCTACAACACAAGCCCAAAGCATGATCGATCGATCCACACCAGTGCTTAACAGTTGGAGAGAGGCTTTCTTCATGAAATTCTGCACCTTTTTTTCTTCAAACATACCTTTGCTCAATGCAGCCAAAAAGTTCTATTTTAACTTCATCAGTCCACAGGACTTTTTTCCAAATTGCATCAGGCTTGTTTAGATGTTCCTTTGAACCCTTTGGATAGAACTTTTTGGCTCCGGGGGCAGTGTTGTGCAGCAACCAGGCTGGAGTTGGTGCTGCTCCCCAGTGTTCACTTGGCAGAAGGCCAGCTCCACTGTGGTTGTCTGCAGATTTCTGCGGTGATGTTTGGCTTGAGTTTGGTCTCTTTTATTGTGTCGCTGTGCCTTTCTATCTTATATATGCTGTGTGAACTTTGTGCTGTGTGTGAGTGTTGGTACTGTGTTTTGCACCTTGGCCCTGGAGTGACCCTACCTCGTTTGGTTGTATTTATGGGGATTCATGTATGGTTGAATGACAATTAAACTTGAATTGAAACTGAAGATTTAATTGAAAAAGTAAAAGAACGCATAATCTTTCAATCTAGCCAGATGCGATTCCTCTCTCAAGAAAACTACGTGCCCCAAGAGGTCACCCATTCCAGTGTGATATTTCCTGTTCCCATTCCAACATGTCTGTCTCATTCTCCTCTGCCGCCTGATGAGGCCACTCTCGGGTCGGAGGAGCAACACCTCATATTCCATCTGAGTGGCATCCAACCCAATGGCATAAGCATCAGTTTCTCCAACTTCTGATATTCTCTACCTCCCCCCCCCCACACTTTACCATTCCCCATTCCGACTCCCCTCTTACACCGTCTCTTCAACTTGCTCCCTCTGGTGCCCCTCCTCTTTCCCATTCTTCCATGGTCCACTTTCCTCTCCCATCAGATTCCTTTTTCTTCAACTCTACCTCTTCCACCCATCACCTCCCAGCTTCTTACTTCACCATCCCCCTCCTACCCACCCATCTTCCATCTCATCTGGTCTCACCTCTCGCCTACTGGCTTGTACTGTTTCCCTCCCCACCCCACCCCCACCTTATTGGGGCTTCTACCCGCTTCCTTTCCAGTTCTGATGAAAGGTCTCGGCTTGAAACGTCAACTCTTTTTTTCCCCCTCCAGAGATACTGACTGACCTGCTGAGTTCCTCCAGCATTTTGTGTATGCGTTGATCAAGATTTCCAGTACCTGCAGAATCTCTTGTATACATATCCAGTACAATATGCTTGTTAATAGGATCTTCCATTGAGAACTAATCTTCTAATAATTCTCTTGATTTCTTGTTTTGTTCTTCTGCAGGATTTCCCGGATGAACTTGTATCCTTCTTGGTCTTCATGTACTGTGAGTGACAAAGGGTTGTGTCTCCTTATGGCTAGCTGCAGTTCATATAGTCTCATGGATAGTTTTCTCCCTGTCTGTCCTACATAGTGTTTGGGACAGTCTCCACACTGGATTTAGAATATTACATTTGTTCTCTCCATGTGGCCTGTTGGATCCTTGGATCTCGAGATGGTTGCGTTGGGTTTGTGTGTTACCATTGTTCTGTACGGTTGGAGCAGTCTTTCCATCATTTCAGAAATATCACTGGGTTATCCTCTTTCTTGTCTGTTCAGTGCAAGTTAAAAGGTTGTTTGTCCTGACGAGATGTCTTCTGATCAAGTTTTTTGGATAGCTATTGAGTATGAATATTTTGAAAAGGTGATTTTCTTCTTGAGGTCTGCACTACTGCAGTGTTTTTCTATCCAGCTGAATAGTTGTTGTTCCTTTTCATGCCTTGTGGCCCATCGGGCGGCATTTTTGCCATTTCCTTGGCATTTGTCTGCTTTTATGAGGCCGAGTTGCTAGCTCGCCACTCAACTCAGCACGGATGGACAGCATGCAAGGAGCCGGCTGGAATCGAACCCGGGAACACTCACCTTGAAGGCTGGTGCTGATGCCAGTAACACCACCATCTGGCCAGTTGAATGGTGTTTGGACGCAACCTCACTTATGGCAGTCAGGGTAGCTGCTGTGATAATGGGGTACTTGGCCTGTATTCATTTCTTTCCATTAAACCGATGTTTTCCAAGCTTCCAAACATTTGAGACCTAACCTCCGGGATCAGTGAACAGCCCTACAAGCAAGCAGCCGGGCTGAGCTACAAATCTTGTCTTCACTTTCCAGCTAGGGTTAAGTAGGTGGGTTGCCGGGCAGTGTGCTCGATGAGCCGGAAAGGCCTGTTCCTCACTGCATCTCTCAATAAATAAACATTTTATTAGTGTTTGGAAACATGCCCATTGAAATCAGTTTTATAGAGACATTTGGAACTTCCCACATGGAAGAGAGAGCTGTTATCACTTTTTCTGAGTGACTCAATCACATTTTCAAGGAACACAATAACAGCAGCAATGTGGCTGCTTTCGGTAGCACGTAGATGATCACTGCGCTTATTTCTGAACCGTTTTCGCTCTCACACACGGTCCATGATGTTAATCTCAGTCTTCCTTGTCACAATTGACTCACTGTGTCAAAAACAACTTCTTCAGTCTGTGAAGGAGCTTAAGATATGAGACGATATTTGACTGGGAAACAAACATTCACTCTTAACAAGAGTGGAATTTACTTATTCTATGATTTGTGAAGCTGGAATTTATGGCCTGTGACAAATGTTCCCTAATTTGCTAGGCCAGACCAATTCAAACTGTTGACCTTCAGCTGCAGACAAACTTGCATCAGTCAACTAGCTTGGATTGGAGAAATGACCTCAGATAATGAGATACATCCTAGGATGTGCTGGGCCACATTGCCAATGATGTAACCTGGGGGTCTTCGGGTGTTCCAGGTCTTTCAACATCAGACATTCTTGCCCAGGTGACCAACAAAAACCAATTTCCCCCGGGATCAATAAAGTATGACTACGTGAACCAGCCAGGGTTGATCAGTCCCCGGCTTGCGTCCCAGCAGCATTGGTCCACAGGTCACACCTCTTTAGATTATGAGGACACTCAGTCCTCTTTTATTGTCATTTAGAAATGCATACATACATTAAGAAATGATACAATGTTTCTCCGGAGTGGTATCACAGAAAACAGGACAGACCAAAGACTAACACTGACAGAACCACATAATTATAACATATAGTTACAGCAGTGCAAAGCAATACCATAATTTGATGAAGAACAGACCATGGGCACAGTTTTTTTAAAAAAAAGTCTCAAAGTCCTGAGTCAATCAACTCCCGAGTCCCCAATAGCAGGCGGCAAAAGGGAGAAACTCCCTGCCAAAAACCTCCAGGCACCGTCAGCTTGCCGATACCTTGGAAGCAGCCGACCACAGCCAACATTGAGTCCATCCATCCGAAAACTTCGAGCCTCCGACCAGCCCCTCCGATACAGCCTCCCGAGCGCCATCTTCTGCCGAGCGCCTTCGACCTCTCCCCAGCCGCCGAAACAAGCAGAGCTAAGGATTCGGGGCCTTCTGCTCCGGAGATTCCAGTTACCATACAGTAGCAGCGGCAGCGAAGCGGGCATTTCAGAAGTTTTCCAGATGTTCCTCCGTACTCTCACGTCTGTCTCCATCAAATCAGAATTGTGCATGGTCCCTACTTGACAGATAACAGATATCATCACTGAAGTGACCGCACGCGCTGCTGTCGCGCCGCCATCTTCTCCCCCCTCCCGGGAGGATCTTAATCCATAACCATCCGGAGGCTCACTCAGCAGCCTCTGTGATGATCCTGATGGCTCTTTCCTTTGCAGACCCTGTAATACAAAGCAGGTTCTGCACAGTGAGCAGCCGGCAAAATCCTCTACACCCCACCTCTATAAGTTTGCATTGTTCCCTTCACCCCTGCCCCAGCACTGTTCTACTAGCTCCTGGTATTTGGCTTTCGTACGGTCAAACACCTCCTCAATCCGGTCTTCCCAAGGCACTGTTAGTTCTACCGTGACCACCTGCTCCGAGGTTTCTGTCAGAAGGACCACGTCAGGCCTCCGGGACGATGATGCAATGAAGTCAGAGAACTTTAATTTCTTGCCAAAATTGACTTTCAGTTGCCAGTCAGACGCCGTAGCGAGCAAGCCTGCTGGTGATCTGGGCTGAGGCTCTGGTTGGTCTCCAGCTTTGACAAAGGCTTTGGGCTTTCTAGGTTGGTGGAGGTGTTTACTGTTGTTAATGGCCGAGGAGATACCTTCTGCCACTGACTTCAGCACCTGGTCATGGGGCCAGCGGTAGCGGCCTTCTCCCAGGGCTTCTGAGCAGCTGCTGAGGGCATGTTCCAAGGTCCCTCTGCCAGGACAGAGAGAAGACGATGGTGCCTCATTTTTTCCCCAAGCAGAAAGGTTCGCTGGACCAGACAGGATGTCATACACAGCCTAGATCATGAACGTGATACATTGGCGTTCTGCCTGCCAGATGCTGGACCAGAAGATCTATTTCAGCACACCTTCCCTCCTTGTTCAAGCTCCTTGCTGCCCCGTTCCTACCATAGTGGTGGTACGCACTTCATTGATAGCAATCTTAATTAATTGAAAACTCACACTTTATCATATCAACACTAATATACATGTAAATTTAAAATTAAAGAATTAAAGATTACCGTTATTTGTCACATGTTCAGTACTGTGCAAAAGCCTTCGACTCCCTCGACCTTTTTATTGATTTTAGATATATGGTCTCCACAAAGCCTTGATCTCAACATCATCGAGGCTGTCTGGGATTATTTGGAGAAACAGAAGCAAGTGATACAACCAAAGTCTGCAGAAGAACTGTAGCAAGCTCTTGGAACAGCCGTAAACATGAGAAAGTCTGCAGATGCTGGAAATCCAGAGCAATATAGACACAAAATGCTGGGGGATCTCAGCAGGTCAGGCAGCATCTATGGAGAAGAATGAACACTTAACGTTTCGGGCCAAGGCCCTTCTTCAGGACTGAGAAGGAAGGGGGAAGGTGCCAAAACCTAACAGCTGCTTTTCTTATGAATCTGCACGACAATGCACCTAAGAGAATTGATGTAGTTTTAAAGGAAAAGGGTGGTCACACCAGATATTGATCTGATTTAACTTTCTTACTATTTACTGCACTTCATAGTACTTTTTTTGATATTTTGAAACATATCATTTCATTACTTTTGAAAACATCTTTTGCTTTACAGAATTTTTTTAAGACTTTTGCATCAAATCGAGTCAGTGAGGATAGTACTGGGCAGCCCGCAAGTGTCGCCACTCTTCTGGCGCCAGTGTAGCATGCCCACAACTGATTAATACTAATCATACCCCATTTGCCCCCTTTGGAACATAGGAAGAAGAGGGAGCACCCCTAGAAATCTGATGTGGTCACAGGGAGAATGGCAAACTCCTTGCAGACAGCAGTGGGAATTGAAGCCCCCACTCGCTGTGCTGTGAAGTAGTCTAACCGCTACGGTCCCATGCTGCCCCTGGCCAGTGGCTTAAGTTCCTGACTGCTATTGTTCCTTCTGTACTGGTACACACAGCATCGCTCCAACTTGTGTCCGACGCTCATGATGCAGATTCCTCTACGTTAGTGAGACCCGTCGTAAGTTGGGGGACTGCTTCGTCGAGCACCTCTGCACCATCTGCCACAAGTGGGACGTCGCGGTGGCTAAACGTTTGAATTCTCATCCGTATTCTCATTCTGACATGTCAATCCAAGGCCTCCTCTTGTGCCAAGATGAGGCCACCCTCAGGGTAGAGGAACAACACCTTATATTCCAACTGGGTAGCCTCCAACCTGATGGCATGAATATTGAATACTCCCTCTGGTAAAATGCCTTCCTTTATTCCCCACTCTAACCTTTTACTACTTCTCACCAGCCTACCACCTCCACCTTGACCCCCTCCTCCTTCTCTTTCTCCTATGGTCCACTCTCCTCTCCTATCAGATTCTTACTTCTCCAGCTCTTTATCTTTCCAACCCACCTGGCTTCACCCGTCACCTTCCAGCTAGCTTCTTTCCCCCTTCCCTCACCTTTTTTTATTCTGGCACCTTCCCCCTTCCTTCTCAGTCCTGAAGAAGGGTGTGGCCTGAGGTGCCAACTGTTTAGTCTTTTCCACAGATGCTGTCTGATCTGTTGAGTTCCTCCAGCATTCTGTGTGTGTTAACTTGTAACTCCAACTTTGATCTCCTACACACAAAATAATCTGCAGATGCTGGGGTCAACACTTTGATCTCCTGTTGGACAAATGATTCATTCTTGCTTCTTCCTGTTCCTGGCATGCAGCACCTCCTGGTAAAAGTTAGCTTCTGGACTTTATGCCCACTAAACATCCAAAATCCTTCATTATTTGAGCCACAGAGTCAGGGAACAGGCTGGTCCATGCAGGTCAAGGTACACCATCCAAGCTAGCCTGCATTTGACCCATGACCAAATCTTTCCAATCCATGTACCTGCCCAATTGCCTTTTAAAATTTATCACTGTATCTGCCTCAACTACTTCCTCTGACAACTAGTTCCTCATAGATACCACACTTCATTAAAGGAAGTTGCCCCTCAAACTCCCCTTGAGTTGGCTCAATTTCTTGCCAATCTCACCGACTGAAGCATCGGGCAAGATTGAAATCCACAAGGACAAGAATGATGGTGTTAAGTGCTATCTGTCTGCTTTTGACCGGTCTCCCTCTCTATCTCGCTCACTGTTGCCAGAGGAAGGCGCAGGAGTCTTGGGTCTTGGGAAAGGTTTGATCAGTGCAGCTTGTGAATTGGTCTTGTTTTCATATTATATGTGTTTCTGGTTGCTCCTTTTTTTTTTTTGTTGCTATTTTTTGCGATTTTGATCAGGATGGATTGGCTCTGGGACGTGCAGTCAATGAACAAGACGATGCTACATTGAACTAAACTGAGCATTTCTAGACTTTTTCAAGGACTCTGTGATTTGATGTTTAATATTCTGTGTGTTATTCGCTCACCTTTTGCTGTTTGCACAACATTTTCTTTTCTTTGCACGTTGGGTGCTTTGATGTTTTCTTTGAATGGGTTCCAGGATGTTTCTTTGTTTCATGGCTTTCTATGGAAGACAAATCTCAGGGTTGTATACATACTTCGATAATAAATGTACCTTGACTTTGAATTGAAACCTTTCTCCTCTTACCTTAAACCTCTACTTTTGATACTCCCATTTCTGGGGGAAAAGACTGTACATTCACATTTTCTATGTGCCCCCCCCCCAATGATTTTATTCCCTTCTGTAATATCACCTCTCACTGATATGTCTTTAAAAATCAGAATCATGTTTAGTATCACTGGCATGTGACATAATGTGTTGTCTTTGCAGGAGCGGTACAATGCAACATATAATAGAGAAAAAAAGTGAATTGAAGTAAATACATTTATGTTAAATAGTTAAATTTAATAAGTAGTGCAAAAATAAAAATTAAGAAGTAGTGAGGTAGGGTTCTTGGGTTCAATGTCCATTCAGAAATCGGATGGTAGAGAGGAAGATGTTTCTAAGTCGTTGAGTGAGTGCCTTCAGGCTTCTGTACCTCCTCCCTGATGGTAACAATGAGAAGAGGGCATGTCCTGGGTGGTGGGGGGTCCTTAATTATAGATGCCACCTTCCTGAGGCACCTGGATACTACGGAGGCTAGTGCCCTTGACGGAGCTGACTAATTTTACAAATCTCTGCAGCTTACTACAATCCTGTGCAGTAGCCTTCCCCTCTTTCTGCCCCCCCCCCATATGAGTCAGTGATGCTGCCAGTTAGAATGCTCTCTATGGTACATTTGTAGGAATTTTCCGAGTAAAGGCCCAAAGCCATCAACCGCTTCTCATAAAATAAGCCTTTCATTCCCGGAATCATTCACATGAACCTATACTGAACCCTCTCCAATGGCCAGAGGTCCATATATAGCTCTGCTTTTACCCTTGCAGTTTCTCTATTTAATTTCCCTGCCTCTTTTTTTTTCTAAAACCACGGAGAGGAGGCTGTTTTTCTGCGTCTGGCTCTCTGCAGTTTCTTGCAGTATTGGGCAGAGCTGTTGCCAAACCAAGCTTTGCTGGATATGCTGTTTTTTATGGTGCATCTATAAGGATTGATGATGGTCTATGGGGACATGCCAAATATCTGAGCTTCCTGAGGATGTAAAGGGGCTCATGGCCTTTCTTGGCCACAGTGCCTACTTAGTTTGATCAAGACAAGCTATTGGTGATGTCCAACTCAAAGTCTGTCATCTGAAATAATATATCCTTGTAACTCGGTCACAGTTTTTGTGTGATGACACATCCTTGAATCTTTTTCCATTATCTGCTCACTAACCTCCACCCATGACAGAGCAAGTCATAGTTATACAGCAGGAAACAGGTCCTTTAGCCCATCGCATCCATGCTGACCGAGTTGCCCAATGAGCCAATTCATCTGTCCTTGTGCCTCTGAACCTGTCTTGTTCACGTACGTGTTGCGGTTGCTTTTAAGTTTTGCTAATATGCCTGCCTCAGCCATGGCTTTCTGGCAGCTGATTCCAAATATGTACCACCCGTTAAGCTGTCCCCAATCTCCCTTTTAAATCTTTCGCCTCTGATCTTAAACTTATGCAGTCCTAAGCACCCTGGGGAGAAAGACTAGGTGCCTTTACTCTGTCTACGCCTCCCCTGTAATCTTATGTACCACTCTAGATCACCTCTCAATCGCCGACCTTCCAGTGGATCAGGTCTCGGTCTGCACAATTTTTCCTGGTAACTCAGGCTTTGAAGTGCAAGCAACATTATAGACAATAGGTGCAGGAGTAGGCCATTCGGCCCTTCGAGCCAGCACCGCCATTCAGCCCTTCGAGCCAGCACCGCCATTCACTGTGATCATGGCTGATCATCCACTATCAGTATCCAGTTTCTGCCTTATCTCTATAACCTTTGATTCCGCTATCTTTAAGAGCTCTATCCATCTCTTTTTTTGAAAGCATCCAGAGACTTGGCCTCCACAGCCTTCTGGAGCAGAGCATTCCATATATCCACCACTCTCTGGGTGAAAAAGTTTTTCCTCAACTCCGTTCTAAATAGCCTACCCTTAATTCTTAAACTGTGGCTTCTGGTTCTGGACTCCCCCATCAGTGGGAACATGCTTCCTGCCTCCAGCGTGTCCAATCCCTTAAGCTTATATGTTTCAATAAGATCACCTCTCAGCCTTCTAAATTCCAGAGTATACAAGCCCAGTCGCTCCAATCTTTCTACATGTGACAGTCCATTAACCTTGTGAACCTACGCTGCACTCCCTCAATAGCAAGAATGTCCTTCCTCAAATTTGGAGACCAAAACTGCACACAGTACTCTAGGTGTGGTCTCACCAGGGCCCGGTACAGCTGCAGAAGGACCTCTTTGCTCTTATACTCAATTCCCCTTGTTATGAAGGCCAGCATGCCATTAGCTTTCTTCACGGCCTGCTGTACTTGCATGCTTGCTTTCAGTGACTGATGTATAAGAACGCCTAGCTCTTGTTGTGCTTCCTCTTTTCCTAACTTGACTCCATTTAGATAATAATCGGCCTTCCCGGGAGGCAGAAAAGTGGGTCACAGTTAGGAGGGGGAAGAGTCAGGTAATAGGGAGTACCCCAGTGGCTGTGCCCCTTAACAATAGGTACTCCTGTTTGAGTACTGTTGGGGGGGATAGCTTACCCTGAGGATTTTCTATGTTTCTGTTTCCCGTTCTTACCACCAAAGTGGATAACCTCACATTTATCCACATTAAACTGCATCTGCCATGCATCTGCCCACTCACCCAGCCTGTCCAAGTCACCCTGCATTCTCATAACATCCTCCTCACATTTCACACTGCCACCCAGCTTTGTGTCATCGGCAAATATGCTAATGTTACTTTTAATTCCCTCATCTAAATCATTAATATATATTGTAAACAGCTGCGGTCCCAGCACTGAACCCTGCAGTACCCCATTGGTCACCGCCTGCCATTCCGAAAGGGACCCGTTAATCGCTACTCTTTGTTTTCTGTCAGCCAGCCAATTTTCAATCCACATCAGTACTCTGCCCCCAATACCATCTGCCCTAATTTTGTCCACTAATCTCCGATGTGGGACTTTATCAAAGGCTTTCTGAAAGTCCAGGTACACTCCAGCCACTGGCTCTCCCTTGTCCATTTTCATAGTTACATCCTCAAAAAATTCCAGAAGATTAGTCAAACATTGTCGTAGTGAGTACTGGCAATGACTGAGCCCAGGTGCGGAGGAACTGCATACCCTGTCACGGTGAGCGTTCGCAACGACTGAACCCAGGTGCAGAGGGACAGCGGACTCTGTCACGGTTAGTGCTGGCAACAGCTGAACCCAGGTGTGGAGGAACGGCATTCTCTGCTACGGTGAGCGCAGGAAGCCAGGTGTGCAGGAACGGTAGATTCCCCATGCAGAGAAGGAAATAAGATCTTAGACACAGGAAGACCAACAGAGCATCTGTGGTGGAACCGAGTACCACCACGAGACAAACCATTCTCAACACACAAAGACTCCGAAATCAGCGCTAAATAGGAGTCCATATTAAATAATCAGAGAATGCGGAAAACCCCTGCCAGTCACAATTAACTTGACAAGATTAAGCAGAAAGCACAAGGGCTTAACGATGCTAGTTAAGACAACGATTAGTAAATACTGGTGCTGGAGAAGCCTAGAAGCCCAGGACTCGATGGCAAGCAACAGAGGCTCACAGGACTCATTACAAACATCCCGATGAATCTCCTCTGCATTCTTTCTAGCACAGATACTATACAACTGGAATAAAAACTGTTGAGATGTACAACATCCATAAGAAGGAAACAGGATAAATGGTTCAGATCACTGAGAGGGTTACAGTTTAATTCAAAATAGTTTTGAACACCATCTCTTATACACCAAAGTGAGTTCTGATTCATTTATATATCAGATGTGCACTGAAAAATACAGCAAAATGCATCATTTGCATAAACAAAGTTTGAAGTACATTTATTATCAAAGTATGTGGACATTATACATCATTGAGATTTGTGTCTTAACAGGCACCATGAAACAAAGAAACCCTAAAGAACCCATTAAAAGAAAGGAGGCCGTCAAACACCCAACGTGCACAGAAAGAGGAAAAAATCAACAAATCATGCAAATTATAAACACAAACGAATTGCGTTCTCAACGGAAGTCCACAGAGTCTGTCTGCAGACCCACAGAGCGGAGCAGTGAGCTAAACCTGCCCATCTGTCGTCTTGGACCCCAACACCCTGACCTTTTCAATATGGCCCGGTGCCTAAATCGTCATCCAACATTGGTTTCAGTCGCTCCGATACGTTTTATGGCCTGGACCCCGCCACCTCGGTTTGGCCTGTACCCAATCTTTCCGATTCGGCCCGGTGCCTAAATTATCGTCCAAACACTGGGTTCGCTCTCTGATTATTGACTGGTTACATCATGGCCTGGTATAGAAGTATTGATGTTCATTCATTGGAAAATCCTACAAAAAGCAGTGGATGCAGTCCAGTCCATCACAGGAAAAGCCCTCCCCACGATCTACACAGGAAAGTAACATCCACCATAAAAGAAAATCCAGGCAATGTTCTTTCAAGACCACAAGATATCTGAGCAGATTAGGCCATTTGGCCCATAGAGTGTTCTCCTCAATTTCATCATGGCTGATCCATTTTCCTTCTCAGCCCCAATCTCCTACCTTCTCCCTGTATCCCTTCATGCCCCGAGTAATCAAGAATCTATCACCCTCTGCCTTAAGTATACCGAATGACTTGGCCTCCACAGCAGTCTGTGGCAATGGATTCACCATTCTCTGGCTAAAAAGTTCCTTCTCATCTCCATTGTAAATGGATGTCCTCTATTCTGAGTCTGTGTCCTCTGTTCTTGGACTCCTCCACCATAGGAAACATCCTTTCCACATCTACTCTATCGAGGCCTTTCAACATTCGATATGTTTCAATGAGACCCCCCTTTCATCCTTCTGAATTCCAGTGGGTTCAGGCCCAGAGCTATCAAATGATGAGCCTTTCAATGTTGGAATCGTGAACTTCCTTTGAATCCTCTTCAATGTCAGCACATCCTTCCTTAGATAAGGGGCCCAAAACTGCTCACAGTACTTCAAGTGAGGACTTCTTGCAGCTGCCATGGGGATGGAGGTGCAGAAGCCTTAGGTCCCACACCTCCAGGTTCAGGAACTATTATTACCCTACAACTATTAGGCTCCTGAAACAGCGTGGATAACTTCACTCACCTCAACACGGAACTGATTCCACAACCTATGGACTTACTTTCTAGGCCTCCACAACTCATTTTCCCAATACTATATATATATATATATATATATATTTATTTATGTTTAATTGTTGTTATTACTATTTGTATTTACACAATTTGACATCTTTTGCACATTGGCTGTTTGTCCATCTTGTCTGTGTGCAGATTTTCATCGATTCTGTTGAGTTTCTTTGTATTTCCTGTGAATGCCCACAAGAAAATGAATCTCAGGGTCGTATATGGTAACGTATACGCATTTTGATAAAAAATTTACTTTGAGCTTTGAACTTTGAAATTTAAAAGCTAGGTCATAATTTAACATTTATAAGTACAGAACCATCTTTTGTAACAATATTTTCTTCCTGGGCTGAAATATGAACTATCCTCTCTTCATTCCAAGCGTCTCCATAAAAATTCCTACACTTAATTAATCTGTTCCTCTGTGAAGCCAACATTAGAGACACTCAGTACTCAGCGTCTCTAATGTTCCTTAATAAATATTAAATTCTGTTTCTTTCATAAGCTCGCTCACTAGAGGTATGGGAGCGGAGAGTGTTATGTTTCTAGACTAATAAGTTGAGAGTATGAGCTTAAATCCCACAATGGTAGCTGGCGGAATTTAATTTTAAATAATTAACAATCTGGTTACAGTGATCATGGAGTTATCAAAATCTTGTTTATTAATGCACTCTGCCGCCCCCCCCCCCCCCCCCGCCCAAGACTAGCAAGTTTGTACAGATGTACAGTGGAGAGCATTCTGACTGGTTCCATCACCTTGTGGTATGGATGCTCCATCGTGCAGAGTCAAAACAGGCTACAGACGGTGGCAGACTCAACCAGCTTCATCTCAGGCACAACGCTCTCTGCCATCGAGGACATCTTCAAACTACAGTGCATCAAGAAGGTGACATCCATCATTAATGTCATGTTAGCATTCATTTCAAGAGGACTGGATTATAAACGCAAGGATTGAATTGAATTGACTTTATTACTTACATCCTTCATATACATGAGGAGTAAAAATCTTTACATTATGTCTCAGTGTGTAATGTGCAATTTACAGTAATTTATAATAACTATTATGTAAAACAATATAACATAGAAATACAGTTGTGTCATCATGAATTAACCAGTGTGATGGTCTGGTGGAAGAAGCTGTCCCGGAGCCTGTTGCTCCTGGCTTTTATGCTGCGGTACCATTTCCCAGATGGTAGCAGCTGGAACAGTTTAGTTGAGATGTGATGTTGAGGCTTTATAAAGCACTGGTGAGGCCTCAATACTTGGAGTATTGTGAGCAGTTTTGTGCCCCTTATCTAAGAAAGGATGTGCTGAAATTGTTCGAACGAGGTTCATGTAAATGATTCCAGGATTGAAAGGCTTGTCATGTGAGGAGTGTTTGGTGGCTCTGGGCCTGTACTCACTGGAATTCAGAAGAATGAGGGGTGAGCTCATTGAAATCTATCAAAAGTTGAAAGGCCTCAATAGAATGGATGCAGAGAGGATGTTTCTCTGTGGTGGGGGAGTCTTGAGACCAGAGGACACAGCCTCAGAAAAGAGGGACGTCCATTTAGAACGGAAATTAAGAGGAATTTCTTTACCCAGAAAGTGATGAATATGTGGAATTCATTGCCACAGGCAGCTGTGGTGGGTATATTTAAGGCAGAAGTTGATAGATTCTTGATTAGTCAGGGCATGAAGGGATATGAGGAGAAGGTAGGAGACTGGGGTTGAGAGGAAAAATTCAATCAGCCATGACGAAATGGCAGAGCAGACTCAATGGTCAAATGACCTAATTCTGCTCCTATATCTTATGGTCTTAACAAGGACCCTTACAATCTGGGACATGCACTTTTCTCATTGGGGTGAACGTACAGGAGCCTGAAGACACTCAATGTTTTAGAAACATCTTCTTCCCATCCACCATCAGATTTTTGAATGGCCCATGAAGATATTGCTTTTGCACTATTTATTCATTTTAAAAAATGTCTTTCATTGTAACGCTGCCACAAAACAATATATTTCATGGCATGCTGTACATCAGTGACAATAAAACTGATTCTGAGTACTTCAGTTTGAGCCAAGATCTGACTCAACGCACACAGCCCTCTGAAGTAGCCAGTCAAGCCACTCGGTCCGTGGAGTGTTACAAGGTCGTTCTGATCCTCTTGAAGTAACACTAAAAGGTAAAGAACTCTTCAGAAGAGTTCTATCTCCTTCATTGTGAAGTAGATGCAACTAACATATGTGTGTAGACTGTTAGGGTCTATAGCGAACATTAATTTCAACAGAAACCAGTCTTCAGACCTGAACGTAGACTAAAGGTTGAGATTAAAATGCAGCCGAGAACAATATGAGAATCAGGTTTAATATCACCAGCATATGCTGTGAAATCTCTTAACTTTGTGGCAGCAGAAGGGCAATAATTCTACCTGTGCCCAAGAAGAAACAGTTGAGTTGACTTAACAACTATCGTCCAGTAGCATTCACACCTACCGTGATAAGGTGCTTTGAGAGGTTGGTTATGGCTAGAATCAACTCCTGCCTCAGCAAGGACCTGGACCCACTGCAATTTGCCTATCGCCAGAGGAGGTCAATGGCGCATGCGATCTCATTGGCTCTCCACTTGGCCATGGATCACCTAGACAATACAAATACCTATGTCAGGGTGCTGCGTATTGACTGCAGCTCAGCGTTTAACACCATCATTCCCACAGTTCTGATCGACAAGCTCCAGAACCTAGGCCTCTGTACGTCCCTCTGCAACTGAATCGTTAGTTTCCTCACCAGAAGACAGCAGTCCGTGCAGGTCGGAAATAACATCTCCACCACACTGATAATCCACACTGGTGCACCTCAAGAATGTGTGCTTAGACCACTGCTCCACTCTCTCTGCATGCATGGCTGTGTGGCTTTCTCCTCTCTGCAATCAAATTTCTGAATGGGCACTGAACCCATGAATACTACCTCACTATGTTTTTATTTCTTTTTTTTCACTACTTATTTAATTAAACTGTTTTATACGAACAGTTATATATACACTTACTACAATTCACACTTTTCTTTCCCATTATTATTATGTCTTCCTGGAACTGTAGACTGGGGTTGTTTGCAAACCAGAAAACATCCATTCACCTGCAACGTCTGCATATGCATGAAAGCAGCTGCAGAATCAATGGAGGTTAGCACTCATTTTGGGCGTCTGGAATTTTGGTGTGAAGCTGGAGGGGTTTAAAAATTATATGTAATTCAAATGAAGCATATAGCGGGGCAATCAGAACTGTATGTGGAACTCCAGATGGCCGAACCACAGAGTTTTATAAAGTTGCAACATAACATACTGACTGCTGAACTCATTGACCAATAAAAGCAAGCATTCCATAAGCCTTCTTAACCACCTTATTGACCTGTGCCACCTAATGCCACTTTCAAAGAGCTATGGACGTGGATCCCAAGACGTCACTGCTCTGCAACACTGTTAAGTAAATCCCATCAGACACTGGGGACTTATCCACCTTAATACTCATGAGGAGGCCCAACATTTCCTCCTCCTTGACCTCTAAATGCCCTAAAGTATTTATACGCTCAGCACTGACCTCCTGGCCTTTTCCTTGGTAAATACTGAAGCAAAGTACTCATTAAGTACCTCACTCACATATTTATACATAAATTATGGAGCTTGGGAAAGGAACTTTGGGCAGGTTCCAGCCTTTAGATATTCTCAAGTTACAAGGATTTTATGAAAATTCCTCACTTTGTATCATCATTCCATTAAAAACCAAATTTAAGGAATTCAGGTTCATAATCGGCTGCGTGGATCTTGATTATTCCCGGAGCTCAATTACACAGTCTACTTGGTGAAGTGGAGGTCAGACATCGGTCTGAGCCTGACCTGGATCTGTCAAAATGCACAAGGAATCTCATTCTAGTTATGAATGAACAAACATCCAGATGAACTGAGTTCCAATTTCAGTGCTAATTGCCACTAATTACTCAGTCTGTGCTCTATGAAGAGACTGAAGAACAGGGGACATGGGTCGACTCCTTCAATTGACTGCCCTGTCCTCGATTTGTCACAGAAACCTATGGAGGGAAACGTTCCTGTAATCCGCTCACATCATCAGAAAGGAGGATAAATCAGAACCAGTTTTTTTTTGTAATTTATTTTTTATTGTATTTCATCATCAAACAAACATTTCCATAAGATGTATTTCAGATACTGTACATATACATCATATAATCATATTTATCACAAATCTCCACGTAATATTTATCTGAGGTATACACATATAGAAAGGAGAGGAAAGAAAGAACAATCGAAAGAAGAAAACTATGTACAGGGTAGGGAGTAATCTTTTTTTTACAACATATTCATTGACTTGTGAGAATTAAATCAGGCCTATGAGGTGTTATGTAGTTAAACCATTTTTTCCAGTATGAATAAAATTGTTCCAACTTGTGATTAACAGATGCTGTTATCTTCTCCATTTTGTAAATGCCCATTGTCATTTCCATCCATACATTTAAAGTTGGGCTCTCCTGTGATAACCATTTCCTGGTAAGGGTCTTTTTACCAGCCACCAGCAGTACATTCATTAAATATTCATCCCTTTTCAACCATTCTTGAGGTATATACCGAAATATATGGTCTTACCCTGTAAGGGTATTTCACATTTAAAGATGTCTTGTAGGGCATTATGTATCCCACTCCAATAGTCTTTGATAACGGGGCATTCCCAGATAATATGAAATGGTTTACATTTTGATTTCCACAATTTCTCCAGCAAGCAGGGAGGTTACTATCATAATGGAATTTCTGATAGGGTGTAATAAAATATCTTATCAAGTTTTTCCACCTGAACTCCATCCATTTCTGTGAACTGGTACACTTCCATTGATACCTCCATATTATTGTCCAGTCTTCCTCCGATATTATTATCCCTCCTTCCTTCTCCCATTTTGTTTTGAATCAGAATCAGGTTCAATATCACCGCTATATGTCGCAGCAGCAGTACAATGCAATACGTAATAATATAGAAAAAAAATTGTAAATAACAGCAAGTGTTATATAGTTAATTAAATAAGTAGTGCAAAAATATAAATAAAAGTAGTGAGATAGTGTCCATGGGTTCAATGTCCATTCAGAAATCGGACGGCAGAGGGGAAGAAGCTGTTCCTGAATCACTGAGTGTGTGTCTTCAGGCTTCTGTACCTCCTTCCTGATGGTAGCAATGAGAAGAGGGCATGTCCTGGGTAGTGGGGGTCCTTAATGATGGACACTGCACTTTTTGAGCACTGCTCCTTGTAAATGTCTTGGGCACTACGGAGGCTGGTGCCCATGGTGGAACTGACTAATTTTACAACTTTCTGCAGCTTACTTCCATCCTGTGCAGTACCCCCTCTCCCCATACCAGACGGTGATACAACCAGTTAGAATGCTCTCCATGGTACATCTGTAGAAGCTTTTGAGTGTTTATGGAACATACCAAATCTCCTCAAATTCCTGATGAAGTAAAGCCATTTTCTTGCCACCTCTATAGTTGCATCGATAGGTTGGGACCAGGTTGGAGTCACTCTCCTCCCAAAAACTGTCTTTATTATAGGTTCTTTTGGGTTTCTTTGTTTTGTGGCTCCCTGTAAAGAAACAAATCTCGCGGTTGTATAAAGTATACATACTTTGATAATAAATGTACTTTGAAGCAGCATCCATTCAGCCGAACACAAGCCTGACCCGAGCCCTGCACCGTCTGCCCGCTATGTGGGCAGTGTCATCCGACCTGCAGACCAGAGATTACAGGAGGGAGTTGGATCTGAGCTTCATATCCCAGAGGAAGGTCGCCGAGCACTGTTATTGACTAAAACTGAGCCACACAGTCCTGTTGAAGGGTCTCGGCCTGCTGAGTTCCTCCAGCATTTTGTGTGTGTTGCTATGAACCTCACTATTTATGCTCTCTTTTTCAACTACTTACTTAATTTAATTATATATATATATATATATTTATTTATTATTGTAATTTTTTTTTATATATTGCATTCTACTGCTGCTGAAAACAACAAATTTCATAAGATATATCAGTGATATTAAACCTGATTCTGATAAATGGGAAAAATAAAAATCTCTCATTTACATTCTGACATGTCAAACTTCAAAGTAAATTTAAGTACATATATATCACCATATACAACCCTAAGATTCATTTTCTTGCAGGCATACACAGTAAATCCAAGAAACACAATTCAATCAATGAAAGACTGCACCCAGCAGCACAGACAGATAATGTGTAAAAGACAACAGGTTGTGTAAATATGAAAGAAAAAAAACTATAATAACAATAATAATAAATAAGTAATAAATATCGAGAAGATGAGATGAAGAGTTCCTGAAAGTGAGTCCCTAGGTTGTTGGAACAGTTCCGAGATAGGGTGAGTGTATCTGAGTGAAGTTCTCCCCTCTGGTTGGTCCATGGCCTGCTCTACTGCCACAAAGAGACCACTCTCGGGGTGGAGGAGCAACACCTCACACTCTACCTGGGTAGCCTCCAACCTGATGGCATAAACATTGACGTCCCTAACTGTGGGTGGTTTCTTCCTCTTCCCCCATCTCTCTTTCTCCACCCTCTATTATGGCTACGCCTTACTCCTTCTCTTCACCACACCAACCCATCACCTTCCTCTGGTGCTCCTCCTCCTTCCCTTTCTCCCATGGTTCACTCTCCTCTCCTATACATTCCTTCTTCTTCAGCCCTTTACCTTTTCCATCTATCACCGCCCAGCTTCTCACTTCATCACCTCTCCCCTCACCCACCCGGCTTCCCCCTCGCATGGTCTCGCTCATCTCATGTTCCTTCCATTCCCCCCACTTTCTTATTCTGGCTTCTTCCCCCTTCCTTCCCAGGTGAAGGGTCTCATCCCAAAATGTTGTTGGTTTATTCCTCTCCATAGATGCTGCTTGACCTGCTGAGTTCCTCCAGCATCTTTGCAAGAGAGGCTCCAGTGGATTTAAACTAGATACAAGGGGAGAGGGGAACCAGAGTGAAGGAACAGATGTAGAGGAGAAGGAAGAAAAAGAAAATAGTAAAGTTGTTTGCACCGTTAGTGATAAACAGAGAGTAAGAGGTGGAAAATTTCTTAAATGCATTTATTTTAATGTTAGGAGCATTATAAGAAAGGTGGATGAGCTTAAAGCATGGATTGATACCTGGAAGTATGATGTGGTAGCTATTAGTGAAACATGGTTACAGGAGGGGTGTGATTGGCAACTAAATATTCCTGGATTTCATTGTTTCAGGTGTGATAGAATCGGAGGGACAAGAGGGGGAGGTGTTGCATTGCTTGTCAGAGAAAATATTACAGTGGTGTTCTGGCAGGATAGATTAGAGGGCACGTCTAGGGAGGCTATTTGGGTGGAATTGATGAATGGGAAAGGTGTAGTAACACTTATAGAGGTGTATTATAGACCACCAAATGGGGAGCGAGAATTGGATGAGCAAATTTGTAAGGAGATAGCAGATATTTGTAGTAAGCACAAGGCTGTGATTGTGAGAGATTTTAATTTTCCACACATCGACTGGGAAGACATACTGTAAAAGGGCTAGATGGTTTGAGGTTTGTAAAATGTGTGCAGGATAGTTTTTTGCAGCAATACATAGAGGTACCAACTAGAGAAGGGGCAGTGTTGGATCTCCTGTTAGGAAATGAGATATGTCAGGTGACGGAGGTTTGTGTTGGGGAGCACTTCGGGTCCAGTGATCACAATGTCATTAGTTTCAATATAATTATGGAGAAGGATAGGACTGGACCCAGGGTTGATATTTTTGATTGGAGAAAGGCTAACTTTAAGGACATGTGAAAGGATTTAGAAGGAGTGGATTGGGACAATTTGTTTTATGGGAAGGATGTAATAGAGAAATGGAGGTCATTTAGAGGTGAAATTTTGAGGGTACAGAATCTTTATGTTCCTGTTAGGTTGAAAGGAAAGGTTAAAAGTTTGAGAGACCCATGATTTTCAAGGGATATTGGAAACTTGGTTCAGAAAACGATATCTGCAATAAATATAGGCAGCATGGAGTAAATGAGGTGCTCGAGGAATATAAAGAATGTAAAAAGAATCTTAAGAGAGAAATTAGAAAAACTAAAAGAAGATACGAGGTTGCTTTGGCATGTAAGGTGAAAATAAATCCAAGGGGTGTCTACAGTTATATTAATAGCAAAAGGATAGTGAGGGATAAAATTGGCCCCTTAGAGAATCAGAGTAGACAGCTATGTGTGGAGCCAAAAGAGATGGGGGAGACTTTGAACAATTTCTTTTCTTCGGTATTCACTAAGGAGAAGGATATTGAATTGTGTAAGATAAGGGAAACGGGTAGGGAAGTTATAGAAACTATGATGATTAAAGAAGAGGAAGTACTAGAGCTTTTAAGGAACATAAAAGTGAATAAGTCTCCAGATCCTGACAGGATATTCCCTAGGACCTTGAGGGAAGTTAGTGTGGAAATAGTAGGGACTCTGACAGAAATATTTCAAATGTCATTAGAAACGGGGATGGTGCCAGAGGATTGGCGTATTGCTCATGTTGTTCCACTGTTTAAAAAGAGTTCTAAGAGTAAACCTAGCAACTATCAGCCTGTGAGTTTGACGTCAGTGGTGGGTAAATTGATGGAAAGTATTCTTAAAGATGGTATATATAATTATCTGGATAGACAGGGTCTTATTAGGAACAGTCAACATGGATTTGTGCGTGGAAGGTCATGTTTGACAAATCTTATTGAATTTTTTGAAGAGGTTACTAAGAAAGTTGACTATGGTAAAGCGGTGGATGTTGTCTATACGGACTTCAGTAAGGCCTTTGACAAGATTCCACATGGAAGGTTAGTTAGGAAGGTTCAATCGTTAGGTATTAATATTGAAGTAGTAAAATGGATTCGGCAGTGGCTGGATGGGAGACGCCAGAGAGTGGTGGTGGATAACTGTTTGTCAGATTGGAGGCCGGTGTCTAGTGGTGTGCCTCAGGGATCTGTGCTGGGTCCAATGTTGTTTGTCATATACATTAATGATCTGGATGATGGGGTGGTAAATTGGATTAGTAAGTATGCAGATGATACTAAGATAGGTAGAGTTGTGGATAATGAAGTAGGTTTTCAAAGCTTGCAGAGAAATTTAGGCCAGTTAGAAGAATGGGCTGAAAGATGGCAGATGGAGTTTAATGCTGATAAATGTGAGGTGCTACATTTTGGTAGGACCAATCAAAATAGGACATAAATGGTAAATGGTAGGGCATTGAAGAATGCCATAGAACAGAGGGATCTAGGAATAATGGTGCATATTTCCCTGAAGGTGGAATCTCATGTGGATAGGGTGGTGAAGAAAGCTTTTGGTATGCTGGCCTTTATAAATCAGAGCACTGAGTATAGGAGTTGGGATGTAATGTTAAAATTGTACAAGGCATTGGTAAGGCCAAATTTGGAGTATTGTGTAGAGTTCTGGTCACCAAATTATAGGAAAGATGTCAACAAAATAGAGAGAGTACAGAGAAGATTTACTAGAATGCTACCTGAGTTTCATCTCCTAAGTTACAGAGAAAGGTTGAACAAGTTGGGTCTTTATTCTTTGGAGCGTAGAAGGTTGGGGGAGGACTTGATAGAGGTATTTAAAATTATGAGGGGGATAGACAGAGTTGACGTGGATAGGCTTTTTCCATTGATAATAGAGGAAATTCAACAAGAGGACATGAGTTGAGAGTTAAAGGGCAAAAGTTTAGGGGTATCATGAGGGGGAACTCCTTTACTCAGAGAGTGGCGGCTGTGTGGAACAAGCTTCCAGCAGAAGTGGTTGAGGCAGGTTCTATGTTGTCATTTAAAGTTAAATTGGATAGCTATATGGACAGGAAAGGAATGGAGGGTTATGGGCTGAGTGCGGGTCGGTGGGACCAAGTGAGAGTAAGCGTTTGGCACAGACTAGAAGGGCTGAGATGGCCTGTTTCCGTGCTGTAATTGTTATATGGTTATATGGTTGTGTATGTTACTCTGGATTTCCAGCATCTGCAGAATGGCTTGTGAGTATTAATATCTTAAACCCTCAGGAGAGAGAGTCTAAGAGATTGACACTCTCCTGACATGATTAATATTTTTTCAACACAATGGTAACAATAAGTGATTAACTAGTTTCAATTCACAAGCACGAGAAATTCTGTAACTGTTAAAAAACCCAAAATAACATGCACAAAATGCTGGAGGAACTCAGCAGGTCAGGCAGCATCTATGGAGATGAATAAACAGTCGACGCTTCAGGCCTAGGCCCTTCTCCAGGACTGGAAAGGAATGGGGAAGACGCCGGAAGAAAGAGATGGGGGGAGGGGAAGGAAGATAAGCTGGGGGTGATAGGTGAAGCCAGTTGGGTGGGCAAGGTCATCGGCTGGAGAAGGAATCTGAAAGGAGAGGAGAGTGGACCATCGGAGAAAGGGAAGGAGGAGGGGATCCAGTGGGAGGTGATTGGCAGGAGAGAAGAGGTAAGAGGCCAGAGTGAGGAACAGGAGAAATGGGAAAGGGGAGGGAATTTTTTTACGGGTAGGAGAAATCAATACTTTACTTTATACTTTATACTTTATTGTCACCAAACAATTGATACTAGAACATACAATCATCACAGCGATATCTGATTCTGCGCTTCCCGCTCCCTGGATTACAAATTGATAATAAATATTAAAAATTTAAATTATAAATCATAAATAGAAAATAGAAAATGGAAAGTAAGGTAGTGCAAAAAAACCGAGAGGCAGGTCTGGATATTTGGAGGGTACGGTCCAGATCCGGGTCAGGATCTGTTCAGCAGTCTTATCACAGCTGGAAAGAAGCTGTTCCCAAATCTGGCCATACAAGTCTTCAAGCTCCTGAGCCTTCTCCTGGAGGGAAGAGGGACGAAAAGTGTGTTGGCTGGGTGGGTCGTGTCCTTGATTATCCTGGCAGCACTGTTCCGACAGTGTGCAGTGTAAGGTGAGTCCAATGACGGAAGATTGGTTTGTGTGATGTGTGGCACTGTGTCCACGATCTTCTGCAGCTTCTTCTGGTCTTGGACAGGACAACTTCCATACCAGGTTGTGATGCACCCTAGAAGAATGCTTTCTACAGTGCATCTATAAAAATTAGTGAGGGTTTTAGGGGACAGGCCAAATTTCTTTTGCTTTCTCAGCAAGTAAAGGCACTGGTGGGCCTTCTTGGCAGTGGACTCTGTTTGGTTGGACCAAGTCAGGTCATTTGAGATATTGACCCCAAGGAACTTAAAGCTTTTGACCTGTTCCACTTGACCACCACCGATGTAAATTTATGCCATCAAGATGGAATATAAGATGTTGCTCCTCCACCCTGCGGGTGGCTTCATCATGGCACAAGAAGAGGCCATGTACCAACATGTCAGGATGGGAAGGGGAATGAGAATTAAAATGTTTGGCCACCAGGAAGTTCTGCTTTTGGCGGATGGAGCAGAGGTGCTCGAGTACGTGGGCACCAATTTACGACGAGTCTCACCAATGTAGGGAAGATCACCTCTGGAGCACTGGGCACAATAGCTCTAGTTTCATTTGCTATAACCACCTACTTTAACATTTTGACTATTGTCAGGTAAATTTACAGAATTACGTGTTTACAATGTCAACACATCCTAACTAGCAGAACCCCTTTGAGTATTCAGTATTAGTCTTTGTTCCAAAAGTCTCTGAGTACAAACTCCAGACATCCAGGTCCCAGTGAAGGGGCTCAGCCCAAAACTTGGGTTGTTTACTCTTCTCCATAGATACTGCCTGGCCTGCTGAGTTCCTCCAGCATTTTATGTGTGCTGTTTGGATTTCCAGCATCTGCAGATTTTCTTTTGTTTGTGATCCAAAATATATCCCTTTTTGTTCCAGAGTTGGAAGATGAAGATGTAACTGACCAGTAGGTTAAGTGACAGATCGGTCCTGAACTGTGGCTTAAGTGGCAGGGAGACAACTTTAACAGTGTGTTAATACCAGGAACGTTCACCCATTGATTGATCTATTGCCTCCCCCAGTGTAGTCTCCATGGGACAAAATCACCTAATGAACGGTTACGTTCATCACAAAGTATCAGATGGAAGTTAAATTGTGCACAGCTTTTACCTCATGAAGACTGATTCTCATTTTAGAGTGTTTAAGTGTCAAACAGACCTTCACCCAGCATCGAACGCACCTTTAAAAGGCGTCATCTACTACAATCTATCGAAAGGGGGAGAAGGCAGGAGATCAGGGCTGAAAGGAAATTTGGATCAGCCACGATGAAATGGTGGAAAAGACTCTATGGGCCAAATGGCCTAATTCTGCTCCTATATCTTATGGTCTTATTATTAAGGACCCCTATCACTCAGGACATGCCCTGTTCTCATTGCTACTATCAGGGAGGAGGTACAGAAGCCTGAAGGTACACACTCAATGATTCAGGAATAGTTTCCTCCTCTGTGTCATCTGATTTCTGAATGGGCATTGAACCCAAGAACACTATCTCAGTACTTTTATATTTGCTCCCCTTTCACTCAAACTTATTTAATTTATATATTTATATTTATATATATTGGTGGGGCAGGAATAAGTCTCTACCAAAGGAGGTGTAAGGCGTTCCTTCCCTCCAGAGTCCGGCAGGTCACCCTTGGACAAGGTGTATCCCCAAGTCCTGGTTATGCAACCACTGATGCCAGGCAGACAATCTCTGAAGAGTATTGATAATGGCTGGGGTCAACCATCTTGTAAAGACACCGCCCAGAAGAAGGCACTGGCAAACCACGTCTGTAGAAGAATTTGCCCAGAACAATCATGATCGCCCACGTCATACAACATGACACATAATGATATATATGTTTTGGGCAATGATTCTCACTCTCTGCATGCCACCTTGCTGAACAGAGGAGCACTTTTAGTAATAGACTGAGACAACTGCACTGCTCCAAAGAGCATTATATGAGGTCATTCTTACCCTCGGCCATTAGGCGCTATAATGAGTCAACCTATAGCTGGGGAAGTGATGACCCCCTTCCTGTTTGAGGTAACTTATTTTTTATTCTTTCTTACTTTACTTCTAATACTTGCATATCTGTGTATATGCTACTGTGGCACTGAAGTTTCCTTTGGAATCAATAAATTATCGATCTATCTATATATATACCTATATCTATCTATCTATCTATATATATATGTGTGTGTGTGTGTGTGTGTGTGTGTGTGTGTGTGTGTGTGTGTGTGTATGTGTGTATGTAAATATATGTCTGTGTGTATGTGTGTATATACTTAATGTAATTTCTAGTTTTTTTAATTATGTATTGCAATATCCTGCTGTCACAAAACAACTAATTTCTGACATAAAGGCATCCGTTAGTCTTGCGAGACCATGGATCTGCGCCTGGAAAGTCTTCACTCTCCAGGGCGCAGGCCTGGGCAAGGTTGTATGGAAGACCGGCAGTTGCCCATGCTGCAAGTCTCTCCTCTCCATGACACCAATATTGTCCAAGGAAAGGGCAAGGGGTGATACAGCTTGGTACCGGTGTCGTCGCAGAGCACTGCGTAGTTACGTGCCTTGCTCAAGGACATAACCCACTGCCTCGGCTGGGGCTCGAACTCACGACCTTCAGATCACTAGTCAAATGCCTGAACCGCTTAGCCACGTGCCCGCACTAATTTCTGACATATACCAGTTAGATTAAACCTGATTCTGATGCCAAGATACATCATTAGTGAGGTGACCTAGGGTCATCGAGCGTTTTGGGTCTTTAAACGTCAAACACCCTTGCCAGGCAACCCAGCCAGCTTCGATCAGGCCCCGGCTTGTGTCCCAGCCGCACAGGTCCACGGGTCGCACCTCTTGATCCATAGCCATCTGGAGGCTCGCTCAGCAGCCTCTGTGACGGTCCTGATGTCTCTTTTCTTTGCAGCCCCCGTAATGCCAAGGAAAGAGCAAGTTCTGCAGAGCAAGTAGCCAGCAAATCCTGTACACCCCACCCTTATAGGTATTCAGCACAGGAACAGACTCTTCCGGCCCAGGAACCCACCCCACCCAATTACACCCATGTGATCAATTAACCTATTGTTGCAGGGGAAAGGATAGTGAGGGCTAATAATAGAAAATAGGGATGTGAATTGTGCTAACGTGATAACAAGGAACTGCAGGCAACAGTAGAGACATGGAATGCAGCAGCAATGACACCAAGTTTCAGGAACTTCACTAATTATGTTATAACATGCACCCATTGTTATAACAGAAAACTGGATTTACTTTTAGACCTGCGGATAATCTGTAAACAGTACCTCGTCTGTTTCTTAATTAAGTCTTCCTGTCACCACCATTCTGTTATCCAAATGTAGTTTCATTGGTAATCTTGTTAACAGAGAATGTAAAAGCTGTAGCAAATTCACGCTCAGATAGAACAGCTTTGACTGATGTTCTGGTGAGCGCTAATTTTTTAATAGATTGCCCGTTATTTTGTGTGATCTTTCAGTTTACTCCTACGCCTGCTAATCTGCACAAAATGCTGGAGGGTCTCAGCAGCTCAGGCAGCACCTATGGAGCAGAGTAAAGAGTCACGGTGTTGGGCCGAGACCCTTCATCAGGACCCGGGTCTCAGCTCTTAGGTCTCAGCCCGAAACCTTGTCTCTATTCCTCTCCGCATATGCAGCTTGACCTGCATGTGTGGGGAGGAATAGATGGCAACAGATGCCCTCTTCTTAGAGCGTCATAGGAAGTCATTCCTGCCTGTGGCCATCAAACTTTACAACTCCTCCCTTGGAGGGTCAGACACCCTGAGCCAATAGGCTGGTCCTGGACTTATTTCATAATTTACTGGCATAATTTACATATTACTATTTAATTATTTATGGTTCTATTACTATTTATTATTTATGGTGCAACTGTAAAGAGAACCAATTTCCCCCGGGATCAATAAAGTATGACTATGACTATTATTGCTACCATCAGGGAGGAGGTACAGAAGCCTGAAGACACACACTCAATGATTCAGGAACAGCTTCTTCCCCTGTGTCATCCGATTTCTGAATGGATATTGAAACCATGAACACTACCTCACTACCTTTTTATTTAATTTAACAATTATATATATATATATATATATAGAGAGAGAGAGAGAGAGAGAGAGAGAGAGAGAGAGAGAGAGATGATAGATACACAAACACACATACACTGTCATTCACAGTTTTTTAATCTATTATTATGTATTGCATTGTACTGTTGCCACAAAGTTAACAAATTTCATGACTTGTGCCACTGATATTAAACATGATTCTGATTCTAAGTTCCTCCAGCACTTTATGTGTGTTGCTCTGGATTCACAGCATCTGCAGAATCTCTTGTGTTTATAACCTACTAATCCGTACGCCTTTGGACTGTGGGAGGAAACCAGAGCCCTCGGAGGAAACTACGGAGTCACGGGAAGAATGTAAAAACTCCTTACAGACAGCAGCAGAGTTGAAACCTGTTTTTTTTTCGAGTTCAAAGTACATTTATTATCAAAGTATGTATATATTATACAACCTTGAGATTCATCTCCTAACAGGCAGCCACGAAAGAAAGAAATTGGAAGCAAATAGCATTCTGAACTGAAGTCCACAAAGAGAGTCGTAGACCCTGAATAACCCGTACGTCTTTGGAATGTGGAAGGAAACCGGAGCAACTGGAGGGAAGATCGTGATCATGGGGAGAACGTACAAAGTCTTTACAGGCAATGGCAGAATCGAACCCAGGTTGCTGGCACTGTAATAGCATTTCACTAGCCGCTACTCTACCGAGTCACTTGGCCGGCTGAGTTCTTTCAACAGTTTATAATTGCCTCAGTTTAAATATGCTGTTTTGGGCTATGTTGACTTTAAAAAGGATAACTTACTTAGTATTTCAGTTGCTGGTGACATAATAGCATTACGCTAACTGCTATGCTTTTGTGCCACATCCAAATATTAGTTAGTCCATAATTATGTTAACCATAATGTCATAACTCCAGAATAATCCAGGTGCAGAGCCACAAAGTAGCAGGGTGGCCTGCCAGTTGCAGTGCCAGCTGAACTGGATTTCATTTTTTCCCATAAATGCCTGCAAGAAAATGAATCTCAAGTTAGTACATGATAGCATAAAGTGTTGTTCGTTCGTTACTTACCATGCCGTAAGGTCATGATTGTTCTTGGCAAATTTTTCCACAGAAGTGGTTTGCCGTTGCCTTCTTCCGGGCCGTGTCTTCACAAGATGGCTGACCCCAGACATTATAGAACATAGAATAGTACAGCACAGTACAGGCCCTTCAGCCCACATTGTTGTGCCGACCCTCAAACCCTGCCTCCCATATAACCCCCCCCACCTTAAATTCCTCCATATACCTGTCTAGTAGTCTCTTAAATTTCACTAGTGTATCTGCCTCCACCACTGACTCAGGCAGTGTATTATCAACAATCAGATTACCAATAATCTTCAGAGACTGTCAGTGACCGCATCACCAAGACTTGTGAAGTGCACAAGGCCGACCACCACCTGCTCCCATGGCCTGATGTGACCCTGATCGGAGGGGGCTAGTCAGGTGCTACACCTTGCCCAAGGGTGACCTGCAGACTAGCGGAGGGAAGGAGCGCTTCACACCTCCCTTGCTAGAGATGTATCTATCTCCACCCCACCACCCTAGTCCATAGTTGATAATAAATTTACTTTGAACTTTAAGCACTCTGATGCGCATTTGCAGCGTAAAGACATGGAGGAGCTGCATCGTGGAAGAAGTGAGAGCTGCAGATTCTCCTTAGCAGGGGCACAGTGAAGTGCCCATTCTGTAAATGGTTGTGTAGTCAGAATTCAGCCCAAGTCAAAGCAAGTGAACTTAAAATAGAGAGTGCGGGAAATGTTCAGCAGGCCAGGCAGCACCCACAGGGAGAGAAAAACGGACCCAGTGAGTATTTCTGCACGTTCTGTTTTCATTTCAGATTCCCAAGATCATTAGATCCCCAGATCTTACAAGAATCCACAGGATACAAAGTACGTTTATTATCAAATAACGTATATAGTATACAACCCTGAGATTCATCTTCTTCACAGACAGCCACAAAACAAAGAAACCATGGAACCCGTTCAAAGAAAACGTCAAATCCACCCTCCTTCCCCCAAGCATAAAAAAAAAACAAATTGTGCAAATGACAATAGAAGAAATGAGTGAAAGCACAGAATATAAAACTCAAAATCAAAAGGCATATTTCAGTTCGGTCAACCCCAGTGTTCATCCTCTGCAGGCTGCGCCGATTCAAGAATCACCCAAGAAATTGCAACAGAAAAAAAAGGAGTGACCAGAAACGAGAACAAATCATAAACCTGAATTCGAGTCCAAATCTACAAACCGCGGAGAATGAACCTTGCTCCAGTGTCGTTCTCCGACGAGATCGAGGGAGAGAAAGATCACTGGAACACAAGGACCTCCCCTCGGGAGCAGCAAGCAAGGCGGAGGGAGACACCGTCATGCACAGACAGCCTCCTCTGGCAGCAGTGAACAAAAGGCTGATAAAGGGCGCTGAACACTTGCTCGCCTTCTGAACCCGCCTCGATGATTTCAATCTTCCTTGATGATTTATTTATTGAGATACAGCGCAGAATAGCACTCCCCTGATTTAATCCTAGCCTAATCACGGGACAATTTACAATGACCAATTAACTTACCAGTCGGTACTTGGACTGTGGGAGGAAACCAGAGCACCCGGAGGAAACTCACATGGTCAGAGGGAGAACGTACAAACTCCTTACAGTCAGCGGCGGGAAATTGGCGAGATTGGCGAGACGCGGTGTTGTTTATGGGCTCGCAGGCTTCCCGGCCTCCATGCCGCATGCTTTGGTCAGAGCCTCGTGGAACCCTCTCTTGGAGCCAGCAAAGCATCAGATCGCCCGATAAGCCCAAAAACGTACCACCAAAGACTCCAGCAGTAGCAAAACCACATCTGAAATAAAAAGAAGACGTAAAAAGAGTGAAAGGAGTATATTTGTGAACCGTCTTAAGGATATCATCTTTGTTAGCCTTGTTCACTGGCACCATCTGCACCAACATCTTCCTCTGTCAGTTGTATTAAAACAATCCATAAACATCTTATCTGAAAATCTACTTACAGATTTGTCAAAACAATTGCTTAGAGTATAATATCAATGGTTCTGGTCTGAGGGACCTTAATCTTATCAAAGCAGAGTAATATTCCATTCCACAGTGCTGACACCCCTCACTGTAATGAGAATGAATGCATCAAAAAAACTAATTTTGAGAGAAACCACATCAAACTCTTCAGTTATTGAGAGCTATATTGGAGAAAAGGTTTCTCCAGTTTCAAATTACCTCCACAAATCAAAGACTACTTGTTATGTTTCCATAAATTAAGCAACTTTAGGGAAATTGGATCCTGGATTTGACAGGTGGACTTCATAACTTAGATGGTCTCTTCCATTTAAAGCCCGTGATAAATGTACATAGTCCCATTTAAACTACTTTCTCTAAAGATTGGTATGCAGCATTGTGGAAATTTGAAGAGTTTTAATAAAGTTAAGATGATCCATTAATCAGAAACCCTGTCAGGAGAATGCTTCCCTATCAAGGAGAAAGTCAGAGCATTGCTAATTGTAGAGTGAGTTCAAAGGGACCAGTTCAATCTTCTTGTAATCATAACTCAAGATAAAGATGGAACATTCTATTTAAAAATAATAGTTTCTTTTATGTGACCTTGGAATACTGCCATCATGAAGGAGGAACAGGAGCCTTAAGTCGCTAATCTGGACCCAACATATCAATGCAGCTACAAAGAAGGCACAACAGTGGCTATATTTCATTAGGAGTTTGAGGAAATTTAGTATGTCACCTAAAACACTTGTAAATTTCTACAGATGTACATGGAGGGCATTCTATCAGCTACATCACCAAACGGTACGAGGGGAGGCTACTGCACAGGATCGAAGGAAGATGCAGAGAGCTGTAAAATTAGCCAGCTCCATCATGTGCACCGGCCACTGTCGTATTTGGGACATCTTCAAGGAGCAAAGTCTCAGAAAGATGAGGTCCATCGTTAAGGACAGCCGTCACCCAGGATATGCCCTCTTCTTATTGCTACCATCGGGGAGGAGGTACATGAGCCTGAAGACACACACTCAGCGATTCAGAAACAACTTCTTCCCCTCTGTCATCTGATCTCTGAATGGACATTGAGCCCACGAATACTACCTCACTGCTTTTTTAAAATTTCCTATTTTTTTCACTAATCTAACTTATCTATTTATCTATTTATTTCATTTATATCTATTTCACTACTTCTCTATTTTATATATATACTTACTGTAATTCAGTTATCATTTTCTCTCTATTATCATGTATTGCATTGTAGTGCTACTGCAAAGTTAGCAAATTTCACAATGAATGCCAGTGATATTAAACCTCATTCTGATTCCAACACCATCAGGTTCAGGGACAGTTATTACCCTACAACCATCAGGCTCCTAAAGCATCATGAATAACTTCACTCACCCCAACACTGAATTGATCCCACAACCGATGGACTTTCAAGGACTCTACAATTCAGGTTCTCAATAATTATTACTTATAATTCTTCTATTTTGCTTATTCTGTTTTGCTGTTGCACTATTTGTCACCTTTTGCACACTGGTTGTTTGCCCCTTTTTGTGTAGTTTTTCACTGAATCCATCGTGGTTCTTTGTATTTACTGTGAATGCCCTTGAGAAAATTAATCTCAGGGTAGCCTGAGGTGAGGCATCCGTCAGTCAGGGTCAACAATGGATGTTGTGTCCCAGCTGTCTAGGTACACAAGCCTGGGCAGTGCGACATGGACAGCAAGCTATTGCCCATTTGGCAAGCTTCCCCCTCTCCGTGCATCTGATGAACCCAAAGGAACGGCAGAGACCGTTACAGTTTGGCACCAGCAGCATTGCAGGAGTTACCAGTCAACATCCAGCTGGTCTCTTTCCCCTCCCCGAATCCTTTTATTCTGGCATCTTCCCCCTTCTATGTTTCTATGTCTCTATGTTTCCTTTCCAGTCCTGATGAAGCCTCTCGGCATGAAATGTCATCTGCTTATTCATTTCCATAGATCCTGCCAGCGTTGAACTCAACGTAGGACAGCCGTAGGGACTCCAGCTCTGGATTTTTCCCTTGAGGTTTACTCCTGAAGACTTTCCCATGAATGAGTATAGCCACAAGGCAGCGGAGGTTTGAGATCAAAGTTTTCCTATATGTACTTTGATAATAAATTTACTTTACTTCGGCCCCAAGGAGGTTAATCGGACTAGAATCAAAGCCCAATCTGTGGTCAGTTGTGCTGTAAAGTGTCATGTTAACTGCTACCTTGCTCCGTGTTGACTCTGTTTTATATTCTAGCCTTCCTGAAGAAGTCTGTAGATGCCGGAAATCCACAGCGACACACACAAACTGCTGGAGGAACTCAGCAGGTCAGGCAGTATCTATGGAAATGAATAAGCAGATGACATTTCATGCCGAGAACCTTCATCAGGACTGGAAAGGAAGGAGGAAGATGCCAAAATAAAAGGATTCGGGGAGGGGAAAGAGACGAGCTGGAAGTTGATAGGTGAAGCTGGGTGGGTGGGAAAGGTCAAGGGGTGGAGAGGAAGGATTCTGATAGGATAGGAGAGTGGACCATAGGGGAAAGGGAAGAGGGAAGGAGGAGGGGATGGGGGCTAGAAGTAATAGGCAGGTGAGAGGTGGGGAATATAGAAGAGGGGGTGTGGGGGAATTTGTTTACCGGAAGGAGAAATCGATATTTATGCCAACAGATTGGATGGTACCCAGACAGAATATAGGGTTGGTCTCAGAATGGATGCAGATGGAACGTAGACCATAGAAAGGTACAGTACAGAAACAGGCCATTCAGCCCACAATGTTGGACTGAGCGAGCTACAAAAAAAAAACAAATCGAAAACATCCAAAATCCCGCCTACCTATGCCAAGTCCATATCCCTCCAGCTTCTTTAACAAATGATCAATTGTGATGTGGACTTCAGAGGATTGGGAATACAAGGCTTTCAGATCAGTATCTTGCATTCCCATCCGGTGCAAGGACCCTGCCAACGTTAGCTGTCAAACCAACACCATCAGTTGACATGCGCTTTTTTAAAAACAGCTGCCGAGACTGAGCAAGAGGTTGTCCACGTACCACAGTGATGATGAGCAAAGGCTTATTATTCGGTACTGACAGGTCTCTGTTTAATTGGCTACTCCCCTGCAGTTAATGCTCTAAAGTTTACCCAATTAATGAAAGAAGATACAACCACTTTTTTTTAATGTTCATCTGTTGTTAAGACATGGGATGGAGGAGGAAAAGCAGCATTTACTGCAAAGCCTTAATTGGTTTGTAAGGACCATTACAGAGCAAACCACAGAGGCTGGCTCACACGCAGCCAGATCAGCTACTGACAGCAGATTCTCTCTTTTAAAAGACATGAGTGAATTGGGTTGGTTTTGACAACACCCTGACAGCCTTACCAGTGCATGAAAGTTTTTGCGTTCAGTTCACAAGCTACCAAAACAGGATTTGGTAGATACCTCACTGGAAGACAGCATCCATCACTAATTTAAAATTCCTTAATGTTATCATTTCAGAGGATCTGTCCTGGGACCAGCATGTAAGTGCCACTACAAAGGAGGCAACAGCGGCACCTCTACTTTCTCAGAAGTTTGTGCAGACTCGGCATGTCACCCAAAAGTTTAACAAACTTCAGTAGGTGCACGAGAGAAAGTGTCCTGACTGGTTGCAGTTAGGATACAGCTACAAGGAGCACTGCCACAAGAAAGCAACATCCATCATCAAGGACCCCCACCATCCAGGCCATACTCACTTCTTGCTACTGCCATTAGGAAGGAGGTACAGGAGCCTTAGGTCCCACACCACCTGGTTCAGGAATATTTATTACCCTTCAACCATCAGGCTCCTGAACCAAAATGGATAAATTCACTCACCTCAGCTTCGAACTAATTCTACAACCTATGAACTCACTTCCATGATTTGCGTTATTTATTTACTGTTAAATTTATTTTTATTGTATTTTTAATTTTTCTCATCTCAAGCTGGTAAAACCTGAGGTCCGGGCATAGCCAAGCACACTCATTTCTCAATTGATAGGAACTTTCAGACTGTTCTGTTGTGGCTTTCTGAAGATTTACATAGATATTACTATGTAGCCCTAATTGTTTAATGCTATTGTGTAGTGACTTTGTGATGTTACCAGTTGTAGATATTACTATTGGGACAATGTATACCCTGTTCATATTCCATAGTCTTTCAATTTCCTCTTTTAATTCCGCATATTTCTAGTGTTTTTTGCTTATTGATTTCTGTAAGTTAAGTGTGTTTGGAAAGGCGACATCTACTAAGTAACTTGTTCTTGCATGTTTATCCTGTATTATTATATCTAGGTGGTTATTATGGATCCCTTCTCTTATTTACCCTCAATCGTGACCCCACTAAGGAGCACCAGGCCATTGTCTCCCACACCATCACCGACTTTATCCGCTCAGGGGATCTCCCATCCACTGCTACCAACCTTATAGTTCCCACACCTCGCACTTCCCGTTTCTACCTCCTACCCAAGATCCACAAACCTGCCTGTCCTGGCCGACCTATTGTCTCAGCTTGCTCCTGCCCCACCGAACTCGTTTCTGCATACCTCGACATGGTTTTATCCCCCCTTGTTCAATCCCTTCCGACTTATGTTCATGACACTTCTCACGCTCTTAAACTTTTTGATGATTTTAAGTTCCCTGGCCCCCACTGCTTTATTTTCACCATGGATGTCCAGTCCCTATATACTTCCATCCCCCATCAGGAAGGTCTCAAAGCTCTACGCTTCTTTTTGGATTCCAGACCTAATCAGTTCCCCTCTACCACCACTCTGCTCCATCTAGCGGAATTAGTCCTTACTCTTAATAATTTCTCCTTTGGCTCCTCCCACTTCCTCCAAACTAAAGGTGTAGCTATGGGCACCCGTATGGGTCCTAGCTATGCCTGCCTTTTTGTTGGCTTTGTGGAACAATCTATGTTCCGTGCCTATTCTGGTATCTGTTCCCCACTTTTCCTTCGCTACATCGATGACTGCATTGGCGCTGCTTCCTGCACGCATGCAGAACTCGTTGACTTTATTAACTTTGCCTCCAACTTTCACCCTGCCCTCAAGTTTACCTGGTCCATTTCTGACACCTCCCTCCCCTTTCTAGATCTTTCTGTGTCTGTCTCTGGAGACAGCTTATCCACTGATGTCTACTATAAGCCTACTGACTCTCACAGCTATCTGGACTATTCCTCTTCTCACCCTGTCTCTTGCAAAAACGCTATCCCCTTCTCGCAATTCCTCCGTCTCCGCCGCATCTGCTCTCAGGATGAGGCTTTTCATTCTAGGACGAGGGAGATGTCCTCCTTTTTTAAACAAAGGGGCTTCCCTTCCTCCACTATCAACTCTGCTCTTAAACGCATCTCCCCCATTTCACGTACATCTGCTCTCACTCCATCCTCCCGCCACCCCACTAAGAATAGGGTTCCCCTGGTCCTCACCTACCACCCCACCAGCCTCCGGGTCCAACATATTATTCTCCGTAACTTCCGCCACCTCCAGTGGGATCCCACCACTAAGCACATCTTTCCCTCCCCCACCCCGCATTCCGCAGGGATCGCTCCCTACGCAACTCCCTTGTCCACTCGTCCCCCCCATCCCTCCCCACTGATCTCCCTCCTAGCACTTATCCGTGTAAGCGGAACAAGTGCTACACATGCCCTTACACTTCCTCCCTTACCACCACTCAGGGCCCCAAACAGTCCTTCCAGGTGAGGCAACACTTCACCTGTGAGTCGGCTGGGATGATATACTGCGTCCGGTGCTCCCGATGTGGCCTTTTATATATTGGCGAGACCCGACGCAGACTGGGAGACCGCTTTGCTGAACATCTACGCTCTGTCCGCCAGAGAAAGCAGGATCTCCCAGTGGCCACACATTTTAATTCCACATCCCATTCCCATTCTGACATGTCTATCCACGGTCTCCTCTACTGTAAAGATGAAGCCACACTCAGGTTGGAGGGACAACACCTTATATTCCGTCTGGGTAGCCTCCAACCTGATGGCATGAACATCGACTTCTCTAACTTCCGTTAATGCCCCACTTCCCCCTCGTACCCCACCTGTTACTTATTTTTATACACACATTCTTTCTCTCACTCCCCTTTTTCTTCCTCTGTCCCTCTGAATATACCCCTTGCCCATCCTTTGGGTCCCCCCTGCCCCTTGTATTTCTTCCCGGACTTCCTGTCCCATGATCTTCTCGTATCCCCTTTGCCAATCACCTGTCCAGCTCTTGGCTCCATCCCTCCCCCTCCTGTCTTCTCCTATCATTTTGGATCTCCCCCTCCCACTCCAACTTTCAAATCCCTTACTCACTCTTCCTTCAGTTAGTCCTGACGAAGGGTCTCGGCCTGAAACGTCGACTGCACCTCTTCCTAGAGATGCTACCTGGCCTGCTGCGTTCACCAGCAACTTTTATGTGTGTTGCTTGAATTTCCAGCATCTGCAGAATTCCTGTTGTTTGCGGTTAATATGGATTGTCCTGTATGTAATAATTGATAAGTCATAATATAATTTGTGGGTTTCTGACTCTAAAACTGGATCAGGCTTATATTTATAGTAATGTATGGTTTCTTTTATGAGTTTGTATTTTAAAACAAGATTTTGGTGAATGATGTTTGCCACTTGATTGTGCCTGTGCAAGTAATCAGATTGAGTTAAGCTGCTGCAGGATCCCGTAATGTGTTGGATTGTTTCTGTTTTCTCTTGGCTTTTTCTGCATTTATAATCTTGAATTTGTTGGTCTTTTATTGTGTATTTTTGCTCATATTTTTGTCAGTTTGCCTTCATTTGTACAATGGTTGTTTGTCAGTTTTTGTGTGCAGTTTTTCAATGATTCTATTATATTTCTTCATTCTACTGTGAAAGCCCATAAGAAAATGAATTTCACTGTAGTAGATTGATAATAAATTTACTTTGAACTTTCAACCCAGGACATGCCCTCTTCTCATTACTACCATAAGGGAGGAGGTACAGAAGCCTGAAGATCCACACTCAAAATTTTGGCAATAGATTCTTCCCCTCTGCCATCAAACTTCTGAGCAGCCCATGAACACTACTTCAATAGTTTTGTTCTCGTTTTGCACCATTTATTAATTTTGATATTGTAACACAGTAACAACAAATTTCACAGCATGCATCAATGATAATAAGCCCGATTCTGAAATTGTGAACATTGGTGAGAGGGAGGGATGAGTCAGTGTCTAGCAGGTGGAGTCAGATGAGTGGGGTTGATGGGCAGGTGGGCCAGGTGGGGTGAGAGGGAGGGGAAGCGTTGAGTCAAAGGTTGGTAGTTGGAAGCCAAAGAATGAGGTGGATTGAGATGAGTGGGAGAGGAGAGGGTGAGGGTGAAGACTGGTAGGTGACAGGTGGACAAGGAAGAGTGGATGGCCAGATGGGTTCAAGTAGGGAGGGGATTGTAAGGAAAAAGTTAAATATGATACCTCCTTGGTATATGCTAACAAATGGAAGTCTGCAAGACAAAGTACTGTTAGCTTGGAATGGGATTGTTTTGAGAAAGTACAAGAGAACCAGTCCACAACAATGTTTTGAGAAAGTTCAGGGAGTACAAGTCTACAGCCATAACAGTGGAGATATGTTTTTCTAGGCAAGGAGAGGTCAGTGCGTATAGACAGGAACCAAATGCATGGAAAAGTATCAGTGTAAGGGGTTTTGAAGGGTATAAGTAGGGAACCTTCCTGGTACAAGGGGAGAGAGTTTTGTCCTAGGCTAGGTCTGGCTGATGACTAGTGGTAAGACATGGAACAGCTCACCATGAGAGTCAGAGTATGTCACATCGGAGTTAGACTAAGATGTAGGGAGAGAGAAAGGGGAGAGGCTGTGTGAAAGTCTGTCAGCATTCTGCATATCATCTCATTTAAAGGATGATAAGAATGATTTATTTTAACTGTACTGCTATTATTACTGTTGTAGAGATCTGTTTTTCGTTTTGCATTGCATATGTGCTGGTTCTAATAACGTGTTTCCTTGTGGCCTTGAACACATGTGGTGTCTCCTTTAGTTTACGAATACATACACAAATACCCTGAGCTGGAACAAGAAAAGGCATATAGTGAATTTTAGAATAATTTTTGTCTACAGGGATAAAAACGGTGAACCTTTAGATTCCCCTCCAAGTCTCACACTTGTAATTACATCACAATTTCTTCAGAATCAGGTTTAATATCATCGGCATATGTCGTGAAATTTGTTAGCTTTGTGGTGGTAGTGCAATGCAGTTCATGATAATATAGACAAAAATACTGTGAATTACAGTAAATTTATATATATATGTATATATATACACACAAACAAAAAAGTAATGAGGTGATGCTCATGGGTTTAATGTCCAAATGTTTAAAGTAGACTGCAGAGGGGAAGAAAACTGTTCCAGAATCGTTGAGTGTGTGCCTTTAGGCTTCTGTACCTCCTTCCAGATGGTAGCACATGTCCTGGTGGGGGTCCTTAATGATGGACGGTTCTTGAGATGTCTTGGATACTTCCTGGAACTTCCGACCAATACAGTGAGGATTCTTTTTCACCATACTCAAAGTCAAGTCAAAGGAAAGTATGTGTACACTCAGTGGCCACTTTATTAGCTATTTCCCGGTACTGGGTGTATTTCATCATATACTAAGTTTAAAGTAAATTTATTGTCAAAGTACATATATGCAACACCGAGATTCATTTTCTTGCGAGCATACTCAATAAATCCATATAATAATAACCGCAACAGAATCCGTGAAAGTCTGCCCAATTTGGGCATTCACCCAGAGTTCAGAAGACAGCAAACTATGCAGATAAAAAAGAGAAAGAAATAATAAACAGACAGACAGGCAGATAGATAGACAAGTAATAATATTGTGAACATGGGATGAAGAGTCCTTGAAAGTAAGTCTGTTGGTTGTAGGAATATTTCAATGATGGGGCAACTGAAGTTATCCACTTTGGTTCACAAGCCTGATGGTCGAGGAGTAATAGATAGATAGATAGACATACTTTATTGATCCCGAGGGAAATTGGGTTTCGTTACAGTTGCACCAACCAAGAATAGAGTATAAATATAGCAATAGAAAACCTTACATAATTAAATAGTAATATGTAAATTATGCCAGATGGAAATAAGTCCAGGACCAGCCTATTGGCTCAGGGTGACTGACCCTCCAAGGGAGGAGTTGTAAAGTTTGATGGCCACAAGCAGGAATGACTTCCTATGACGCTACATTATGTAGTGGATGGGAGACATTCCTGATACCTGTTCCTGAACCTGCTGGTGCGAGTCCTGAGGCTTCTGTACCTCCTTCCTGATGGCAGCAGTGAAAACCTGGGTGGTGGCCACCCTGAGATTCAGTTTCTGGCAGGAATTTACCGGAAAGTAAAGAAAGACAAAAAAAAAATTATGACAACAACCATACCTAAATATATACCAACAGAAAGAAACCTGCCTCCATCCTTTCTGGGGAAATAGGGAGAGGCATTTCAATATCGTTCATGTCCAGTGAATAAATAAGAAATAAACAGAATGGTTTTGAGATTTCTTGAGACGAATCCGTAACTAGTCTTCCATTTTTGAAATCCTGCTTCAAAGGACAATATGGCATTAATGATACTGGCCAGTAGTGAACAAACAGACTAAAGTTGATATATATATAGGACAAGAAATTATCTATCAGCTATCACACGAAAAGAAGGTGGTTGCTATATTTTCTGCTTCAAACAAGATGTCTTATCTGATGAAAGTAGTTCTGGAGTAAACAGCTACAAATGTTTACATAAAAAGAATGTCTTCAAAGGATTTTAACAATAGATGCGTTGTGATGTCTTATCTGTGACACAGAACATTTTGATGTTGCTGAGATGTGTGTAAGCGAGTCTGCTTTTTTAACATTGCTTTGGTGGACTCGAAGCTAAAAGGCCAGCTTGCGATTCTGGTGGGTTTGATCTTTCTTTCTGGTGTCAATGAAAACTGTACTGTAGATTGTATTCAAAGCCTCGTGTGCTTATTTGAAAAGTATTCTTGTTTGAACTGAGGAGCGAAGGCAGCTGAGGTGGATTGTAGCCAAGAATGATAACAAAATATATGTACACACTTATGCAGGAAGGTCACTGAGTAGAAATCAGGAACAGTTTTTGCCTCAGAGAAAAAACAGAATCGTTTGCTGAAATAGTAACACTGCATAAAATAAATTAATGGCACAGTAGCGTAGCAGTTAGAACAACGCCATTACAGAGGCAGTGACATGAGTTCAATTCTGCTGCTTTCTGTAAAGAGTTTACTGTGAGGGTTTCCTGTTTCCTCCCACAGTCCAACGGCGTATGGGTTCAAAGTTCAAAGTACATTTATCAAGCTATATATACTTGAGATTCGTCTCCTTACAGGCAGCCACAAAACAAAGAACCCAATAGAACCCATTAAAACAAAAGAAGACCTAACATCCAATGTGCATAGAGAAAAACGAACCAATCATGCAAACAATGAAAGTAAGCAAGTAACATTCAAGTGAGTCTGCAGCCATGAAGCCAGTCACCAGCGCAGCCGATCCAGGAGCCCGCTGGTTGCAGGCCACAGCCTCAGTTCAGCGCAGAGACGAGTAAACCTCGTGGATCAGCGAGCTGAACCAGCCCGTCACTCACCTCCAGCCCCGAGGAGGTTAATTGGAATAGGTTAATTGTTAAAAGTAGGTTAACTGGTTACACACGTTCATTCAGGTGGTGTGAACTCATGCCAGGAGTGAGGTTAGTGCGGAAAGACAAGCGGACAAGAGTGTCGCATAGGGAGCGATCCCTGTGGAAAGCAGAAGGCGGGGGGAGGGAAAAATGAGTTTGGATGCCTCTGTATCCAGTATATAATTCTCCGTAACTTCCACCATGTCCAGTGGGATCCCACTACCAAACGCATCTTTCGCTCCCCCCACCCCCTGCTCTAATTATTGGAAGTTCGAGAAATCGATATTCTTGCATTCCAGCTTGAAGGCTACTCAGACTCTGTACTGCCATGATGAGGCCACACACAAGTTGGAGGAGCAACACCTTACATTCCGTCTGGGTAAGCCTGCAAACTCCATGAACGTCCATTTCTTGAATTTCCAGTAATTGCATTTCCCCCACTCTCCTTCACCATTCCCCATTCCCATTTTCCTCTCTCACCGTATCTCCTTACCTGTTCGTCACCTCTCTCTAGTGCTCCTCCACCTTCCCTTTCCTCCAGGCCTTCTGTCCTCTCCTATCAGATTCCCCCTTCTCCAGCCCTGTATCTCTTTCACCAATCAACTTCCCAGCTCTTTACTTCACCCCTCCCCTTCCTGATTTCACCTCTCACCTGCCACCTTGAACTTTTACCCTCCCCTCCCCCACCTTCTTGTTCTAACGTCTTCCCCCTTTTTTCCACTCCTGATCAAGGGTCTCAGATGAAATTTTGATCGTTTATTCTTTTCCATAGATGCTGCCTGGCCTACTGAGTTCCTCCAGCACCTTGTGTGTATTACTTTGATTTCCAGCATCTGCAGGTTTTCTCTTGTTTGTGTATTGAAATAAATGATGTCATGGCGACCATCGAAACTGTATTGAGTTACCATTGACCTTAAGGGTGTAAAAATGTGATGTACCTTGAGTTTAAAGGGACTCCTCTTCCAAGAGTGTTTCCAGTATGATACCTGCTTGTTTTGCTGAATAAAGACTTCTATATCCACCAGCTTAAATGTCTCCTGGGGACTTTGTTCACAGTCACAACAATCTCCTTCCCCCACTTCTCAGGGCATTGTATCAAGTAGACTTTAAGCCTTTGTCCCAGCAACCAGGATGTTATGTTTGGTGTGAATAGTTGGAAGTTAGGGAGTGAGATGAGAATTAATTTCAGCCGCAGACAAATGGGATCTGGATTTCACAGCTTAAAAAGGCTGTGGAATCAGCAATTTTAACACTTCTCATTAGTACCTCAATGAGTCTTGTTTAAAATTGCAGCATTTAAACAGTCGTGCTTCAGTGCGAGCACACCCCTAAAATAACCATGTCCGGAAATAATTCGGAAAAAATGCAGCTAGGGTGGTTGATGGTTGGGTTGGGTTGTTATCCAACCTTGGCAATTTACTTGGCGATCTGTCTCCATGCGAGGAGACATCATCAGTGAGCTATTGATTATGGTGTGTCCTCCGAATGCTTAGCCTTTATATCAGCTGATTCAACATCATTTCGGAAACTCACTTGTGATGTGGAGAGGAAATCCTGTCACTGATTGGTTGTGCGGCAAACTCGTGCAGTGTGGTCCGGAATTTTGTCCACTTTGAATTGACTTTATTACTTACGTCCTTCAAATACATAAGGAGTAAAAATCTTTATGTTACGTCTCTGTTCAAATGTGCAATTATAGTGATTTATAATAAATATTATGCACAACAGGATAGTCAATATAATATAGAAACACAGTTGTGTCAGCATGAGTTAATCAGTCTGATGACCTGGTGGAAGAAGCTGTCCCGGAGCCTGTTGGTCCTGGCTTTTATGCTGCGGTACCATTTCCCGGATGGTAGTAGCTGGAACAGTTTGTGGTTGGGGTGACTTGGGTCCCCAATGATCCTTCGGGCCCTTTTAACACACCTGCCTTCGTAAATACCCTGAATAGTAGGAGGTTCACATCTAAAGATGTGCTGGGCTATCTGCACCACTCTCTGCAGAGTCCTGTGATTAAGGAAGGTACAGTTCCCATACCAGGCAGTGATGCAGTCAGTCAGAATACTCTCAGTTGTGCCCCTGTAGAAAGTTCTTAGAATCTGGGGGGGTGGGGGGCATACCAAACTTCTTCAACATTGGCTCATAAATAGAATCAATGTCTTCATGCTGGTTTACAAGAGGGGCACAAATTTGACTCGGCATCAGAGAAAGTCATAGCATAAGCAAACACGTGGCATGCAAGAGAAGTGTGGTTTTTCCACGAACATTTCCGTAAACAAGCATGCAGACCCCAATTCTATTTATGTGCCACTGTGGGCAAAATTCCAGACCACAACGCATGAAGTTTGTCACTCAACCATCTGATGATCACCGCGCACCCCCCCCCCAACTGACAACTGAGTTTTCATAATAACATCCAGTCAGCTGGTTGTTAAGTCTATCATGGCCGAGCAATCAAGTCCTCCCCCACAATCAACAGCCAGCACACTGATGATGTCTCCTCGTATGGTGACAAAACATTTGCAGGTAAATTGCCAGAATGAGAGAGCTACTCATTCCAACCACAATCAACCCTCCTCGTCACACCACCTTTAGAAATAATGTTTTACACTGAGTGGTGAAGTGAATTCAGACATAAAATATAGTAGAAACTCATGGTAACAAAATGCTTTATTTGTACATGGTGCAAGTGTCACTGACAAGACTGTCCATTATTTCCCATCTACAAACACCACTTAAACCAATGTTCAAAGCTCAAAGTACATTTACTAATATTAATAATATCATTATTAAACTTTATTATCGTGCTACCATATACTACTCTGAGATTTATTTTCTTGCAGGCATTCACAGTAGAACAAAGAACTACAATAGATTATTAGATTATTATTCGATTATTAGATTATGAGGACACGCAGTCCTCTTTTATTGTCATTTAGTAATGCATGCATTAAGAAATGATACAATGTCCGTCCAGAATGATATCACAGAAACACAAGACAAACCAAGACTGAAAAACTGACAAAAACCACATAATTATAACATACAGTTACAACAGTGCAGAGCAATACCGTAATTTGATAAAGAACAGACCATGAGCATGATAAAAAAATTCTCAAAGTCTCTCGAAAGTCCCATCATCTCACGCGGACGGTAGAAGGAAGAAAAACTCTCCCTGCCTTGAGCTTCCAGCGCCGCAAACTTGCCGATGCAGCACCCTGGAAGCACCCGACCACAGCCGGCTCTTGAGTCTGTCCGAAAACTTCGAACCTCTGACCAGCCCTCCAACACTGAGCACCGAGCACCATCTCTGCCGAGCACTTCGACCCCGGCCCCGGCAATAGGCAAAGCCGAGGATTTGGGGCCTTCCCCTCCGGAGATTCTCTATCGCACAGTAGCAGCGGCAGCGAAGCGGGCATTTCAGAAGTTTTTCCAGATGTTCCTCCGTGCTTCTCACATTCATCTCCATCAATAGAATCACACAAACCAAGACTGGCAAACAACCAAAAGAGAAACTGTGCAAGTACCAAAAAGGATAATGATTAAGAAAAAATAAATAAGTAAATAAACACGAGAACTTCTGCAGACGCTGGAAATCCGAAGCAACACACACACACACAAAATGCTGGAGGAACTCAGCAGGCCAGGCAGCATCTAAGGAAATGAAACAGCTGATGTTTCAGGCTGAGACCCTTCATCAGGATTGAAAAGGTAAATAAATAAATAAATAAATGGATGAATGAATGAAATTAAATAAATAGCATTGGGAACGTGAGTTGCAGAGTCCTAGAAAGTGAAGCCATATGTTGTGGAATCAGTTCAGTGTTGAAGTGAAAGAAGTTATCCATGCTGGTCTACAATTTATGGATTGGACTATAGTTCACTTCGACTATTTCGGTTTTATGTTTTTATATTCTATTAAAAATTGCCCTATATTGCCCTTTCTTTCTTGTTACTGATTGCACAATTTGTTTATTTTAATGCGCGGGGTGTGGGGGTGGGGTTGATATTCCTGTTGTCACCTGTGTGATTTGTTTTTTTGCACACGGGGGTGTTGTTGTTTTTCTTTCAATGGCTTCCATTGTTCTCAATGTTTCAAGACTGTCTGTGGAGAAGATGAATCTCAGGGTTGTATACTACATACGTACTTTGTAAATAAATGCACCTTGAAACTTGAGCCCTGGTTCAGGAGCCTGATGGTTGAAGGGTAATAACAGTTCTAGAACTTGGTAGAATGCGAGCTGAGGCTCCTGTACCTCCTTCCTGATGGCAAGAGAAAAAACCAATTGATTTTTCCAGGCTAGCTAATTAAGCAATTGTGAGTCTAGCATATCATTTTATTAATCGCATGTTATCCAGATCATGTGGGATGATAGAATTTCAAGCAGCGCTTACGAAAAGATTAAAGAGTTATCTTTTCAGTTCCGACCGAGGACTTTGATCAATGTTCCCTCTAATTTGTAATGAACAGTGTCCGCAAAAATCTTATGCCGTGCAAATTTTTGCCCAGTGACAACATGTGCGCATTGAATTTTCAAGTGGCAGTAAACTGAAGCTATTCTAAGGATAATAAGCCATTCTGCTTTAAATGAACTAGCAATTCACACCCTTTGTTTCTTTGGAATTCGACATAGTGAATCAATAATTTCTTCAATTAAAAACAATATAAATAAGCCAGTTCTAAAATCTGTAGACAAATCATTGCAAACACCACTTTCTCAATACCAACCACGTCAGAAACTGGAAAAGGAAATGTGACTGTGTACGATCGTGAAATTATACTTAACATGCCAACGAGGTAGAGGGTGACATCCTTTAGTGCACAGCTTAAATTCCTTTGTGCGCTGGTAGCAAAAGATTTGTGCGCGCACACCTTGGAGGGGACATTGCCTTTGATTTAGCAATATTAACTCTGTTCTACTTACCATAGATCAAGATCTCTTGGGGGACTTTGCTTTTGCTTACATGGTGGTGGGACGTGCTTCTGCAGGAACAGGCGAGGAAGGGGGAGTCGATATTTCTGCTGTTGCTTGTGCATGGGAGGTGGGAGGGTGGGGCTTTGGGGTTCTGATATTGCTATTATTCATTTTTTGGGGTTTCTTGTTTCGTGGACGTCTGTGAAGAGTAAGAATTTCAGGTTGCGTACTGTATACTGTATATTCTCTGATATTAAATTCAACCATTTGAGCCATTTGATTTGATTTGACCTGTTGAGTCTTTCCAGAATGTTCTAATTTTACTTCAGTTTCCTAACATCTGAGCCCTTTTTGTCTTGAGATTCGTGGGTTGGCAGATTTCCTTCCTGAGAGAATGTTAATAGCCCAGTTGGGTTTTACAACATGCTGCAAGTTTTATGGTCACCATTACCACCCTTTAAATTTCAGACCGCATACTTTAAGATCAAGCTGTCTGTAGCGGCCAAACCAAACCAAAACAATCGCTGCTCCAGCCACGCTACAGATTTGCTGTACTTGCAAGACGTGCCCTCAGCTCCAATCATGATTGTTCCAAAAGTCAAGCATCGGCTTTCAATCCTTTATTGGCAATTAGCAAACATACAATTTTGAAGTGATGAAACATAGCATGCCCACATGTAAGCTGAGTATAATTGAACGTTATTGAGCGGCCAGCAAAAGACATCCGCTGGTCCCCAGCTACTACAAACTGCAATGAACAAGGCACAAATACTTGACTTATTCCCTTCACTTTTACCATTCCCCCATCCATGTGACTAGCTACCATAATAAATGCACAACAATGAATACAATACATGCTCCAACATTGTCCATTCTGAGGTCTAAACACAATATCACTCATACAAGATTCTGTAAGCCACTAATGAACATAAAAACAAATTGCAGCTAGTTTTTTTAAAGTTTGGAGCCTGCACAATTAACTCAAAGCACCATTAACACTATAATCACACTGTGACTTACCCTCAGTCACCACTTGATTAGGTGCACCTGCTTGTTAATGCAAATATCTAATCAGCCAATCATGTGGCAGCAACTCAACGCATAAAAGCATGCAGGCATGGTCACGAGGTTCAGACCAAACATCTGAATGGGGAAGAAATGTGATTTAAGTGACTTTGACTGTGGAATGATTGTTGGTGCCAGTTGGGGTGGTTTGAGTATCTCAGAAACTGCTGATCCGCTGGGATTTTCTGGCACAACAGATCTAGAGTTTATAGAGAATGGTGCGGAAAGCAAAAAGCATCCTGTGAGTGGCAACTTTGTGGGTAAAAGCACCTTTTAATGAGGGAGGTCAGAGGAGAGTGGCCAGACTGATTCAAGTTGACAGTAACTCAAATAACCACATGGGTGGCATGGTCGCATAGTGGTTAGCGAAACGCTTTACAGTACAGGCGACCCGGGTTCAATTCCTGTCGCTGCCTGCTCGTACGTTGTCCCCATGAACATGTGGGTTTCCACTGGATGGTTACTCGCCACAGTCCATACCAGTTGGTAGGGTTAATTGGCCATTGTAAATTGTCGAGCATCGTTGCCAGCAGCCATACTTGGGCAACGAATCTCAAGGGGCCAGAAGAGCCCCTTCCATGCTGTATCTAAATAAATCAATTAAATAAATAAATACATAAATAAATAGTGTGCAGAATGAGCACGTCAAACTTTAAAGTGGATGGGCTACAGCAGCAGAAGACCACAAACGTAAACTGAGTGGCCACACCTTATCAGGTACGGAAGCCCTGCCATCCAATACATAAAGTCCCCACTGAGTATATGCTGTAAAATTAGTTGTTTTGTGGCAGCAGAACAGTGCAAGACAGAAAAATCACTATTTGAGGAATAGTAAGATAATGTACGTGGACCATTCCAAAATCTGATGATAGAAGGGAAGCCAAACACAAGAATATCTGAAGATGCTGGAAATCCAAGGCAACACACACAAAATGCCGGAGGAACTCAGCAGGTCAGGCAGCATCCATGGAAATGAATAAACAGTCAACGTTTCAGGCCGAGACCCTTCTTCAGGGCAGCAGAGGGGGAGCAGTGAGAGAGGGAGGGAGGGAACATCGACTCAGAGCATGAGAGGACTGCGTTGGGCATTTTCATGCCTTACAAGGTGCAGATTGGAAGTCTGTGTGGGGCGCCACTCCTTGCACAGACCAGAGCAATGTGTGATTAAGTGTCTTGCTCAAAGGCACAATCACGCTGCCACAGCTGAGGCTCGAACTAGCGACCTTGAGGTAACTAGATGAACGCCTTAACCACTTGGCCACGTGCCCAACACGTGAGAGAGATTTTCACTGAACTCCCATCAATGGGAAGATTTAATCTTCTTCAGGGTAGGCATCCCTGGAAGAGACTTTGCGGAGTAGTAGGATCACAAACATGAGAAATTCTGCAGATGCTGGAGATCCAGAGCAACAAACACAAACTGCTGGAGGAACTCAGCAGGGCAGGCAGCAACTATGGAAAAGAAAAAGAGTCGATGTTTCGAACTGAGACACTTCATCAGGATACAGAAGGGAAGCAGGTATTTCTAAAATCCTGAGAGTGTGTTTTCAGGCCCCCTTTACCTGATGGTAGCGATGAGAGGAGCGCAGGTCCCAGATGGTGTTAAAATGCAAAAGACCAGTTCTGCGGGTGAGAAGGCCTTGTTAATGAGAGAGGTCAGAGGAGAATGGCCAGACCGGTTCAGGCTGACAGGAAAGCAATAATGACGCAAGTAAACAACAGGAATTCTACAGATGCTGGAAATTCAAGCAACACACATCAAAGTTGCTGGTGAACGCAGCAGGCCAGGCAGCACCTGTAGGAAGAGGTGCAGTCGACGTTTCAGGCCGAGACCCTCCGTCAGGACTAACCTGACGAAGTCCTGACAAACTGCTGCCTGGCCTGCTGCGTTCACCAGCAACTTTGATGTATGACGCAAGTAACCCCGCATTACAACAGTGCCGTGCAGAGGAGCACCTCTGAACGCAGAGCACGTTGAAGCGGATGGGCTACAGCAGCAGAAGATCACGAACACACACTCACCGGCCACTATATTAGGGATAGGAGGTGCCGAATAAAGTGGCCACTGATTTGTAAACTTGACCAGGGCACTTCTATCAGTCAAACAGCAGAGTAAATTTTTGGAAAGCATGTCTGGTGGAAACTGATTAGGACGAGTGTTTACGCTCCAAAAACAGGATGGGCTGGATATACTGAACAGCCTTCTAACGGAACAGGTCATAAACAATTTCCTCCCATTGTTTATAACTCTTCAACTACTTTACTGCCATGTTAATTGTACTGAAAGGAAACACTAATATACTAAAAGCTTCTGCAGTGGCCCAACCAATCCATCTGCGATGACGGAACTGGACAGAATCTTTGACTGATTAAATGAATTTATCGCATCAAGATTAACAGTGGTTCTATTATTACCCAATTGGCTCTCCAGTTTATTAATATTTTTTTCCTCTCTTTTTGCGCTTCATTATCTTTATGTGCTGTGTTGTATGACATCATCATTAGGTGCCATGTAATATGACATGGGCGATCATGGTCTACCCATGACCATATTTGTACTTGGCAAGTTTTTCAACAGAAGTGGCTTGCCACTGCCTTCTTCTGGGCAGTGGCATCAGTAGATCGATGCCCCCAGCCATTATCAATACTCTTCAAAGATTGTCTGCCTGGCATCAGTGGTCGCATAAGCCGGACTTGTGCTGTGCACCAGCTGCTCGTACGATCATCCACCACCTGCTCCCGTGGCTTCATGTGACCCTGATCGGGGGGTTTAGCAAGTGCTACACCTTGACGACGGGTGAGCTGCAGGCTAGCGGGGGGAAGGAGCACCTTCTACCACCTTGCTCTACTTATTTAAATTGATTTTATATTTGCAGTGCTGTGTAAAAGTCTTAGGCACTCATATATATCTGGCGTGCCTGAGCATTTCGCACAGTACTGTATTTGTCAACGTGGAGCGGAGAGCGAGTTTGAAAATCCGGTGGGAGCAAGGGATGTTGGGAATGGCGAGGGTGGAGCGCTGTGGGAGAGACATTGGACAAGTGGCAGAGAAAGAGTGTCAGGGACGGGAGGTGCGGGGAGGGTGGGTCAGGGTGAACTGGTTGCAGACACACCCAGCCCTCAAACACCAGGCAAGGTCAATTTGATTCCAAATAATTGATTTATTGATCATTGCAGAATGTCTCTCCGGTGCTTCCCGCTCCCTCGCCCCTCCCTTCCCCTTTTCCCAACCATGTTTCCCCTCTTCCTGCCCACCTTCCCACTCTCAGTCCACAATAGAGACCCATATCAGAATCAGGTTTATCATCACTCACATATATCATGGAATTTGTGTTTTTTTTGTGGCAGCAGTACAGTGCTAAACATAAAATTACTATAGTACTGAGTAAAAGTCCACAGCAGCCTAGCTCTATGCATATGTGCCTAAGACTTGTACACAATAATATATACATTTCTTATTGTAATATATAGTATGTTTTAAGTATTGTATTGTACCGCTGCCACAAAACAGCAAATTCAATGACACATGCCAGGGATATTAAATCCTGATTCTAATTCCCTTCTAATATTAAACTGAGATCCAGCACGACCTCAGAAATCAGCCGCTTTAAAACACAAGTTCAGCCCTTCACAAGAAATAAAAGTGGTTGTCTCCATTAATACCCATTTGCTGCCCCTTTCAGAACACTCGATTGTGCGTTATATCAGAGCAGATATCTTTGAAGTGAGTCACTGCTGTAACATAGGAATCACGCCAGACGATTTGCAAAGTGCAAACTCTCACAAGCAGCAAGTGATAATGATCAGATAATCGACTTTTAGAAATGTTAATTGAGGAATAAATATTCCCCAACATCATAATTTTCGACAAAATGTGTTGCTTCCCCCTCACCTGACAGAATAGAGAAGTGCTCAGTTTTCATGCCTCGTCAGAATGGCGACTTCTCGACGATGCAGCGTGCCCTCAGCGCCACACTGTCCACAGTCAATCTGGATATACACTCAGTGGCCACTTTATTAGGTATACCTGTACACCTGCCCGTTTGTGTAAATATCTCAACAATGTTCAAAGCTCAAAGTACACTTATTATCGAAGTATGTATACATTATCCAACCTTGAGATTTGTCTCCTAACAGGCAGCCACGAAACAAGGAAACCCAAAAGAATCCGTTAAAGTCAGAAGACCGTCAAACACTCCAATGTGCAGAGACTGAAAAACAAAGCAGGCAAGCAAATGGTGTTCTGAACTGAAGTCCTCAAAGGGAGTCCATCCCCTCGTCCAGCACAGAGTGGAGCAACGAGCTGAACTCGGCCTTCCCTCACCCTGAGCCATGACTCCCTGACCTTTTCAATCTGGCCCAGCGCCTGAATCGTCATCCAAACATCAGCTTCAGTCGCTTCAGTACACCCTGGGGCCCGGACCCCGCTGCCTCGATTCGGCCTGTACCCAACCTTTCCGATTAGGCCCAATCTTGTAGCAGCGATTCGATACATAAAAGCATGTGTTTATTGAGCCACAGTGCGGAATAGGCACTTCCTGCCCTTCAACCGCTCAGCAGATCCCGATTTAGCCCTTGCCTAATCTCGGGACAGTTTGCAATGACCAATTAACTCACTAACTGGTATGTCTTGGATTGTGGGAGGAAACTGGAGCACCCGGAAAAAAAACCATATGTTCTATTGGGAGTACATACAGACTCCTTACAGATGATGTCGGAATTGAACTCTGAACTCTGGCGCCCGAGCTGTATTAGTGTCGCGCTAACTGCTACACTACCATAATGACATGGTCAGGTGTTGTTCAGATCAAACATCAGACTGGGGAAAGAAATGTGATATAAATGACTTTGATCATGGAATGATTGTTGGTGCCAGATGGGGTGGTTTGAGTATCTCAGAAACTGCTGATGTCCTGGGATTTTCATGCACAACAGTCTCTAGAGCAGGAGTTCCCAACCTTTTTTATGCCATAGACCCCTATCATTAACCAAGGTGTCTGTGGACCCCAGGTTAGGAACCCCTGCTCTAGAGTTTACAGAGAACGGTGCGAAAAGCAAAAAAACATCCAGTGAGTCACAGACACAAGAGATACTGCTGATGCTAGAAACCTAGAGCATTGCACACAAGATTCTGGAGGAACTCAACAGGTCTGGCAGCAGCTATGGAAATTAGCAAACAGTCAATAATTCGGGATGAGACCTTGCATCAGGACTGGAAAGGAAGATGAGAAGTCAGCATAAGAAGGTGTGGGGCAGAGAGGAGGAAGAAGTACCAGGTGATAGGTGGTAGGTGAAACCAGGAGAGGGGTAGGGGTGAAGTAAAGAGCTGGGAAATTAATTGGTGAAAGAGATAAAGGGTTGAAGGTTGGGGAATCTGACAGGAAAGAGTGGAAGATCATGGAAAAATGGGAAGAGGAAGGAGCTGGTTCTGTAAATCATTGTGCTAACCACTGCACTACCGTGCCATCCCTTGAATGTTCTGTGGATGAGGTGAAACCTAGTAGAAGGTGTATGTGTGAGAGTGTTAATCTGAGCCACGCTTACTCTTTAGATCCACACACTGAATCAATGGATAATGTCTTTTCAAACAGAGGTGACAGACTGGGGCTGAGTTATGAGGAAATGAATCTACCAGAACTTTTAAAGAGGAATGAGTTGACACTTGAGAGCAAATAATTCACAGGCTATGGGAATACAAATGTGATTACTGGGAGCTGGCATAGACCAAACAGTCTCCTTGTGTGCCATAACAATTCCATAATTCTTAAAAAATGGAGATTAAATTCCTGTAGCCGGGAGCTGGTTAAAGATTAGGGAGCATAAATAAATTCTACTTTATGATTTGTTGGATCAGTTAAAAATAAGGAAACACAAATTGAATTAATTTTACACAAAGAAGAAAATAGTGGCTTATCCAAATGGTGAGTAATGCTTTGAATGATTTACCAAGAAAGCAGTGGCTTTGAAAAGGAAATATATGCACAGATTCCTCAAAGTTGCCACGCAAGTTGTTAGGGTCGTTACGAAGACGTGTGGTCTGTTGGCCTTTGTTAGCCGACTGAGTACAAAAGCTATGAGGTAATGTCGCAGCTCGATAAAACCCTTGTCAGACCCCTCTTGAATTATTGTAGCAACACACATCAAAGTTGCTGGTGAATGCAGCAGGCCAGGCAGCATCTCTAGGAAGAGGTACAGTCGACCTTTCAGGCCGAGACCCTTTGTCAGGACTAACTGAAGGAAGAGTTAGTGAGAGATTTGAAAGTTGGAAGGGGAGGGGGAGATCCAAAATGATAGGAGAAGACAGGAGGGGGAGGGATGGAGCCAAGAGCTGGACAGGTGATTGGCAAAGGGGATATGAGAGGATCATGGGACAGGAGGTCCGGGGAGAAAGACAAAGGGGGGGGAAACCCAGAGGATGGGCAAGGGGTATAGTCAGAGGGACAGAGGGAGAAAGAAGAGAGTGAGAGAAAGAATATGTGTATAAAAATAAATAACGGATGGGGTACGAGGGGGAGGTGGAGCATTAGCGGAAGTTAGAGAAGTCAATGCTCATGCTATCAGGTTGGAGGCTACCCAGACGGAATATAAGGTGTTGTTCCTCCAACCTGAGTGTGGCTTCATCTTTACAGTAGAGGAGGCCGTGGATAGACATGTCAGAATGGGAATGGGATGTGGAATTAAAATGTGTGGCCACTGGGAGATCCTGCTTTCTCTGGCGGACAGAGCGTTCACCAGCAATTTTGACTTTCAGTTAGCCCTGACGAAGGGTCTCGGCCTGAAACGTCGACTGTACCTCTTCCTAGAGATGCTGCCTGGCCTGCTGTGTTCACCAGCAACTTTGATGTGTGTTGCTTGAATTTCCAGCATCTGCAGAATTCCTGTTGTTCTTGGATTATTGTGTTCGGTTCTGCTTGCTTCTCCTGCCACTGCCTGTAAGAGTTTGTACTTTCTCCCCGTGACCACATGGGCTTCCTCCGGGTGATCCGGTTTCCTCACGCACGGTCCAAACACATACTGGTCAGTAGATTAATTGGTCATTGATTGGGCAAGGGTTAATTTGGAGGAGTGCAGTGTGGCTCAACGAGCCAGAAAGGCCTGTTCCATGCTGTATGTCTACAAATAAATAAAATGCATCCACTGGTCCCTCAAATTGACGTGCATGTTGATAGGGTAGTTATGAAGGCATATAGTTTGCTGGCCGTCATTAGTCATGGGTCTGAGTTCAAAAGTCACAAAGTAATGGTGCTCCTCTATAAAATTCACACACTCTTCTGTCCCACTGTTGTAATGCATGATTATTTTTCAGCTTCCTGTCAGTCTGGCCATCTCCCCCAACCTCTCTCATGAGCAAGGCATCAAACTGCCACTCACTGGATGTTTTTTTTTGTTTGTTTTTGTTTTTGCACCACTCTCTGTAATCTCCAGAGACTGTTCTGTCTGAAAATTCCAGGAGATCAGCAGTTTCTGAGGTACTCAAACCACCCCATCTGGCACGAACAATCATTCCAGAGTCAAAGTCACTGATCACATTTCTTCATCATTCTGATGCTTGGTCTGAACAACAGCTGAACCTCTTGACCATGTCTGCATGCTTTTATGCATTGAGTTGCTGCTATGTGATTGGCTGATTAGATATTTGCATCAATGAGCTGATATGCAGGTGTACCTAATAAAGTGGCAACTCATAAGCCAATTAAATTACAGCATAGCATTGAAGGCTGAATGGCTTCAACCAGTCACTACTTTAGTGTAAAGTTGGGAGAAACACAGTAAATAAACAAGTCAAGTACAATTGAGTTGACATAAGAAACCGATTAATTGCTGGGAACATGTGATCAGTGAGAACATTGTTTACAAGATGGGGCGGCACGATAGCGTAGTGTTTAACAGGCGCTTTACAGCACCGGCGATCCGGGTTCAATTCTCGCTGCTGCCTGTAAGGAGTTTATACGTTCTTCCCGAGGCTGTTTGGGTTTCCCCCGGGTGCTCCAGTTTCCTCTCACAGTCCAATGACGTACTGGTTGGTAGGTTAATTGGTGATTGTAAATTGTCCCGGGCTTAGGCTCGGATTAATTGGGGGATTGCTGGGTGGCGCAGCTGGAAGGGCCAGACGGACCTATTCCATGATTTATCTCAATGAATTAAAAAATAATGGAGTCCCTCCGGCCTATTTCTTAACTGCTAGCTCCAGAGCCTACCTCATGTCACTCAATCTTGTGTAAATGTTGTTCTGGGCACCTTTGAATATTTTAATTGCTGGGAAATCCTGTAGGACTAATGTAGCAATCAGTTTCACTTGTCAAGAGCGAAGCTTCATTAATACTAACAGCTGGCTCAACATGTTGGTTGATAGTCAAGTCCAAGTAATCCGAAATGGTACCAAATTCAATCAATTTTCTTTCCTTTTCCACCAGAAATCCATGGATAAAGCATTCCATGGTAATCTTGTAGTCAGCCAAAACTTCACAATGGACCTATTCTTTTCGCTCACACTAGACTTTCCCACACTGCAAGTTCTCAGTGTCACAAAACCTCTCGGAATACCAAAAGTATTCCTCAGCCAGTCAGTAGGATATGCATTTAAATAGAACCTCAGAAAACTGAGGCACACATGAGCTGACATTCCTAGCATACAGAGGTTCTAACTGGCTGCATCACAGCCTGGTATTGTTGGGGGTGGGGGGGAGTGGGGGGCTACTGCTCAGGACTGAAGTAAGCTGCAGAGAGTTGTTCCGTCACGGGCACCAGCCTCTGCAGTATTCAGGACATCTTCAATGAGCGATGCCATAGAAAGACGGCATCCATCACTGAGAACCCCCACCAGCCAGGACATGCCTTGTTTTCATTGCTACCATCAGGGAGGAGGTACAGGAGCCTGAAGGCTCACACTCAACAATTCAGGAACAACTTCTTCCCCTCTGCCATCCAATTTCTGAATGGACATTGAACCCATGAGCACCACCTCACTACTTTTTTATTTTTATTTTTGCACTGCTTATTATATATATATACTTACTGTAATGCACAGTTTTTTTCTATATTATCATATATTGCATTGTATAGACAATAGACAATAGGTGCAGGAGTAGGCCATTCAGCCCTTTGAGCCAGCACCACCATTCACTGTGATCATGGCTGATCATCCACAATCAGTACCCTTTTCTTGCCCTCTCCCCATATCCCTTCACTCCGCTATCTTTAAGAGTTCTATCTAACTCTTTCTTGAAAGAATCCAGAGAATTGGCCTCCACTGCCTTCTGAGGCAGAGCATTCCACAGAACTACAACCCTCTGTGTGAAAAAGTTCTTCCTCAACTCTGTTCTAAATTGTCTACCCCTTATTCTTAAACTGTGGCCTTTGGTTCTGGACTCCTCCAACTGATGCAAAGTTACAAATTTCACGATATTGAGCCTGATTCTGATTCTAACTTCTTTGAACTGATGCCTTTCAATAAAAACTCAAGAAAATAACAGGAGCGGGCAACTCAGCCCCTCAGGCCTGGCCTCCATTCAGTCTCATAGAGTCAAACATCTTTGAAGTAGGCTATTCCGCCCAACAGGCCCGTACTGGCAATGGTGCCCATTCAAGTTAAGCCAGTTTGCTGAACTTGTCCCATATTCTTCTAAATCTTTCCTATCACAGTATGGTATGGTAGGATAGTGGCTAGCTTAAAGATATTATTTATTCATTTATTTATTGAGATACAACGCAAAGTAGGCCCTTCCAGCCCTTCAAGCCGCACCGTCCAGCAACCACTGGACAATGTACAATGACCAGTTAACCTACGAACAGGTTGCTCTTTGGACTCCGAAGAGCCCAGAGGAAACCCACATGATCGCGGGAAGAACGTACAAGCTCCTCACAGGTGGCGCCGGGAACCAAACCCGGGTCGCCAGTGCTGTAAAGCATTGTGCTGACCGTTGCGCTGCTGTACCACCCCGTTATAGCGCATGCGTTCGGTGATCAGGGTTCGAATCCCACCATCACCTGCACGGAGCTCAAACATTCTCTCCGCGAACACGTGGGGTTCCTCTGGGCACCTCCATTTCCTCCCACGTTGCAAAGACGCACGAGTTAGGGTTAGTCAGCTGAGGGCACGCTATGTCAACGTCGGAAGTGTGGCAAAACTTGCAGGCTGCCCCAGCACGTCTCAGACTGTGTTGGCCGTTTATGCAAATGCTACATTTCACTACACGTTTCAGTGTTTTACACTTTATACTTTATTGTCGCCAAACAATTGATACTAGAACGCACAATCATCACAGCAATATTTGATTCTGTGCTTCCTGCTCCTTGGATTACAAATTGAAAGTAAATATTAAAAATTTAAATTATAAATCATAAATAGAAAATAGAAAAATGGAAAGTAAGGTAGTGCAAAAAAACCGAGATGCAGGTCCGGATATTTGGAGGGTACGGCCCAGATGTTTGATGGACATATGGCAAATAAAGCTATTTTTTCATCTTTATTTTTATCCTTGTACCTGTCCAACTACGTTTTAAAAGTTGTTACTGTACCTTCCTCAAATATTTCCCCTGACGGTTTGTTTCCAGAAGGCAAGGGAATGGCGTTGAGAGGGATAATATATTAGCCGTTATTGAATGGTGGAGCAGAGCCTCGGTGGTTTGAATGGCCTAATTCTGCTCCTATGCCTCATGGTGTTATCGGTTTATAGTCTTCAGCTATTGTGTGATGCACTGGTTAAGATTTTCACTGCTATGCTGTAGGTATTTCGCATTGGCAGTTCTGTAAGAGCAGTCTGTTCTGTTTTCAGCTTGTTTGGGTTTGAGCTGAGATAAGGGACTTTGTTGTTCAACTTAGGAGTGTGGTGTCACCCAATCAGGATGGAGGAATTGGGGGAAGGTTCTAGAGAATGTTGGGCGGAGATTTTTTTTTGTGTGAGGGACACTGGTGTGGGTCAAGGTCTTTTTGGTGGGAGCTGGGAGAAGATAGCAAGGAAGATGGCTGAGGATGCTGTCCCTGCTGCACAAGGTGCTTTGTGCAGATTAAAGGCTCCGAGGAGAAAGGGCCAATACTCCAGTGGGGGACCCCGTTTGCTCAAGATGGATTTTGAGGAACCTTCGGAAGGCTGTTGTGCTTTCACGCAGACTGAGGGTCCAGAGCGTGAGTTACAGAGACGAGTTCAAGATTTGAGCTCCACCGTGGACATACTGTATGACTGTTCAAGTATAATGGGCCCTTTGTGTTTACTTTCTTTCATACTTTTAATAACTGTTTGCTGAAGTTAACATTCTTAAATATACTTCTTTATAATTGTATGCAGTGTACGATCTGCTATTTCTTGCTGACAGGCGATTACCAGGAGCAGTAAATCAGACAGCATTCACACAAACCGGGGTTTGGGTGGGTGAGACATCCCAACCTCACGGGTTTGGTGGGACTAAAGTCGTATACACCCCAGACATACGAAGCCTGAGAAAGGTGGGTTTCTCGCCGTGGAGTCCTGTGGCTGTTAACGATGGGCTAATGAGCTGCATTCCCAGAGATGCCCAGAAAAAAGGGGGTTCATGTAAAAAAGATCCTAATAAGTCCTTCCTTTCTTCCCTTAAGCATTCTAGATCTTGAGTTCCCAACCCTAGGGAAAACACTTGAGTGAATTCAGCTTATCTATGATTTTATACACCTCTATATGATCACCTCTTAGTCTTCTATAGTCCAGGGAAAATCCCTAGGCTGTCCGGCCCCTCTCTGTAACTCAGTCCCTCCAGTCTTACCAACGTGGTTGGCACGGTCGTGTCGTGGTGAGCGTAACACCACTAGTGTCAGTGATCTGGGTTCAATTCCTATTTGTGCGTTCTCACTGTGACTGCATGGGTTTCCTCCATGGGGGTGTTCCCACTTCCTCCTATTTTCCGAAGACTTACGGTTTGGTGGGTTAATTGGTCACACAGGAAGGCGTGGGCCTGAAGGGCCTGGTTCCATGCTTGTAAAGCAGCACTCACACACACAAAATGCTGGAGGAGCTCAGCAGACCAGGCAGCCTCTGTGGGAATGAATAAACAGTCGACTTTTCAGGCCGAGACCCTTCTTCAGGACTGAGAAGGAAGGGGGAAGATAGCAGAATAAAAAAGTGAGGGGGGGGGGGAAAGGAGGCTAGGTAGAAGCAGATAGGTGAAGCCATGTTGTCGGGAAAGATAAAGGGCTGGAGAGGGAGGAATTTGATAGGAGAAGGAGACCCAGGGGAAGTATAACTGGACATGAAAAGACTTGAAGATGGAAATCCAAAGCGACCCACACAAAATGCTGGAGGAACTCAGCAGGCCAGGCAGCATCTATGGAAAAGAGTAAAGAGTCGACATTTTGGGCTGAGAGCCTTCTTCAGGACATGAAAGAAAGAGAAGTCAGAGCAAGAAGATGTGGGGAGGGGAGACAGAAGTACGATGCGGTTGGTGATAGGTGAAAGCCGGAAAGGTTGAGTAATAAGCATCCTTGTAAGTCTATTCTGCACTCTTTCCAGTTTAGCGACGTCTTTCCAATAGTAGGGTGACCAAAACTCAACACAACACTTCAAATGTGGCCTCGTCAGAATCATGTACCATCTCCCCCAGGCCTGGTTTCCTTTTCTGCACCAGTTCTCCCTAACCCTCAATTCCCTGATCATTCAAAAATTAATCTCCTTAAATATTCTCAGAGTACATAGGAGAAATCGTCAGTGCTGTGGTCTATATGTATCTCTCTCTGACCATGACTAAGAGCATTTGTTATCAACGTACAACACGCGGGAGCTTACTGTGGGCAAATCATCTGTTCCCTCTATCATAAATCAATGCTTGCATTTCAAAAAGAATATTAAATGCAAAGTGTTGAGGTCATCAAGTGATATAGAAATGCATATCTTTTCCCTTCACCACTCCAGATTTCAAATTATGAGACCCTTATTATTTTAAAGTTTAATCTAAAGTTTAACAGAGGCGTAACTGACAAGTATCTCCCAAAATTAGCTAACTTCTTGAAGTTATTTTCTTATCTTTGCATTGAAACCTGATTCCACAGAGCGAGACACCAGGTGTATATACATAATGGAGTGTTCAAGGAAGGTGTGACAGTCAGCAGAATTGCATCGTTACTTAATTTGCAGATTAGGGCGTCCTTCGACTATATACCATTCGAATATTACATAATGTAAAGTGCTAACCTACTTTCTGTAGTGCTACAGTTAGCAATTATAAGACCACATTACATAGAAGAAGAACTAGGCCGTCCGCCCCACTAAGTCTGCTCCACCATTCCATTATGTCTGATTTATTATCCCTCTCATACCCGTTCTCCTGCCTTCTCCCTGTAACTTTTGGCACTCTGACTAATTAAGAAACTACCAACCTCTGTCTACTTTACTGCCCATTACACCGCTGGTGTTTAGGACAACAATGAAGAGTCCTCCATCTCTGGATTGGCTTCCTTCATCGTGTCAGTAGCTCAGTTTTCACTACTGTCAGTCACGCTAGTCCCGGAGGAGATTCAGGAACACCATCACACTCAGATGTCGGATGACTCTTCATTGCTGTTTCTGTAACAGTTTTGTTTTTACCAGTCAGGGGTTCAGCCCTGGAGGACCGGTTGACCACTCTTAGTTTGACCTCTACCCTTTGACCTGTGTGGTAAGAGTGACCCTACAAAGAGCAAAAATACAAGGCCCTGACTCCAGCCAACATAGCTCTCTGGGTCATTGAGGCACGCAAGCCTCCAAACCCAACGGCACGGTTGTGGTCCTCTTGGGAGGTATCAACCTCTGCTTTAGATATACCCAATGACTTGGCCTCCACAATGAATACCACAGAATCACAACTCTCTGGCCATTTTGATGGGTGGCCCAGTAGAGTAGTGGTTAGCGCATTGTACAACTATTCGGGCTGCATTGACTTCTTTGGTAGAACTTGCAGCCAATGAACCACACCATCACCGACTTTATCCGCTCAGGGGATCTCCCATCCACTGCTACCAACCTTATAGTTCCCACACCCCGCACTTCCCGTTTCTACCTCCTACCCAAGATCCACAAACCTGCCTGTCCTGGCCAACCTATTGTCTCAGCTTGCTCCTGCCCCACCGAACTCATTTCTGCATACCTCGACACTGTTTTATCACCCCTTGTTCAATCCCTTCCGACCTATGTTCGTGACACTTCTCACGCTCTTAAACTTTTCGATGATTTTAAGTTCCCTGGCCCTCACCGCTTTATTTTCACCATGGATGTCCAGTCCTTATATACTTCCATCCCCCATCAGGAAGGTCTCAAAGCTCTACACTTCTTTTTGGATTCCAGACCTAATCAGTTCCCCTCTACCACCACTCTGCTCCGTCTAGTGGAGTTAGTCCTTACTCTTAATAATTTCTCCTTTGGCTCCTCCCACTTCCTCCAAACTAAAGGTGTAGCTATGGGCACCCGTATGGGTCCTAGCTATGCCTGCCTTTTTGTTGGCTTTGTGGAACAATCTATGTTCCGTGCCTATTCTGGTATCTGTCCCCCACTTTTCCTTCGCTACATCGATGAATGCACTGGCGCTGCTTCCTGCACGCATGCAGAACTCGTTGACTTTATTAACTTTGCCTCCAACTTTCACCCTGCCCTCAAGTTTACCTGGTCCATTTCCGACACCTCCCTCCCCTTTCTAGATCTTTCTGTCTCTGTCTCTGGAGACAGCTTATCCACTGATGTCTACTATAAGCCTACTGACTCTCACAGTTATCTGGACTATTCCTCTTCTCACCCTGTCTCTTGCAAAAACGCCATCCCCTTCTCGCAATTCCTCCGTCTCCGCCGCATCTGCTCTCAGGATGAGGTTTTTCATTCTAGGACGAGGAAGATGTCTTCCTTTTTTAAAGAAAGGGGCTTCCCTTCCTCCACTATCAACTCTGCTCTTAAACGCATCTCCCCCATTTCACGTACATCTGCTCTCACTCCATCCTCCCGCCACCCCACTAGGAATAGGGTTCCCCTGGTCCTCACCTACCACCCCACCAGCCTCCGGGTCCAACATATTATTCTCCGTAACTTCCACCACCTCCAACGGGATCCCACCATTAAGCACATCTTTCCCTCCCCCCGTCTCTCTGCATTCCGCAGGGATCACTCCCTATACAACTCCCTTGTCCATTCGTCCCCCCCATCCCTCCCCACTGATCTCCCTCCTGGCACTTATCCATGTAAGCGGAACAAGTGCTACACATGCCCTTACACTTCCTCCCTTACCACCATTCAGGGCCCCAAACAGTCCTTACAGGTGAGGCAACACTTCACCTGTGAGTCGACTGGGGTGATATACTGCGTCCGGTGCTCCCGATGTGGCCTTTTATATATTGGCGAGACCTGACGCAGACTGGGAGACCGCTTTGCTGAACATCTACGCTCTGTCCGCCAGAGAAAGCAGGATCTCCCAGTGGCCACACATTTTAATTCCGCATCCCATTCCCATTCTGACATGTCTATCCACGGCCTCCTCTACTGTAAAGGTGAAGCCACACTCAGGTTGGAGGAACAACACCTTGTATTCCGTCTGGGTATCCCCCAACCTGATGGCATGAACATCGACTTCTCTAACTTCCGCTAGGCCCCACCTCCCCCTCGTACCCCATCTGTTACTTATTTTTATGCACACATTCTTTCTCTCACTCTCCTTTTTCTCCCTCTGTCCCTCTGAATATACCTCTTGCCCATCCTCTGGGTCCCCCCCCCCTTGTCTTTCTTCCCGGACCTCCTGTCCCATGATCCTCTCGTATCCCCTTTTGCCAATCACCTGTACAGCTCTTGGCTCTATCCCTCCCCCGCCCGTCTTCTCCTATCATTTTGGATCCCCCCCTCCCCCTCCAACTTTCAAATCCCTTACTCATTCTTCCTTCAGTTAGTCCTGACGAAGGGTCTCGGCCTGAAACGTCGACTGCACCTCTTCCTACAGATGCTGCCTGGCCTGCTGCGTTCACCAGCAACTTTGATGTGTGTAGCCAATGAACCTGCTGATTCTAAGTTCCTAGTCCAACGGAGACACGGTCTTATTGTTAATGTCAATTTTTGATTCTGTCCAGATGTTTAGTTCCCCAGTTGCCTTCTGTCATATTAATTAGTGAAGATATCACATGAAGGTAGAGGCTTCAGATTCAGCTGCTTGGTGTCCGAGGAGAAACAGGTCAAGAAAGTGATTAACATTTCAGGTGAAGCTCTATCCATAGCTAATTCTTAATGATACAGCGGCCCTATGTCTGAATATGTCACTTGGTATGAGTCAGTAGGTAGGATTCATATGTGATTCTTTATCCTCCTAAACATCTGTTAACAAGAAGTTAGTTAATTTTGAGAGATACTTGCCAACCATACCTCTGTTATATCTTAGATACTTGCTAATCCCGTCTCTGTTGTATCTTCAATTAAACTTGAAAATAAAGGGGGCTCATGATTTAAGTTTTCAAAACCGAGTGGTGAGGGAAAAAGATTTTCATTTCTATGCAAACCCTCCTTCATAAAGGCATTGGTGAGGCCAAATTTGGAGTATTGTGTACAGTTTTGGTCACCAAATTATAGGAAAGATGTCAACAAAATAGAGAGGGTACAGGGAATATTTACTAAAATGTTACCTGGGTTTCATCACCTAAATTACAGAGAAAGGTTAAACAAGTTGGGTCTTTATTCTTTGGAACGTAGAAGGTTGAGGGGGGACTTGATAGAGGTATTTACAATTATGAGGGGGATAGATAGAGTTGGCATGGATAGGCTTTTTCCATTGAGAGTGGTGGAGATTCAAACAAGAGGACATGAGTTGAGAGTTAAAGGGCAAAAGTTTAGGGGTAACATGAGGGGGGAGCTTCTTTACTCACAGAGTGGTAGCTGTGTGGAACGAGCTTCCAGCAGAAGTGGTTGAGGCAGGTTTGATGTTGTCGTTTAAAGTTAAATTGGACAGCTATATGGACGGGAAAGGAATGGAGGGTTATGGGCTGAGTGCAGGTCGGTGGGACTAGGTGAGAGTAAGAGTTTGGCACGGACTAGAAGGGCCGAGATGGCCTGTTTCCGTGCTGTAATTGTTATATGGTTATATATAATGCTCCTTGAACCTTTAGATTCAGGTTCACTTATCGAACACAGGTATGTAGCAGCATATAGTAAAATGTGCCATTTGTGTGAACGACCAACACAATCTAACGTCGAGCTGGGGGCTGCCCGCGAGCATTGCCACATATTCCGGTGTCGACATAGCATTGCCCACACTGTTCAGCATAACAACGCAGCAACAACAGGACAAAAGCAGCAAAATTAGCCCCTTTCCTCCCTTAAACACACCCACCCATGCATAGACACAGAAAGTCGTCCAACTCCAGGACAGCCTCCAATAAACTAGCGCACTGTCAGACCTGCTTCCTGGACTCTGCTATTGATCAACAGCAGCCCTTTATGTAACCCCATGTGTCTTTTTGGTTAAAACAGTCCTAAGAAGTAACTTGGGACATTTTAGCTAATCAAAGTGATTCTATATGATTCCAGAGAAAAATATTTGGTAACTTGATAGAACTGCATTTGCCTGAATCGATTTGACACAAACAACACACTTCACTGTAGGTTTCGATATGCATGTGACAAATGAAACTACAGCGCTTGGAGTGTTTGCATTACACTTTACTTGTGGTATTCAAATTTAATGGATGTTACAAATGAAATCTTGGATGAATAGTTTATTTATTCATTGACATAAAGCGAACGCAGGCCTTTCTGGCCCTCTGAGCCGTGCTGTCCAGCAAGCTCCGATTTAACCCTTGCCTAATCATGGGACGATTTACAATGAGCAATTAATCTACCAATCGGTACACCTTTGGACTGTGGGAGGAAACCGGAGCACCCGGAGGAAACCCATGCAGTCACGGGGAGAATGTACAAACTCCTTACAGGCAGCGGTGGGAATTGAACCCGAGTTACCTGCAGTGTAAAGTAGCGTAGTGTGCTAACCACTACACTATCGTGCTGCCCATCTGGATAGTTTTGGGCTCAAACTCTGAGGATGATTATTATTATCATCAATTACATCCACGTGACCAATTAACTTTCCAATCTTTGGAATGTGGGAGGAAACCAGAGCACCAGGAGGAAAGCCATACGGGTGAATGTACGAACTCCTTACAGTCTGCCCGTAACCACATGTGTTTCATCTGGGTGATCCAGTTTCCACATAACGCTATCCGTGTTAACTGTCTACAGCATGCAATAAAGTAGTCAGTATTTGCAGCTCTGCCGAGGTCAATAGTTCTTACCTGTCCCTCTTCGGAGTGCGGCTGGCTGGAATATCTCACAGAGCTGTTTAGAATTAACTGCATGGCTTGGGCGATGGAGCCACATGTGGGTCAGACTGGATAATATTATGTTTTGTAGCTGCAAGACATTAAACTACTTCACACACAGAGTGGCGGGTGCATGGAATACCAGCGAAGGTGGTAGGGGCGGATACAATAGGGTCGTTTAAGAGGCTCTTTGATATTACATGCAGCTTGGAAAAATAGAGGGCTATGCAGTAGGGAAATCCTAGGCAGCTTCCAGAGTAGGTTATGTGATCGGCACAACATTGTGAACCGAAGGGCCTGTAATGTGCTGTATGTTTCAATGTTTAATTCGAAGGAAAACATGGGAGCCGCGGAATATGGGTCTAACTTTGGGTTTACTTTAAGCGAGGCGTGCACGTAACACACGGCATGGTGATGACGTATGCAATTAACATTCAAGACATCCGTTAGTCTTGCGAGACCATGGATCTGCGCCTGGAAAGTCTTCACTCTCCAGGGCGCAGGCCCGGGCAAGGTGGTATGGAAGACCGGCAGTTGCCCATGCTGCATGTATCCCCTCTCCACGACACCGATGTTGTCCAAGGGAAGGGCAAGGGCCGATACAACTTGGCACTGGTGTCGTCGCAGAGCATTGTGTGATTAAGTGCATTGCTCAAGGACACAACACGCTGCCTCGGCTGAGGCCCAAACTCACAACCTTCAGATCGCTAGTCCAATGCCTTAACCACTTGGCCACGTGCCCACACAATTAACATATTTTTGCATAGAATCCATCATTAGTTATTTAAATGAACAAGAATATTTAATCAAACAATATATATAGAAGATTACTGAAATATTATTGAAGTATTAAATACATAACAGATAAAGACAGTAAATTTTCTTTCCTAAAGGACATTTTTTATGCACAGCTATCTGTTAGTATCATGGAAACCATTTCTGATAATTGTTAAATCCTTTTTGTTCTTTTAACTGTAAACAGATTACTGAATTCTTCCCAAAGGAATTCAAAAGTAAGCACGTGGTAAGACTTGAACTCAAGTCAAGGTTGTACGACAACATAGAAACAGGCCCATCTAGTCCACGCCGAAATGAGTCTCATTGGCCTGCACCTGCACCATATCCTTCCCATTCCATCCCATCCATGTACCTATCCGACTTTCTCTTCAATGTTGAAATCAAAACTGCGTCCATCACTTACGGTGGAAGCTCTTCCCACACTCTTATCACCCTCAGATTAAAGACACTGCCCCCTCATGTTCCCCTTAAACATTTCACCATGTCACTGAGGATAATTAGCTAAAATGCCATCCATAAATTTACTGACGCTGCAAGTATTGTCGGCAGAGTTTCAGATGGTGACGAGAGGGTGCACGGGAGTGAGGTAGAGTGGCTTGTTGAGTGGTGTCACAGCAACAGCCTTACATTCAATGTCAGTAAGACCTCAGAATTGATTGTGGACTTTGGAAAGAGTAAGATGAGGGAACACACACCAGTCCTCAACGAAGGCTCAGAAGTGGATAGGGTGAACAAATTCGACACCACGACGATCCATCCTGAGCCCAACGTATCGATGCAGTTACAAAGAAGGCACAACAGCAACCATATTTCGTTTGAGGAGATTTGGTGTGTCACCAAAGGCACTCACAAATTTCTACAGATGTACCACAGAGAGCATTCTAACTGGCTAATCACCATCTGGTATGGGTTGGGGAGGGGCGGTAATTCACAGGATCGAAATAAGCTGCAGAAAGTAGTAAACAGTCAGCTCCATCATGGGCAATAGCCTTCCCAGCATCCAGGACATCTTCAAGGAGTGATGCGTCAAAAAGATGGCATCCATCGTTAAGGACCCCATCAACCAGGACATGCCCTCTTCACATTACTACTGTAACAGGGTAACAAATCACGCAGCATCCACATAAACGGGGGGAGGGGGTTTCAGGGTGGACTCACATCTCAATCTCACCCTTTTGGCAGGACCAGAGATTGCCTTCCTTAGCCAACAGAAGCTGGGGGTAACAATTGTGGGGGCTTGTCCGGGATACATTACATTAGCAGTGAAACCTCTCCCAGGGTGTTATACTACCACCAGGAAGGAGATACAGGAGTCCGAAGGCACAAACTCAATGACTCAGGGACAACCTCTTCCCCACTGTCATCCAATTTCTGAATGGACCATGGACACTATCTCACTATCTTTTTTTTCTCTTTTTGGACTACTTATTAATTTAACTTTTTTAACATATATACAGTGTGTATAAAAAAGTATTCACCCCTGTTGGAAGTTTTCATGTTTTATTGTTTTACAACATTGAATCACAATGGGTATTATTCACACCTATCAACAGAAAAAGACTTTCGTCAAAGTGAAAACAGATCGCTATAAAGTGATCTAAATTAATTACAAATATAAAACACAAAATAATTGATTGCATAAGTATTCACCCCTTTTAAGATGACACACTAAATCATCATTGGTGCAGATAATTGGTTTTAGAAGTCATATATTTAGTTAAATGGGGATCTGTATTTGGAGACCTGTGTGTAGTCAAGGTGTTTCAATTGATTGTAGTAAAAATATATCTATATCTGGAATGTCGAACTGCTGGTGAGTCAGTATCCTAGCAAAAACTACACCATGAAGACAAAAGTAACTCCGTGAAAAGCATGAGTCAGGAGATAGATGCAAGAAAATTTCCGAGTCACTTAATACCCCTTGGAGTGTGGTTAAGTCAATCTTCAAGAAATGGAAAGAAAATGGCACAGCTGTAACTCTGCCTGGAGCAGGCCATCCTCAAAAACTGAGTGATCACGCAAGAAAGGGACTGAGATGGGAGAGAAGTGAGGGAGGCCACCAAGACTTCTCTGGAGGAAAGACAAGCTTCAGTGGCTGAGATGGGAGAGACTGCACATACAGCATCTGTTGCCCAGGTGCTTCACCAGTCGCATCTTTATGGCAGTGTGGCAAAGAGAAGCCCACTGTTAGAAAAAACTCACATGAAATCTCAGCTAGATTTTGCCAGAAGCATGTGGGAGACTCTGAAGTCATCTGGAAGAACATTCTATGGTCTGATGAAACAAAAATTGAGATTTTTGGCCATCAGATTAAACGCTACATTTGGTGCAAGCCAAACACTGCAGATCATCAAAAACACATCATCTCCACTGTGAGGCATGGTGGTGGCTGCATCATGCTGTGGGGATGTTTCACTGCAGCAGGCTCTGGAAGGCTTGCAAAGGCAGAGGGCAAAATGAATGCAGCAAAATACAGGGGAATTCTGGAAGAAAACCTGATGCAGCCTGCAAAAGACTGTGACTTAGGAGAAGATACGTTTTCCAGCAAGACAATGGCCCCAAGTATTAAGTCAAAGGTACACAGGATTGGCTTAAAAACAGCAAAGCTAATGTACTGGAGTGGCCAAGTCAGAGTCCAGACCTCAATCCAATTGAGAATTTGTGGCTGGACTTGAAAAAGGTTGTTCACTCACAATCCCCATGCAGTCTGACAGAGCTTGAGCAGTTTTGTCAAAAAGAATGGGGAAAAACTAGAGTGTCCAGATATACAAAGCTGATAGAGATCTATCCACACAGACTCAAGCCTGTATTTGCTGTCAAAGGTGCATCTACTAAATACTGACTTGAAGGGGATGAGTAATTATGCAATCAATTATTTCATGTTTAATAATTGTGATAAATTTAAACCAATTGTAGAAACCCGTTTTCAATTTGACATTAAAGAATCTTTTTTGTTGATCAGTGTCAAGAAAGCCAAATTAAATCCATTTGATTCAATTCTGTAAAACAATGAAACATGAAATTTCTAAGGGGGTGAATACTTTTTATAGTATAATTCTCACTATAATTTACAGTTTTTATTATTATGTGTTGCAATATACGGCTATGACGTAACAACAAATTTCATGACATATGTCAGCGATATTGAACCCTGATTTTGATTCTGAATCAAGGCTTTGGACTTCTCATCCATAACTTAACCATATGCTTAATGGCATCTTTGGTCACATCTTTCTTTGCATATTCAATTTCAATAAAAACCAAATTAAAACATGCAAAAAGAAAGTTTGCAGGGAGCAGATGCTAAATGCTACACTACCATAACACTTCACATGACATCACACTTACTTGATTCAATTATTTATGCATAAATATACACATAATTCAAGAGCTATGAGTCTTGCCCAAGCTAGTACATGACAAAAAAGCATAATTAAGGTGGACGGTAACTCCTTTCTCCAAGGCATGGGAGTCTAAAAATAGGGAGCATAGATTTAGATAAGGGGGAAAGATTTAGAAGGGACCTGAGGGGCAATTTTTTTCACACAGAAGGTGGTGAGTATAGTAGATTCTGGATAATTGGGACACAATGGAAGCAATACCTTTTGACCCAATTAAGTGACTGCACCAAATAGCTGAAATTTCATGGAAATAGTTAAAAAGTAAAAAAGAGAAACAGCCATTTAACTGAGTAACAAATTATGTATTTAAATGAAATACAGAACAAATTAGAACACTGCCAATACTACTGCAGTACTATAAGACTGTGTTTCAGCTCCTAATAGCCATCGACAAAGGAATTCATCCAGTGTACATTGGTGTGTTCTTATGATTAACTGTAAATGAACAAAATCAACAGACTCCTAGTGCAGATAATGGACTGCCTTCATACAATGCTTTCCCAGATTGCATCCTCCAAATCTTCACTTTCATTGCAACATTCAAGATGATTATCGATACCTTCAAAGCCTTTGTAGTTCATAACTTGTTGGAGTAGTGAAATTATTTCATTTTCACTCCCGGCCATTTCTGGCATCTCTAAGCCTGACTGTTTGAAACTACAGTGAGCAAAAGTGTTCTGAATTGTCTGGCTGCTCATTTCTCACCAAACATCAGTGACAAAATTCACGTATTTGACGTTATTTTAAAAACTGCTCACTCTAAGCATGGTGTGGTGTCTAGTGGCCACACAAGTACACACGACTGGTGGTAGTTAGAAACTGCTAGGCAACAGTTTCCTGTCCCAATTAAATGGTATGGTGTCCCAAATAAACGAAGGGAGTCCCTGCTATTTACTCAATTAGTTTTTGTTCTTTGTTCTTGGTTCTTGATCCTCCAAAATATTCTGCATGGAATTTAAACTGGAGGTGGCAGAGGGTGGGCTTAAGAAGGAGGTTTTTGAAGAAGAAAAGCTGCCTTAAATTTAATTGGGTTTGGTTGTGCGACTGTGGTAGGATGAAGATTATTCCATGCTTTAATTGTGCGGGGGAAAAATGAATTGCTGTACACATCTGACTTGGTAGTCAGTATTTAAAATTGAATTGAGTGCCCTCGTCTGCTCCTAATAGGTTTGGGTTTGATGTGGGATTGGTAGTCTATGTCGAGCTGACCATTTAACCTTTTGTAAAAACAGGTCTGGCAGTGTGCTTCACTTCTACCTTGGAGAGAGTTCCACTCTAATGAATTTAAAAGTTGAGTGACACTCGCTCCTCCCTCATATGTATTTGTGACAAATCGGGCTGCCTGTCTTTGGACTCGGTCGATGGAAGTAGTGTTTTTGTTTGTGTATGGGTCCCATGCAGCGACTGCATATTCCAAATGTGGCCTAACAAGGGCAAGGTGCAACTTCTCCTTAACGGAAGCTGAACAACGATGAAAATTGTGCCTCAAAAAATTTAGGACTGCTGTTGCATTCACTGTTGCATGATGCGCCTGTTCCAGCGCAGATCATTCTGGATTTTGATACCAAGATACTTGATATGTTTGGTTTCTTCAAGGGTGACACCTAGGATTTTATATGATGTTTTACCTGCTTTTCTCTTCCTGGTGACACGCATGGTTTCACATTTGGAAGGATTGAACTGCATGCCCTATCACTCAATCATACTATCAAGGTCTTTTTGGAGAGAATCTTCATCATCAGTTGACTTAATTGTCCGGTATATCAAACAATCATCAGCAAAAAGTTTGGTGGTGCTTGTGACTTTTTTGTGGATGTCATTAATGTAAAGTAAAAACAAATGAGGGCCGAGCACATGTTCTTTAAGAACTGTCCCAAATAAGCAATGGCCCCAATTTACCAATGGTCCAATTAACAGAATCTACTGTGTATGGTGTTGTGACTGTGAACAAAGTCACCAGAGAGATACTGACATTGGTGGATATAGAAGTCTTTATTCAGCAAACCGAGCAACAGGCATCATATCTGAGACACCCTTGGAAAAAGAGGTCTGCCTAGCCCAATATTACATGCTATTTTAATATGCTAAAGAGCAAAGGTAATAACTGGACAATTCTAAAGCTACAATGTCTCTATAATGCTTCCTTTGAATTACATTGTGTTTTCAAACACCTCAATCCTCACAGCCACACTTTAGACACCCAAAATGAATGTTAATCCCCATTGACTCTTGAGCTGCATTCATGCATATGCAGACATCTCAAGTGAATGGGTGTTTCCTGGTTTGCAATCAACCCCCAATCTGCAGCTCCAGGAAGACCATTGTTCAGAGCTGCATTTTAAATTCACTCTACAATCCACATTCAGGTCTGAAGACTGGTTGTTGTTGAAACTCGTATTTGCAGGACAAGCCAAGAGTTACAATGTATCCGCAATTCTTCCTTTGAATTACATCTAATTTTCAAACGCATCCAACACTCCAGACACCCAAAATGAATTTTAATCCCCACCGTCTCTTCTCTAGCTGCATTCATGTATATGTAGACATCACAAGTGATCATCCCCAGTCTGCGGTTCCAGGAAGCCCATTGTTTTGGGCTGTATTTTCTATTCAATCTGCCATCCATGTTAAAGTTTGAAGACTAGTAGCTGTTGAAATTAATATTTGCTATTTACCCTAACTCTAGAACATTTGGAATAAGAATCCAGAGGAAATAGTTGAGGCAGGTACTGTAGTTTAAGAAACAATTAAACATATAAATAGAGGAGTGGCGCTTGAATGAATATAGATTAAAGACAGGAAATTGGGGATAACTGAGTGGACACTATGGTCAACAAGGTCTGGTTGGGCCAAAGGGCCCGTATCCATACTGTGTTGCTCTGTGACTCTAAGAGAAAAAGAGAACTTCCAAAGTCAAGTCATCACACATCTTATTTTCTGAATGAAATATTACACTTTATCATTTTATCAGGTACATGACCAGAATGGTCTTCCACTGCTGAAACCCACCCACTTCAAGATTTGACATGTTGTGCATTCAGAGATACTCTTCTGCACACCACTGTTGTTACTGCTGATTATGTCACTGGCTTTTTGTTTGGCAATGAACATCTTCCAACTCTGACTGTTGGTGTTCAGGGCTTCCTTCCTTACTAGATTCCTCTCAGTTTTCATTACTGTCAGTCATGCAAGTCCTGAATGGAGACTCAGGAATACCATCGCACTCAGACGTAGAAGGATTCTCCATTGCAGTTTCCATAACAAATTTGTTTAACCAGTCAGGGTTCTGGAAGGCCAGTGGACCACTCCCCTTTGACCTGTTTGGCATGGGTGACCCTATTAAGAGCCAAAGCATAAAGCTCTGACTCCAGCCAGCATACTGTAACTCCCTGGGTCATTGAGGCACGCAACCTCCAAACCCAACAAGGTTGTGGTCCTCTTGGAGGTCTCCACTGTTGTGATGCAAGGTTCTTTGAGTTACTGTCAGCTTGAACCAGTCTGGCCTTTCTCTTCCGACCTTTCTGATTAACAAAGTGTTTTCACACATAAAACAGTCGTTCATTGGATGTCTTTGCTTTTTTTTAATTGCACCATTCTCTGTAACCACTACAAACTGTTGTGTATGAAAATCCTTGGAGATTAGCAGTTTGTGAGATACTCAGATCACCCCATCTGTAACTAACCATCATTTAAAGTACAAAGTGCAAAGTAAATTTATTATCAAAGTACATACAGGTCGGTTCCAAGGTTGTCAAGCTGAGCAGTGGTAGTGGGGACAAGCTTCCACCACCTAAAAGTGCTCCTCACAGCATGACGCCTCAAATAGCCTCTGGCAACCAAGTCCAACTCCTGGCCTTCTCGTGTGGCTTAGTCTCTAGGCCCAGCAGAACTGTTTCTACCGACAGGAGAAGGGGCGAAGGCGGGTTCTGGCGCCTTAAAACCAGTGCTTCGGGTAGATGGAGCTCGTCAGCCTGGGAAGGCAGCCCATCTAAGAGAGGGAAAACTCTGATTTCAAACCACCGCTGCCTTGCGGCCATACCCACTCATGGGAAAGGCTTCAGGAATAAACCCTGAGGACAAATCTGGAGCTGGAGTCCCTAAGGCAGTCCGATGTTGGCTTCAGCTTCGTTCCGGCAACTCCTGTGACGACACCGGTGCCAAGCTGTATCGGCCCTTGCCCTTCCCTTGGACAACATCGGTGGCGTGGAGAGGGGAGACTTGCTGCATGGGCAACTGCCGGTCTTCCACACAACCTTGCCCAGGCCTGCGCCCTGGAAACTTCCAGGCGCAGATCCATGGTCTCGCGGGACTAACGATGCCACCACATATAGGTCACCATATACAACACTGAGATTCATTGTCTTACAGACATACTCAACAAATCCACAGGATAATAGCCATAATAGAATCAATGAAAGACCTCCAAACTTGGGCATTCAACCAGTGTGCAAAAAAAAACTGTGCAACTACAAAAAGAAATAATCATAAATAAATAAACAATAAATATCGAGAACATGAGAGGAAGAGTCCTTGAAAGTAAGTCCATAGGTTATGGGAACATTTCAGTGATGGGGAAAGTGAAGTTGAATATAGTTATTCCTTTTGGTTCAGGAGCCTGACGGTTGAGGGGTAATAACTGTTCCTGGACCTGGTGGTGTGAGTCCTGAGGCTCCTGTACCTCCTTCCTGATGAGCAGTGAGCGGGGAGCATATTCTGGTTGGTGGGGGTTCTTGATGATGGATGCTGCATTCTTCCATCAGTGATTCATGTAGATGTGCTCAATGGTGGGGAAGGTTTTACCAATGATGGACAGGGCCTAAGCCAATACTTTATGTAGGATTTTCCCTTCAAGGGTATTGGCATTTCCATACCGAGCTGTCAAAGCCATTTGATCTCACTTCTTCCCCACTGTGATGTTTGGTCTGAACAACTGCTGAACGTCTTGGCACATGTTGCCGTCGTCGTTGTGGCTATCCCTCAAGGTCAAGGATGATGGTCTTCATTCTGAAGAAGTGGCCCACAGAGCGAAGACGCCTGTGCGTGTATTTGTTTAACGTGTACTTGATGCTGCACTCCAAGAAGCACACGATACTTCACAAATCAACCGATTCCAATGGCATGGAAACCACGACGATTGGAGCTAATGGATTTGTTGCAGCCTTCATCCCCCTTCACAGCCGTTGACTTTGAAGTAACTTTGTCCGCCTGTTCCACCGTTGAGGTCTTGGTTGGATTGTTCCTTGTCAGGGACCTCACTATCGACCTTACCGCCATGGGTGACCCTACCAGAAGCATAGCTCCAGACGGCATTGCTCTCGGGATCACAGGACCACACAAGCTTCTCCACCACGACAAGGTGACAATCCATGGAGAAGCTTGGCACATGATTGGCTGATTAGATACTTACGTTAAGAAGCAGGTGTAACAGGTCTACCTCGCAAAGTGGCCACTGAGCGTAGCGTATCTCCTCCGCTTCTTCATCAGCAGCCTGACGGGAGAGCGTGATGAAAGTCTGCAGAGAGCACACTGTTAACTACATGAGACATGACAGTGTCAGTGTAAATTGTTACATTGCTATCAAGAATAGAACAAGGAACTAACTGTGGTCTGCTTGCTACAGACCTGATCAATATTGGGGAAAGGATCACAATGTTACTTACAAGGTAAATCCAGTGCAGTATCTCTGCAGAATGAATGGGCTCAATTCCACAATGGGACAAGTAAGCTTTCAGCACAGAACTGCAAAAATGCAACAACACCTTTTCATGCTGTGGTTGTCCTGTTCATTCAAGATCTCAGAACTGTTTTCTTGAAATGCAGAGCAGTTTATTTATAATCTGGTTTATGGTGCGTAACTCAAAGCCCAGAAGAGGTTTACGATCAATAGTTTATTTTTTGCTCCAGCAGGGCACCGCTGGAGGTATGGTATTAAAATGGAGAGTCAATCAATACATTGGAGATGAGTAAGCAAGCTGAAAAAATGCACAGGGTGCTCAATTCAATCCAAGAGTTATATTTGAAGGTTCTTCCTTTTGGAGAGGGAGTGTTATAGTCACAGTAAGAGATAAAATGCATTAATTGTGAGACAAGAGTCACAGCACAGAAACAGGCCCTTCAGCATCTAGTCCATGCTGAACTATTATTCTGCCTAGGCCCTTCGATCTTCACCTAGACCACAGCCCTCCATACTCTTCCCAACCACTCTCTTCTCTAAACCTCTCCCAAACGTTGAAATTGAACCCACATCCAGCCCTTGGCTGGCTGTTTGTTTCACACTCTCACCACCTTCTGAGTGAAGAAGTTCCCCCTCGTGTCCCCCTAAAGCACTTCAGCTTTCACCCTTCACCCATGACTTCTAGTTCTGGTCTCAACCTCCATCAGTGGAAAAAGTCTCCTTGCATTTATCCTATCTATACAGCTCATGGTGGAGATATGTCTCTACCAAAGGAGGTGTAAGGTGCTCCTTCCCAGTGCTAGCCTGCAGGTCACCCTTGGGCAAGGTGTAGCACCTGACTAGACCCCGATCAGGGTCAGGTGAAGCCATGGGTGCAGGTTGTGGATGGTCGTATGAGCAGCTGGTACATATCACAAGTCCTGGTTATGTGACCGCTGACGCCAGGCAGACAACCTCTGAAGAGTATTCATAATGGCTGGCGTCACCCATCTTGTGAAGACACTGCCCAGAAAAAAGAAAGTTTTTCTGTGGAAAAATTTACCAAGAACAATCATGGTCATGGAAAGACCATGATCGTCCATATCATATGACACGGCATGTGATGAATGAATGATACCTCTCATAATTTTGTATACCTCTATCAAATCTCCCCTGTTTCTCCTGCACTCCAGGAATAAAGTTTATTTAACCTTTCCCTACAACTCATGACATCAAGTCCCAGCACCATCCTCGTAAATTTTCTCTATACTCTCTCAATGTTATTGATATCTTTCCTGAAGGTAGGTGACCAGAATTGCACACAATACTCCAGCATTGTCAGGCACCTGTAAAAAGTAAAGATCACTAGTCCACTCCAGCTTTGTAACAAACACATCGTTTCCTGGGCAAAACTTCCAATTCATGTTGAATAAGGGAGTATTTCCACCATTTAAGCAGGGATATTTTGAACCAATCTTTAGAGTGAATAGGCATATTCCATCAAGTTAATGAACTCCCAGCGTTTGAATGGCCAGCTCCTTTTTACATAGTCATACTTTATTGATCCCGGGGGAAATTGGTTTTCGTTACAGTTGCACCATAAATAATAAATAGTTATAGAGCCATAAATAGTTAAATAGTAACATGTAAATTATGCCAGTAAATTATGAAATAAGTCCAGGACCAACCTATTGGCTCAGGGTGTCTGACCCTCCAAGGGAGGAGTTGTAAAGTTTGATGGCCACAGACAGGAATGACTTCCTATGACGCTCTGTGCTGCATCTCGGTGGAATGAGTCTCTGGCTGAATGTACTCCTGTGCCCAACCAGTCCATTTTGTAGTGGATGGGAGACATTGTCCAAGATGGTTTGCAACTTAGACAGCATCCTCTTTTCAGACACCACCATGAGAGAGTCCAGTTCCATCCCCACAACATCACTGGCCTTACGAATGAGTTTGTTGATTTTTGTTGGTGTCTGCTAATTCTTTGATTCAGTAATTCTTTGGGGCGACACAGTAGCATAGCGGTTAGTGTAATGCTTTACAGTGCCAGTGCTGCGATCGTGGTTCAACTCCCGCGACTGACTGTAAGGAGATTGTATGCTCTACCTGTGATTGCATGGGTTTCCCCCAGGTGCCCTGGTTTCCTCCCACTCTCCAAAGACGTACGGGATAGGGTTAGTGAGTTGTGGGCGTGCTTTTCTTCGCTAGAAGTGTGGCGACACTTGAAGGCTGTCCCCAGCACATCCTTAGACTGTGTTGGTCGTTAACGTCAATGACACATTGCATTTTATACTTTTACGTTTAGATGTACATCTGACAAATAAAACTAATCTTTGATGCTGTGTGGACGTTAATTGTGATCCTTTAATTGTCCTTGAGAAGGTGGTGCTCTGCCTTTTTTACCTGGCTTCATTCAGTGAAACCGCCTCCACTGTTGGGTACGGCTTTCCAGGACTTGATGACAATGAAGCATCTGCAATACATTTCCAATCCAGGATGATGTTCAAAGCTCAAAACTTCAAGCTTCAAAATAAATTTATTATCAAAGTACTTTTATGTCACCATATATACCCTAAGATTCGTTTTACATGCAAGTATTCATTGTAATTTTGAAAAAAGTTTATTCGTTTTTTTTAATTTTTAATTTTTAATTTATTTTTTTTTATTTTATTTTTTTTTTGGATCTCCCCCTCCCCCTCCAACTTTCAAATCCTTTACTCACTCTTCCTTCAGTTAGTCCTGACGAAGGGTCTCGGCCTGAAACGTCGACTGTACCTCTTTCTAGAGATGCTGCCTGGCCTACTGCGTTCACCAGCAACTTTTATGTGTGTTGCTTGTTATTTGTTTATGGGTTGTGGTCGCCGCCAGCTAAACCAGCATTTACTGCCCATCCCTAGTTGCCCTCGAGAAGGTGGTGATGAGCTGCCTTCTTGAACCGCTGCCGTCCCTGAGGTGTAGGTACACCCGCAGTGCTGTCAGGGAGGGAATTCCATGGTTTTGATCCAGCAACAATAAAGGAACGGTGATATATTTCCAAGTCAGGATGGTGAGTGACTTGGAGGGGGATTTCCAAGTGGTGGTGTTCACAAGTATCTGCTCTTCTCGTCCTTCTAGATGGCAGTGGTCATGGGTCTGGAAGGTCCTGCCTGAGGAACTTTGGTGTGATGTTGCAGTGCGTCTTGCAGATAGAAAGAAACATAATAGAAGGAATGAAAAACCACACACACAACAGAGATGGACGAACAACCAATGTGCAAAAGACAACAAACTGTGCAAATACGAGAAGAAAAAAAATAACCAATAAATATCAAGAATACGAGTTGCAGAGTCCTTAAAATTGAGTCCATAAGTTGTGGAATCAGATACAAAATGCTGGAGGAACTCAGCAGGGAAATGAACAGCAACACATATCAAAGTTGCTGGTGAACGCAGCAGACCAGGCAGCATCTCTAGGAAGAGGTGCAGTTGACGTTTCAGGCCGAGACCCTTCGTCAGGACTAAATGAAAGAAGAGCTAGTAAGAGATTTGAAAGTGGGAGGGGGAGGGGGAGATCTGAAATGATAGGAGAAGACAGGAGGGGGAGGGATGGAGCCAAGAGCTGACAGGTGATTGGCAAAAGGGATATGAGAGGATCGTGGGACAGGAGGCCCAGGGAGAAGGAAAAGGGGGAGGGGGGAACAACCCAGAGGATGGGCAAGGGGTATAGTGAGAGGGACAGAGAGAGAAAAAGGAGAGAGAGAGAAAGAATGTGTGTATATTAATAAATAACGGATGGGGTACGGGGGGGAGGTGGGGCATTAGCGGAAGTTAAAAAAGTCAATGTTCATGCCATCAGGTTGGAGGCTACCCAGATGGAATATAAGGTGTGTGTTCCTCCAATCTGAGTGGAGGATGGAAATGAATAGATAGTCAACATTTTGGTTCGAGACCCTTCTTTAGTGATAGATGCTGCCCAGCATTTTGTGTGCATTGCTTTGGATTTCCAGCATCCTCAGACTTCTGCATGGTTGTGGAATCAGTTCAGTGTTGGAGTGATTGAAATTATCCCCTCTGGTTCGAGAGCCTGACAGCTGAGGGGTGATGACTGTTTCTGATCCTGGTGGTGTGGGGCTTGAGGCTGACGGCAACAGTGAGAAGAGAACGTGGCCTGAATGGTGGGGGTCCTTGTGACAGGTGCTGCTTTCCTGCGACAGTGCCCTCTGTAGTAAAGGTGTAGAATAGTGGGGAGGGCTTTGCCTGTGATATACTGGACTGTATCTGCAGAGGAATTACAGAGCAATTTGCCGGGAGTGGTCGTTCTGTGCATTTGCTACCTTGGTACTTTTAGCTGGTTGAAGTTGCAGGTTAGAGAGTTACTGTTGCGGAAGTCTTGGCAATTAATTGCAGCGTATTTTGTAAAAGTTACACAAGTGTAACCTAGACCATAAAACCATGAAATATTGGAGCAAAATTAGGCCATTTGGCCCATCGAATCTGCCAATCCATTTTCCCTCTCAGCCCTAATCTCCTGCTTTCCCCTTGAAGAGGAAAATTAGTTCATGGGCACTAGACTCCCCTGCATCGAGGACACCTTCAAAAGGCGACGCCCCAAAAAGGCAACATCCATCATTAAAGATTCCTCACCCCCAACTCTTCTCATTACTACCACCAGGGGGAAGGTATAGAAGCCTGAGGGACACGCTCAACATTTTAGGAACAGCTTCTTCACCTCTGCCATTAAATTTCTGAACGGCCCATGAACCTGTTGTCATGGCCTCGACTGGACGGCGTCAGACCTCCAAGTTTTGGTGCCCTAATCCTGGGTACAGTTAGCTACTGCTGTCCTTTTAAGACTCGGGCTGCCAATTACTGCCTGCTGTATTTGTTAATGGAAAGTCTGTGCTCAAAGGCCTTGTGCTGAGCACTCTGTGCTCAATCATAGGAGTTCATTTTTAGTACAGCTTTGTGATTTTGCCTTTGGATTTTCTTTATATTGTCTTGTTTATTTCAAGTCTGAGTCTGAGTTAACTCTAGACCTTGTTCTACACTTGGGTTCACGACCATCCATAGCTCTCTCATTACACCCGTGAACACTACATCAATATTTTTGCTCTCTTTTTGCACTACTTAATAATTATTATATGCTTCTGATTGAAATTTATGGTATATTTTATGTTCTGTTCTTACCATTGCCACAAAACAACATATTTCACAGCACTAGAATGGTCTGTAGATGCTAAAAATCCAAAGCAACACACACAAAATGCCAGAGGAACTCAGCAGGTCTGGCAGCTCCTATGGAAATGAATAAACTGACCACGTTTCAGTCCAAGACCCTTCTTCAGCACTGGAGTAGACGGAGGAAGACGTCGGAATAAAAAGGTGGGGAAGGGGAAGGAGGATAACTGGAAGGTGATAAGTGAAGCCAGGGGGGTAGGAAAAGTCAAAGGCTGGAGAGGAAGGAATCTGATAGGAGAGGAGAGTGGTCCAAGGGAGAAAGAGAAGGAGGAGGGGACAGAGGGGGAGGTGGTAGGCAGGTGAGAAGGGGTAAGAGGCGAGAGGGGGGAATAGAACAAAAGGGGACGGGGAGGGTCAATAATTTTTTTACCGGAAGGAGAAATCAATGTCATGCCATCAGGTTGGAGGCTACCAAGACAGAATAAAAGGTGTTGCTCCTCCACCCTGAAGGTGGCCTCATCATGGCACAAGAGGAGGCCACGGACTAACATGTCAGAACGGGAATGGGAATAGGAACTATACTGACCCAGCCTTCCTGCTTTTGTGATCTGTATCCTCCTCAGCAGAAGTAGAACAAAAACAGCACTAAGTCCTTTAACCCTCTCCTTACCTGTGCGGATGTAGCAAAGTTCAGTGCCAAACATTAAGAGTCAACATTACTACAATGCAATAAACACATTAATAAGCCCACAGAGTAGGTGTGTAATTAACATCAGTTTCAAAATAGCCCTGGCCGTGCCTTCCATGCATATAAGGAAGAAACTTACAGTACTGTGCAACTGTCTTAGGCACACATATATAGCTAGGGTGCCTAAGACTTCTGCACAGTACTGTATTTACCTACTTTATACTTTATACTTTATTGTCGCCAAACAATTGGTACTAGAACATACAATCATCACAGCGATATTTGATTCTGCGCTTCGCACTCCCTGGATTAAAAATATTAAATATTAAAAATATTTAAAATAGTAAAAATTAGTAAATATTAAACATTTAAATTATAAATCATAAATAGAAAATAGAAAAATGGGAAGTAAGGTAGTGCAAAAAAACCGAGAGGCAGGTCCGGATATTTGGAGGGTACGGCCCAGATCCGGGTCAGGATCCATTCAGCAGTCTTATGACCATTGGAAAGAAGCTGTTCCCAAATTTGGCCGTACAAGTCTTCAAGCTCCTGAACCTTCTCCCGGAGGGAAGAGGGATGAAAAGTGTGTTGGCTGGGTGGGTCGTGTCCTTGATTATCCTGGCAGCACTGCTCCAACAGCGTGCAGTGTAAAATGAGTCCACGGACGGAAGATTGGTTTGAGTGAAGTTCACGATCTTCTGCAGCTTCTTTCGGTCTTGGACAGGACAACTTCCATACCAGGTTGTGATGCACCCTAGAAGAATGCTTTCTACAGTGCAGCTATAAAAATTAGTGAGGGTTTTAGGGGACAGGCCAAATTTCTTTAGTTTTCTCAAGAAGTCGCTGGTAGGCCTACTTGGCAGTGAACTCTGCTTGGTTGGACCAAGTCAGGTCATTTGTGATATCGACCCTGAGGAACTTAAAGCTTTTGACCTGTTCCACTTGCGTACCACCGATGTAAATGGGGTCGTGCGGTCCGCTACTCCTTCTGAAGTCAACAACCAATTCCTTCATCTTGCTGACATTGAGAGATAGGTTATTGTCTTCGCACCATGCCACCAGGTTCTTAATTTAATCTACATGGAGTGGAGAGCGAGTTTATAAATCTGACGGGAGCAAAAGATGTTGAGAATGGTGAGGGTGGAGCACCACGGAAGGGGTGTGAGTCAAGTTGCAGAGAAGGAGTGCCAGGGGGGTGGAGGAGGTGGGGGTGGGTGATATAGATGCAGACACACCCAGCCCTGAGACACCAGCCAAACTCATTTGATTCCAGACAGTTGGTTTATTGATCATTACAGAATATATAAATAACTTCCGCACAGTACTGTAGCAACTTTATGTATTGCACTGTGTTGCTGCAAAACAAAACAAATTTCATGACATATGTGAGTGATGACAAATTGGATTCTGATATGGGTCTCTCTTAAGAACTGAGAGAGGGAAGGGGGCAGGGAGAGGAGAATTGTGGGTGGGAAAAGGGGAAGAGAGAGGGGAGGGAGCAGGAAGCACCAGAGAGACATTCTGTAATGATCAATAAACCATTTATTTGGAATCAAATGACCTTGGCTGGTGCCTACACCCAGGCCACCATAGCCCATCCCCCGCCCCAGCATTCCTCATAAACACAGGAGATTCTACAGGTGCTGAAAATCCAGAGAAACACACACAGAATTCAAGATGGCGCCGGTGATCATTCTGTGGGCTGCAGGGGGAACGAAAAGAGAGGAGTAAAGAGCTGACATTTTGGGCTGTGACCCTTCAACAAGACTTGCGCTAGATGGCACTCCATATTTTTCAGGAAAATTTTGGCATTTATCTAACTATCCATAACTCTCCACTTAACTGAAAATTGCTCTGAGATTTATGCCCAAATACAGGGATCCCAATGTTATTATCAGCCACTTATTTTCAGTTCTCCGATTGTGAACACAACACAGATTTCAGTGAAGGCTCTTAGAACAGTGATAACTTCCCATGCACAACTGTAAGAAATCTGCTCAAGAAACCTTGTCCTGATTCTGCCATGGAGACAGTTTCTCCACAGAGTTCAGTGGAAAAACATTTGCAAGGAGCCAAAGTGATTATTAGCATTAGCAGATCCTTTTTTCATATCTTGAATTCATTCAAGTGGTTTAAAAGGTTTTTTCATATTTAAAGTTTTTTTTAGTTTCCAGAAGTTTTTGAATGTGAGAAGTATTTTGATCTTGTGACATCTTTCAGTGTCGGCTAAGCTCGCTGTAATTTTTTCCAGCATTTTATTTGTTAACTATGATGTGGATGTCATTGGCAATGCCAACATTGATTATCTGTCCCAATTATCACAAAATGCCAGCATCTATTATCTGTCCCAATTATCACAAAATGCCAACATTTATTCTCTGTCCCAATTATCACAAAATGCCAGCATTTAATGTCTGCCCCAATTATCACAAAATGCCAGCATTTAATGTCTGTCCCAATTATCACAAAATGCCAGCATTTAATGTCTGTCCCAATTATCAAATAACTGAGAAGATAGTTAACTCTAGGTGGGTCCGAACTTACATATTGACCATACCATTTAGAGATGATAGTTTCATCATCATCCTCATCATTATCATTTTGTATGGTGTCATATGACATGGGTGATCATCGTCTTTTCATGACGACGATTGTTCTTGGCAAATTTTTCTACAGAAGTTGTTTGCCATTGCCTTCTTCTGGGCAGTGTCTTTACAAGACGGGTGAGACCCCCCCCCCCCCACCCCCCAGCCATTATCTTCAGATATTGTCTACCTGACATCAGTGGTACTACAACCAGTACTTGTGATATGCACCAGCTGCTCATACGAACATTCACCACCTGCTCCCATGGCTTCAAATGACCCTGATCAGAAGGGGGGGAGGGGCTAAGCAAGTGCTGCACCTTGCCATATCACAACCATAAGCTTTGCTGTGGGGCTACACACCCGCGTAGGCAGGCTGCAGAAGAGGTTCAGCAATCGTGCTGGTGTGTATGCACATTCTAGCCAATTACTGTTTCATTATGGTGGTATTCAACTCCCTTATTTTCGTTCTATTCTTGTTGAGATTTGACCAGAAGCACAGCAACATTTACACTCTTTGCTTACCCTCAACATTGTCAGGGAAAGAGGAATACTGTTTCAACAGACGTTGGGAAGGAGCGGTATTCATTTAATATTTAGTTATTGCTTCCAGCCGCAGGGTTGGCATTAACTTTCCCTTCGAGAGTTTTAGTTAATGGCCCAGTTGGCTTAGTGTTTATTGGTTTTCTTTTCTTTTATATTCTGCAACAGTTCTCATTAAAGTCAGTGAACTGTTGACCAGCTTCAGTATCTCTCTCTGTCCACACTTGGGCCTTATCCGAACGTTTTAACAGCCTAAAGCATGATTTATAATTCCGCATCAACTCGACGCCGTAAGTACTGCGTCGCCGCAAACCCTACTCAGAGCCGACGCGGATCCCTATGCCAGAGCCTGACGTGCACCTCTCCCAAAATGTAGCTACCCTTCGCGGCAACACAGACCGCAACAACTGATTGGTCCGCCTGGTAGCATCGCATTTCCTCTACGCTGCAATAGCTTCCCATTGGGCGACTGAAGGGCAGGGAAGGAATTCTGGCTGCAATGCTTTCCATAAAGCTTCTTCTGAAAGACTCTGTTTGGAAATTCAATTAGTGTATTATTGTTACAGGTAATGACATGCAGGGAAAATCTTTTGGCTGCGTGCCATCCAGACATATCATCCCAAACATAAGGTAAGTACAAAGGCAAAACAAAAACAGAACACAGAATATAGTGTTACAGTCAGAGAGAAAGTGCAGCGCAGGTAGGCAAAAGTTCAGAGTTCAAGATACGTTCATTATCAAAGTATTACACAATCTTGAGATTCGTCTCCTTTATAAGCAGCCACAAAACAAAGAAAACCCAAAATAATCCATTAAAAAAAAAGACAGTGAAACACCCAATGTGCAGAGAGGGGAAAAAAACAAATTGTGCAAACAATAAATGCTGACAGCTAGCGTTCTGAGCTGAGGGTGTGTCCACAGACACTTAGTTCTGCGCAGAGCCGAGCAAACGTCACGGGGTGGTAAGCCGCAGAGAAATGAAGAGCCAGGGTCATGACGAAGTAGATTTAGAGATAACAAATTTTATTTTTATTGTAGAAGAGGTCCATTGAAGAGTGTTCAGTGGGATAGAACCTGTCCTTGTGTGGTATGCATCTTCTGCCTGATGTAAAGAGGAATGGAGGGTGGGAGGGATCCTTGGTTACTCTGGCTGCCTTACCAGGTCAATGGGAAGACTGAGTCACTGGAACGAAGGCTGGTTTTCATCAAAGGCTAAGGGGAGACCTGACAAGAGATTAATAAAATTATCCAAGGCATAGAATAGGTACAGTGCTGTGCAGAGATCTCAGGCTGATATATGTAGCTAGGGTGCTCAAGACTTGTGCACAGTACTCGTTCGTTCGTGACGTGCCATGTCATATGACATGGGCGATCATGCTCTTTCCATGATCATGATCGTTCTCGGCAAATTTTTCTACAGAACTGGTTTGCCATTGCCTTCCTCTGGGCAGTGTCTTTACAAGATGGGTAATCCCCGGCCATTATTAATACTCTTCAGAGACTGCCTCCCTGGCGTCAGTGGTCGCATAACCAGGACTTGTGATGTGCACCGGCTGCTCGTACGACCATCCACCACCTGTTCCCATGGTTTTCCTGATAAGCAGGTGCTACACCTTGCTCAAGGGTGACCTGTAGGCTAGCAGAGGGAAGAAGCGCATTACACCTCCTTTAGTAGAGACATATCTCCATCCCACCACCTAGCACGGTACTATAAAAATTCTATGTATTGCACTATACAAAAGAACAAATTTCATAACATACATGAGTGATGATAAACCTGATTCTGATATGGGTCTCTATTGTGGACAGAGAGTGGGAAGGGGGCACGAGAGGGGAATCATGGTTGGGAAAAGGGGAAAAGAGAGGGGAGGGAGTGGGAAGCGGGAAGCACCGGAGAGACATTCTGTAATGATCAATAAACCAATTGTTTGGAATCAAAGAGTCTTGTCCGGTATCTCAGGACTGGGTGTGTCTGCGCTCACAACTCTCCCCGCCCAGCACTCCTTCTCTGCCACCTGGCCCACACCCCTCCCGCGGTGCTCCACCCTCACCATTCCCAGCATCCTTTGCTCCTGCTAGCTTTACAAGCTTCTGCTCTGCTCCACATTAACAAATTCAGTACTGTGCAAAAGTCTTAGGCACCCTAGCTACATGTGGCTAAGACTTTTTCACAGTACTATAGACACTCTTTTTCCCAGGGTGGATATCAGGCACCAGAGGGCATGGGTTTAAGGCAGGGTTTCCCAACGTGGAGTCCACAGACTCCTTGCGGAATGGTATCCATCCAATGCACAGAAAAGATTGGAAACCCCTTAGACTCTAAGGTGAGAGAGGGAAAGTTTAACAGAGATTTGCAGGGCATGTTTTTGCACAGAGGGTGCCAGTTCCCTGAAATGCTTTGCCATGGGCAGTTAAGAAATACCTACACAAGCATGGGAATATGTAGGGAATGGAGCGATAGACACCCAGTAGCCTCTTGTACACCCGCTCGTTAAGGCAAATAGCTAGTCAGCCAACGTGGCAGCAGCTCGATGCATAAAAGCACGTAGATGTGGTCAGGAGCTTCAGTTGTTGTTCAGACCAAACATCAGAATGGTTGTGAAATGTGATCAGAGTGACTTCGACTGTGAATAATTGTTGGTGCCAGGTGGGGTGGTTTGAGTACCGTATTTCAGAAACTGCTGATCTCCTGGGATTTTCATGCACAGCAGGGGTTCCCAACCTTTTTTATGGCACGGACCAATACCATTAAGAAAGGGACCCTTGGACCCCAGGTTGGGAGCCCCTGATCTAAAGTTTACAGAGAATGGTGAAAAATACAAAAAAAAATAACTTGGAATGAGTGGCAAATCTGTGGGCAAAAATGTCTTGTTAATCAGAGAAGTCAGTGGAGAATGGACAGACTGGTTCAAGCCGGCAAGAAGGTGACAGTAAAGTCAGATAACTACACATTACAACAGTGGTGTGCAGGAGAACATCACTGAATGCACAACACGTTGAACACTGACATGGACGGGCTAGAGCAGCAAAAGACCATGAACATACACTCAGTGCCTGCTTTATTAGGTAACTAATAAATTGGCCACTAAGTGTAGATCACGTGCAGGCAGTTCGAATTGGTTTAAACTGGCAACGGAGTCACCACAAACTCAGGGGCAGAAGGCCCTGTTTCAATGTTCTATGTGCTAAGATTTCACTGAGTATCCATTCCTAAGCCTACACTTCATCCTGCAGGAACACCCTAAGTAAGTGAGAATGTCATTTTCCTTAATGTGATCCGAACATAGTCTTGACGGAGAAAGTCCTGCATGTTGTTTGACAATTTCCTTCCAGAGGCTGGCCTTTTGTCTTGGCAGCTTCCTTCAGGAGCCGACCACTGCCACAGATTTACCTGATACAGCTCTGCAGTCTGCCAGGCTTGATGGATGAGGCAGCAGCCTTGCAAGAGCAACACACGCCTGCCAGCCACTTGACCTTCGACCTTGTCGACTCTTTCCACCTGACCCTAGACACATCGTCCAATGGGAGGTCGTCTCCCAATGCCTGCGCGTAATGCATTTCTGGCTGTCAAAGCCATCCTAGGAGGACAGTCTGATAAGTGGTGGATCCACTCTTAGCAGCCATTTTGAAAATATCATTCAGGGACCCAAACGCATGAGGCAAGCAATTCACCTGCGAGTCCTTTGGGGTCATCTACTGTGTCCAGTGCTCCCAGTGCGGCCTCCTCTATATCGGAGAGATCCAAGGTAGATAGGAGGACCACTTCATTGAGCAACTTCGCTTCGTCTACCACAAAAGGTAGAATTTCTTGGTGGCCACCTCTTTCAATTAGACTATTCACTCGCATTCTGACATGCCAGTCCATGGTCCAATTCACTGCCATGATGAGCCTACATTCGGGTTGGGAGATCAATATTCAGGTTGGGTAGCTTCTAAACTGATGCTGTGAACATTGTTCAAAGTTCAAAGTACAGTTATTATCAAAGTATGTATACATTACACAACCTTGAGATTCGTCTCCTATCAGACAGTCACGAGACAAAGAACCCGTAAAAATAAAAGACGGTCCCAAAGTGCAGAGAAAAGAAAAAAAAATCAGACAATGCAGACAATAACGACAAGCAATAATGTTCTGAACTGAAGTCCTCAAAGAGAGTCTGAGACCCATGGATCAGCGCAGAGCTGCGTAAACATAACAGAGCAGTGACCCTAACCAGCTCGTCCCTTGACTTGGGCCTGACACCCTGACCTTTTCAGTCTGGCCTGGCACCTAAATTGTCATCCAAACATTAGGTTCAGTTGCCTTAAAATGCTCTAGGAACTGGATCCCGCCACCTTGATTTGCCCTGTACCCGGCCTTTCCAATTCGGCCCGGTGCTTAAATCGATCGAAACTCGGGCCTTCCTCTCACTCAGGGACGGGCCCGCTGCCTCGCCTCAGTTCTGTCACATCGAATTCACTCCAGGTCCAAAGGGAAATTACCGACTATTACCGTCGATGATCATTTGCCGGAAAAAGTGTGATTAACAAAGAATTTAGTTGTTTTCCTTGTTTGGTTAGCCACCAGCCAGAAGTCGCTGAGACTCACCAGTGCCTTCCAATAATTCCTTCCCCCTTCAACTTCTCCTTTTCTGTTCGCTATTCTACTTCCCCTTTTATCCTCTTCTCTTCTGCTTGCCTGCCTATCAGTGCCGAGGCAGCAGAACTGCCCGCAGAGTCACTGTGCATGCAGTGATAAATTGGTTTATTATTGTCACGCAGTAGAGTGTAAAAGTTTGTTTTGCACGCCATCCATCCTTTCATTACAAAAGCACGCTGGGACAATACAAGGAAAAATAATAGCAGATAGTAGAATGAAGTGCTACAGAGAAAGTACTGTGCAGGCAGCCAGTAAGGTGCACAGTCATGGGAGAGATTGCAAGGTCAAGAGTTGAACTCATTATACTAAGGGACTGTCCTATAACTTCTACTGCCTGTTATGCCGCTGGTGTTTAGGACAGCAGTAAAGGTCCCTTTTGGATTCTTTATTACTGTTTCCATAACAATTTTGTTTTACCAGTCAGGGTTGTTAGCTCTGAGCTGAATCCCTGAACTTGGAGGACCGGTGGACCACTTTTGGTCTGACCTCTACCCTTTGACCTGTTTGGCATGGGTGACCCTACCAAGAGCCAAAGCACAAGGCCCTGACTCCAGCCAACATCGCTCTCCGGGTCAGTGAGGCACGCAAGCCGCCAAACCACGACAAGGTCGTGATTCTCACAGAGCAGTCCTATTTTTAGCAGGATGGAAACTGTCCACGAGCGGTTGTTGCGATGATCCTGAACAGCGATTTTTCGCAATTCCTGTCACAGAACCTTTTGTTGTAAGAAAAATCTACAACACAGATGAAAGAAAGAAAGAAAGAAATGGTTTACTTGTCACATGTATATTGAAACGTCAAAGCATACAGTGAAATGTGTCATTAGATTAGATTATGAGGACACTCAGTCCTCGTTTATTGTCATTTAGAAATGCATGCATTAAATAGTGATACAACGTTCCTCCAGAATGATATCATAAGAAAACACAAGACAGACCAAGACTAAAACTTACAAAACCACATAATTATAACATATAGTTCCAACAGTGCAAAGCAATACCATAATTTGATAAAGAGCAGACCATGGGCACGGTAAAAAACGTCTCAAAGTCCCGATCGACTCATCATCTCACGCAGACGGCAGAAGGGAGAAACCCTCCCTGCCATGAACCTCCAAGCGCCACCAACTTGCCGATGCAGCACCATTGGAAGCACCCGACCGCAGCGGACTCTGGGTCCGTCCGAAAACTTCAAGCCTCCGACCAGCCCTTCCGACACAGCCTCTCCGAGCACCATCCTCCACCGAGCACTTCGACCCCACCCCGACCGCCAAGCAGCAAGCAAAGCCGAGGACTTGGGGCCTTCTCCTGGAGCACACAGTAGCAGCAGCAGTGAAGCAGGCATTTCAGAAGTTTCACCAGATGTTCCTCCGTACTCTCACGTCCATCTCCATCAAATTAGGATTGTGTACGGCACCCTACTTGACAAATAACAGACATCACCACCGGAGTGGCCGCTGCGAGCTGCGTCGCGCCACCATCTTCTCATGCATTTGGCAGCACGATAGCGTACTGGTTAGCACAACGCTTTACAGTACAGCCTCTGCTTGTAGGGTGTTTGTATGTTGTCCCCATGAATGCATGGGTTTCCTCTGGGTGATCTAGTCTCCTCCCACAGTCCAAATTAGTAGGTTAATTGTAAATTGTCCCTAGATTAGGCTAGGGTTAAATCGTGAGATTGGTAGGCAGCACAGTTCGAAGGGCCGGAAGAGCTTATTCTGTGTTGTATTCCAATACATTTTAGAGAATCAGCCATCCTTCCAGCACCAACACAGCATGTCTGCAACTCACTAACACAAACCCACATGTCCTTCAAATGTGGGAGGAAACCTATGCAGTTCATAAAATTCCACACAATTCCTTAGGTCTCAATAATTCTTCACTGTCTCTAAGGAGTTTGTACGCTCACAGATTGCAGTGTTCAATATTTTTATTTACTTTCTAATATATATAGTTTCTGCCGCGTTCTTCCATCTCTGCGAGGCTCCCAAGGGTAACCCAATATTTGGCAAGGGTCAGTGAGAGACTGCCTCTGTATGCAGCTGACACAATTTGCAGTAGATCTCTTGGACATGATCAATATTTGCAGGGAGCCTTGAAAAACATGCCAGAATTAGCAGAGATCTTTGTTCAAAATCTTGAGCAAATAAGAAATCCATCTGTAAATATGATTGAACTGTTTGGGCTGACAGTGCCTGCAGCTGACAGAGATTGAAGGTCTCAGCTTGGATGTCTGTGTGATGGATGGAGCTGGTGAACACAAAGAACGGCGTTGTTCCTCTTAACCTAATATCAGTTTTATTTTGGAACTTACTTCGTGTTTACCTTCTTCTCTCTTCCCAGATTGGAAGAGATTCCAGAATTTCCCTGTGGTTAGATGGACGATATTGGATGTGAAACTATGTGTGACTGGTCCTCCACATGGTCTTACCGTGAGCCTACTTTGTTATTTTAAACTTGTAAGGATGGGGAAGATGGGAAGTAGTGGCACAATTAGGGTGTAATGGATGGGCACTTGAGGAGGAAAATCTCCTGGACTTTTTCAGTTTTGAGTTTTATTTACTATGCTTTTGCCTGTTCTTTCTGGGTGCCATTTGCGTGATTTGTTTGCTGTACTTTTGCGCAGGGGCTTGAGGTTTGACATTCTTGTTGTTGCAGCGAGGTTGGGGCTTGGGAGGTTTGATGTTATTGTTGTGGTTTGCGTGATTGGTTTGTTTTTTTGCGCAGGGGCTTGGGGTTTGATGTTCTTTTTGAGGTTTGTGTGATTTATTTGTTATTTTTTTTGGGCGGGGTGTTGAGGCTTGGAGAGGTTTATGTTCAGGTTGTTACTTGCACAATTTGTTTGTGTTTTTCACATGGGGGATTGGGGTTTGATGTTCTTGCTGCCAATTGCATGACTTTTTTGCATGTGGGGAGGTTAATGTTTTTCTCTTTGAATGGTTTTCTTAGTTTTGTGGCTATCTGGAGAAGATGAATCTCAGAGTTGTATATGGCAGACATTCTTTGATAACAAAAGTACCTTGAATCCTGAACCTTAAGACTTTCAGATCATTATATCTATGCTAGATTCCTGGGGAAAAACCCATCAATCCAATACCCACTCTTCTTGTAGAGTCATACAGTAAGACAGGAGGGAGACAGACCCTTCAGCCCAACTCATCCATGCCAACCATTCAAGCCAATCACATTGCCCCAATCCTTCCAAACCCCTGCGTATTTGTTCATGGGCACTAACGTCCCCACCATTGAGGATATCCTCAAAAGCTGATACCTCAAAAAGGCAGCATTCATCATTAAGGACCCCCACCACCCAGTACATGCCCTCTTCTCATTGTTACATCCAGGGAGGAGGTACAAACAACTGAAGACACGCACTCAATATTTTAGAAACAGCTTCTTCCGTCCTGCTATCGGATTCCTGAACAGACAATGAACTCATGAATACTACTTCACTATGTTTGCTCTTTTTCCACTATTTAGTCATTTGATTTTTTGTGTGTGTATATATATATATTTCATATTTCTTAATATAAATTATCAGAATCAGGATCAGGTTTAACATCACCAGCGTATGTCATGAAACTATGCAGCAGCAGTGCAATGAAATGCATGATAAATAAATAATTATAGAGAAAAGAATCAAATTACTGTAAGTATACGTGTCTGTTAAATAGTTGAGCTAAAATAAGCAGTGCAAAAAAAAACAGAAAAAAAAATTAGTGAGGTAGTGTTCATGGGTTCAATGTCCATTCAGAAATCCGGGAAGAAGCTGTTCCTGAATCGTTGAGTGTGTGTCTTCAGGCTTCTGTACCTCCTTCCTGATGGTAGCAATGAGAAGAGGGCATGTCCTGGGTGATGGGGGTTCTTAATAATGGATGCCACCTTCCTAAGGCACCGGTCCTCAAAGCTTTCTTGAATACTATGGAGGCTAGTGCCCATGATGGAGCTGGCTAATCTTGCAAGTTTATAGTCTATTTTATGAATGGCACTGTATTGCTTCCAAGAGTTTCCCGACACATGTCAGTGATTTTTTTTTTAGATTAGATTATGAGAACACTCAGTCCTCTTTTATTGTCATTTAGAAATGCAAACATGTATTAAGAACTGATACAATGTTTCTCTGGAGTGATATCACAGAAAACAGGACAGACCAAAGACTAACACTGACAGAACCACATAATTATAACATATAGTTACAGCAGTGCAAAGCAATACCATAATTTGATAAAGAACAGACCATGGGCACAGTAAAAAAAAGTCTCAAAGTCCCGAGTCGATCGACTCCCGAGTCCCCGATAGCAGGTGGCAAAAGGGAGAAACTCCCTGCCTTAAACCTCCAGGCACCGTCAACTTGCCGATACCTTGGAAGCCGACACTGAGTCCATCCGTCCGAAAACTCTGAGCTTCCGACCAACCTCCCGAGCGCCATCCTCTGCTGAGTGCCTTCGACCTCTCCCCGGTCGCTGAAGCACACAAAGCCGAGGATTTTGGGGCCTTCAGCTCCGGAGATTCCGGTTACCACACAGTAGCAGCGGCAGTGAAGCGGGCATTTCAGAAGTTTTCCAGATGTTCCGCTGTGCTGTCACGTCTGCCTCCATCAAGTCAAGATTGTGCATGGTCCCCTACTTGACAGATAACAGATATTCATCACCGAAGTGGCCGCGCGCGCTGCCGTCGCGCCGCTGTCTTCTCCCCCCTCCCGGGAGGTATTGAACTTGATTCTGATTTATTCCCGAAGGTTTTTAATTTCTCAATTCCCCTCCAATTTGATCCATTCATAATACGTGCCCTTTTGTTTGCCTCTTCTCCACTATAAATGGTAATTTTAAAGATCAGCTTCTTTTGTCACGTTTATTGGAACATATAAGATGTGCCGGGGGTAGCCCCTGATCATTGGCAAGCTTCCAGTGCCCCCACAGCATGCCCACAACTTACTAATTCTAACCCGTACGTCTTTGGGCTGCGGGAGGAAACTGAAGCACCTGGAGGAAAATCACGTGGTCGTGGGGAGAAGGTACAGACTCCTTACAGACCGCGATGGGAATTGAACCCAAGTTGCTGGTACTGTAATCTGTTAGTCTTGTGAGACCATGGATCTGCGCCTGGAAAGTCTTCACTCCCCAGGGCACAGGCCTGGGCAAGGTTGTATGGAAGACCGGCAGTTGCCCGTGTTGCAAGTCTCCCCTCTCCATGACACCAATGTTGTCCAAGGGAAGGGCATTAGGACCCATACAGCTTGGCACCGGTGTCATCGCAGAGCAATGTGTGGTTAAGTGCCTCGCTCAAAGACACAACACGCTGCCTCGGCTGGGGCTCAAACTCATGACCTTCAGGTCGCTAGTCCAATGCCTTAGCCACTTGGCCACGTGCCCACACTGGCACTGTAATAGCAGCACGCTAACCGCGATGCTACCGTGCTGCCCGCGACCTGCGTCTGAACCATCAGTCCCACTGAACTTGCCGCTTTATAAAACTCTAGTCAGGCTGCATCTGGAGTATTGTGTACCATTCGGGCTGCCTCATTATGGGAAGTATGTTCGGACTTTGGAGAGGGTGCAGAAGAGGTTTACCAGGATTCTGCCTGGATCAGAGGGCAGGATCTGTAAGAAGAGATGGGACGAACTTGGGTTGCTTTCCCTGGAGCAGTGGAGGCTGAGGTTTATAAGATTATGAGAGGCATAGATGGAGTGGACAACCAGTATTTTCCCCCCAAGGTTGAAATATCTAATACCAGAAGGCATGCACTTAAGGTGAGAGGGGTTTTTTCAAAGGAGATGTTAGGGGCAAGTTATTTTACACCGAGAGTGCTGGGTGTCTGGAATGCGCTGCCAGGGGTGGTAGCGGGCCAGATATGATTGAGGTGTTCAAGAGGTTCTAAGATAGGCACGTGACTGTGCAGAGAATGGAGGGTTATGGACAGAGTGTAGACAGAACAGATTAAGTTAGGTTGGGCACTTGGTTACTAATTGAACTAGTTCATCACAGCATTGTGAGCTGAAGAGCCATTTCCTTTGCTGAGCCTGTTCTATGTTCTCCGTCCCACCTGCAGAAGAAGGAGACTTGTCAGTAGACATTCTCTAAACAGCAACAAACAATCGGCTGGAGGAACGCAGCGGGTCAAGCAGCATCTGTAAGGAATTGCCGACGTTTCATAGGACTATAGGACACAGAAGTAGAATTCGGCCATTCAGTTCATCGAGTCTGCTCTACCGTTTCACCTCGACTGATTTATTACCCCTCTCAGTCTCATTCTCCAGCCTCCTCCCCCTAACCTTTGACATCCTGACTCATCAAGAATCCATCAGCATCAGAATCAGGTTTAATGTCACTGTTTATGTCATTAAATTTGTTGTTTTGCAGCAGCAGTACAGTGCAATACATAATTTTAAAAAACTATAAATTATAATAAGAAATATTACATAAATCAAATTAAATAAGTAGTGCAAAAACAAGATAGCGAGGTAGTGTGCATGGGTTCATTATCAATTCAAAAACCTAATAGTAGCAGGGAAGCTTTTCCAGAAATGTTAGGTGTGTATTTGCGAAACCAGTTAGCCTCCGCTCCATTGACTCATCTACATTTCCCACTACATTAGAAAAGTAGAAGGCCCACCAGCGCCTTTACTTCCTGAGAAAACTAAAGAAATTTGGCCTGTCCCCTAAAACCCTCACTAATTTTTATAGATGCACCGTAGAAAGCATTCTTCTAGGGTGCACCACAACCTGGTATGGAAGTCGTCCTGTCCAAGACCAGAAGAAGCTGCTGAAGATCGTGAACACAGCACAGCACATCACACAAACCAACCTTCCGTCCGTGGACTCACTTTACACCGCATGCTGTCGGAGCAGTGCTGCCAGGATAATCAAGGACACGACCCACCCAGCCAACAGACTTTTTGTCCCTCTTCCCTCCGGGAGAAGGCTCAGGAGCTTGAAGACTCGTACGGCCAGATTTGGGAACAGCTTCTTTCCAACTGTGATAAGACTGCTGAACGGATCCTGACCCGGATCTGGGCCGTACCCTCCAAATATCCGGACCTGCCTCCCTGTTTTTTTTGCACTACCTTACTTTCCATTTTTCTATTTTCTATTTATGATTTATAATTTAAAGTTTTAATATTTGCTAATTTTAACTATTTTTAATATTTTTAATATTTAATAATTGTAATCCAGGGAGTGGGAAGCTCAGAGTCAAATATCGCTGTGATGATTGTACATTCTAGTACCAATTGTTTGGCGACAATATAAAGTATAAAGTATAAAGTGTGTAATCAAGGACCTTTCCCACACCAGTCATCCGCTGTTCTCCCTCCCTCTCCCCATCAGGCTGAAGATACTAAACCTCAAGGACAGCTCCTAATCTACTGTGAAAAGTTAAACTGACCTCTTTATCATATCAGAAGTTCCATCTACAAGCTTACAGATGATACCACTGTATCATAGTAGGCCGCATATCAAATACTGATGACTCAAAGAACAAAGAGATAAAGAGTTTAGTAACATGCTGTTATGTCTGGATCAGGGATGTCTCGGATCATGTCCATGACATTCCCAAAGGCGAGGGTGAGCAGCCAGGCGTCTCGGTACCTATTGGCACCAATGAGTTAGGTAGACAAGGTGAGGAGGTCCTAAAAGAGAGATTTTAGAGAACTAGCACCTCCAGGGTAGTAATCTCTGGAATGACAAAATTGCTGCTGTCACCTTGAATGCAATTATGTGCAGCTAATCCTTGATCTTCTTTGGGATTCAACCATCCTAGAGTAGAAGCATAGCAACATAGAAAATCTACAGCACAATACAGGCCCTTCGGCCCACAATGCTGTGCCAAACATGTACTTACTTAGAAATTGCCTACAGTTACCCATAGTCCTCTATTTTTCTAAGCTCCACATACCTATCCAGGAGTCTCTTAAAAGACGGTATTGTATCCACCTCCTCCACTGTCACCAGCAGCCCATTCCACGCACTCACCACTCTCTGAGTAAAAAACTTACACCTAACGTCTCCTCTGTACCTACTTCCAAGCACTTTAAAACTATGCCCTCTCATGTTAGCCATTTCAGCCCTGGGAAAAAGCCTCTGACTACCCACACGGTCAATGCCTCTCATCATCTTATACACCTCTATCAGGTCACCTCTCATCCTCCGTCGCTCTAAGGAGAAAAGGCCGAGTTCACTCAACCTATTCTCATAAGGCATGCTCCCCAATCCAGGCAATATCCTTGTAAATTTCCTCTGCACCTTTTTTATAGTTTCCGCATCCTTCCTGTAGTGAGGTGACCAGAACTGAGCACAGTACTCTGTCTATACTTCTCGCTGCCTCAGTAAACAGAGGGTTTACTGTAACAGAGGGCTGCCTCAGAGGGTAGCAGACACCAACAGAATCAACAAACTCATTCGTAAGACCAGTGATGTTGTGGGGATGGAACTGGACTCTCTCACGATAGTGTCTGAAAAGAGGATGCTGTCCAAGTTGCATGCCATCTTGGACAATGTCTCCCATCCACTACATAATGGACTGATTGGGCACAGGAGTACATTCAGACAGACTCATTCCGCCGAGATGCAACACAGAGCGTCACAGGAAGTCATTTCTGCCTGTGGCCATCAAACTTTACAACTCCTCCCTTGGAGGGTCAGACACCCTGAGCCAATAGGCTGGTCCTGGACTTATTTCCTGGCATAACTTACGTATTACTATTTAACTATTTATGGTTTTATTACTATTTAATTATTTATGGTGCAACTGTAATGAAAACCAATTTCCCCCGGGATCAATAAAGTATGACTAAGACTACTATAATCATAGACCCCACTCACCCCAGACATTCTCTCTTCACCCCTCTCCCGGTGGGCAGAAGAAACAACAGCCTGAAAGCACACACCACCAGGCTCAAGGACAATTCAATCCCTGTTATCAGACTCTTAAATGAACCTCTTGTATGATAAAGTGGACTCCTGGCCTCACAGTCCACCTTGTTATGATCATGCAATTCATTATGTACTTGCAGTTCACTTTCTTGGTAGCTTTTACACTTTAATCTGCATTGTTATTGTTTGACCTTATTGCAGCTCAATGTACTGTGTAGTGTATGCAAGACATGCGACATTAATAAACCAATACTGGTACCAGATTAACGCTTGATCACTCAGTTTACCTCATCGTGACCCCTGCACTTTATTTGTCCAATTACACTGCGCTTTCTCTAACCCTAACACTATATTCTGCTTGCTGTCATTTTCCCCCGTTTCGTGCTACACCTATGATTTTTTTTGCTTTAGAACAATCTCGGAATCAGAGTCAGGTTTACTATCACTGGCATACGTCATAAAATTTGTGCCTTTGCGGCAGCAGTACAATGAAATACGTATAGTAATAGAGAAAAGATCGAAGACTCATTTTATTATCAAAGTATATATGTAGAATGCAACTCTGAGATTTGTCTCAGAGAAACTGTGAAAAAACGGAATTGCAGTAAGTATATGTATTTGTTTTTCTCCCCCCTTACGGCTGGTGTGTATGTATATTTTTCTCTCGATCTTGGGTCCTCTACCAGAGACCTGGGAGCTTGAGGGTTTGGCCCATTATCCTTGCTGTTCCTCATAGTCCGTTCTTCTGGACCGAGATCTCAGATGTTGTTCCCAGGATTTGTTGGAGCCACTCTCCCAGTCCAGGTGTCACAGCTCAAAGTGTTCCATTGTACACCACCAGGATTACTCTGGCTTCAACCTTCCACATCTTTTCCATCTGCTCTTTCAAAACCCTGGTATTTCTCCAGCTTCTCATATTCTTTCTTCCTGGTGTTACTGTCATTCGGGATTGCCACATCTATGAATATTGCTTTCTTCTGTTTCTTGTCCAGTATTACAGTGTCTGGTTGGTTAGCCAGTACCTGCTTATCAATCTGTATTTGGAAGTCCCACAGGATCTGAGCTCTGTCATTCTCCACTTCCTTCTCTGTGTTTCCCATTTGGACTAGGGAGCGTCCAATCCATACTCAGCGCAGATGTCCCTGTATACAGTTCCTGAAGCTTGGTTGTGCCGTTCAGCGTCTGCTGTCCCTGCCTGCATCTTGCACCCTGCTACTATGTGCTGGATGGTTTCAGGGGATTCCTTGCACAGTCTGCATCTTGGGTCTTGTCTGGTGTGATAGACCCCTGATTCTATTGCTCTTGTGCTCAGCTCCTGTCCTTGTGCAGCCATGAGCAGCGGCTTTGTGCTGTCCCTCAGCCCGGCCATTTCCAGCCGTTGGTTGGACTTTCTTATGTCAGCCACCTCTGATATCTGGCGATGGGACATCCCGTGCAGTGGCTTGTCCTGCCATGGCCTCTGGTCCTCTGGCTCGGCTTCACCCACTTCCATTTCCATATCTCCTGCCTGCTGTTGGGATATTCTCCTAGCAGGTCATCCTGACATATTCATGGATGTTTTGCATTTCTTGAAGGACTGTGGGTTTGACACTCCCAAGTCCCCGTCCTCCTTTATTCCGGCAGGTGTACAGTCGCTCGATGTTGGACTTTGGATGGAATCCTCCATGTATTGTTAATAATTTCCGGGTCTTGATGTCAGCGGTTTTCAGTTTGTTCCTTGGCCAGCACACTATTGTGGCTGGGTATCTGATGACTGGTAGGGCAACTGTGTTGATAGTCCTGATTTTGTTCTTCCCATTCAGCTGGCATTTTAGGACCTGTCTCACTCTTTGGAGGTACTTGGATGTTGCAGCCTTCTTAGTGTCCTCACTGTGGCTTCTATGCCCCTGCAGGATCCCCAGGTATCTGTAACTGTCCTGTACACCTGGTATGTGGCCTTCAGGTAATTTGACTCCTTCAGTCTTGATGAGTTTGCCTCTTTTCACTACCACCTGGCTACACTTTTCCAGCTGGTTCATTTGAGCCAGCCAACCCTCACTAATTTTTATAGATGCACCATAGAAAGCATTCTTCTAGGGTGCATCACAACCTGGTATGGAAGCTGTCCTGTCCAAGACCGAAAGAAGCTGCAGAAGATCGTGAACACGGTGCAGCACATCACACAAACCAATCTTCCGTCCTTGGGCTCACTTTACACTGCACGCTGTCGGAGCAGTGCTGCCAGGATAATCAAGGACACGACCCACCCAGCCAACACACTTTATGTCCCTCTTCCCTCCGGGAGAAGGCTCGGGAGCTTGAAAACTCGTATGGCCAGATTTGGGAACATCTTCTTTCCAACTGTGATAAGACTGTTGAACGGATCCTGACCTGGATCTGGGCCGTACCCTCCAAATATCCGGACCTGCTTCTCAGTTTTTTTGCACTACCTTACTTTCCATTTTTCTATTTTCAATTTATGATGTATAATTTAAATTTTTAATATTTACTAATTTTTACTATTTTTAGTATGTAATATTTGTAATCCAGGGAGTGGGAAGCGCAGAATCAAATATCACTGTGATGATTGTACGTTCTAGTATCAATTGTTTGGCGACAATACTGTTAGCTTCTTCAGCCAGTAGGTGTGGATCATGTCAGGCCCTGGTGATGTCCAATTCTTCATACCTGCTACCTGTTGCTGGACATCTACTGCTGTGACTGTGATTGGTTCTTCCTCTGAGGGATTGCAGAGGCTTGCTTGTAGGTCTTTCAGCCATTGGGCACCGGTGTTATGTGATGCTCCTTTCCCCCATATGCTCTTCCAGAACTCCTCAGTTAGTGTTTTGACCGGGAACTTCGGAGGCCAACCCTGGAACCGTCCCGGGACCCATGATGATGACCTAGTAGGGGTCTTGGCTGCATCGGCCCAGACAGAAGAAGTAAAGTGGTGTTCATGGGTTCAATATCCATTCAGGAATTGGATGGCTGAGGGGAAGAAGCTGTTCCTGAATCACTGAGTGTGTGCCTTCAGGCTCCTGTACCTCCTCCTTGATGGTATCAATAAGAAGAGGGCATGTCCTGGGTGATGGGGCTCCTTAATGATAAATTGATGCCTTTTTGAGGCACTGCTCCTTGAAGATTAGATTAGATTAGATTATGAGGACACTCAGTCCTCGTTTATTGTCATTTAGAAATGCATGCATTAAGAAATGATACAGTGTTCCTCCCGAGTGGTATCACAAAAAAAAACAGGGCAAACCAAAGACTAATGCTGATAAAACCACATAATTATAACATATAGTTACAGCAGTGCAAAGCAATACCGTAATTTGATGAAGAGCAGACCATGGGAACGGTAAAAAAGTCTCAAGTCCCGATCAACTCTAATAGTCCCCAATAGCAGCCGGCAAAAAGGGAGAAACTCCCCTGCCATAAACCTCCAGGCACCAACAACCGCTGATGCATTGGAAACACCCGACCACAGCCGACTCTGAGTCCGTCCGAAAGCTTCGAACCTCCAACCAGCCCCTCCAATACAGCCTCCCGAGCGCCATCCTCTGCGAGCGCTTCGACCCTGCCCCGGCCGCCGAGCAACAAGCAAAGCCGAGGACTCAGAGGCCTTCTCCTCCGGAGGTTCCGGACCACACAGTAGCAGCAGCAACAAAGCGGGCATTTCAGAAGTTACTCCAGATGTTCCTCCGTGCTTTCACGTCTGTCTCCATCAAATCACAATTGTGCACGGTACCCTACTTAACAAATACAGATGTCATCCCTGGAGCATCCAGGAAGATGGCTTGGATATTACTGAGGCTAGTGCCCGTGATGGAGGTGGCTAAATTGGCAACTTTCTGTAGCTTCTTTCAGTCCTGTGCAGTGCCCCCACCCCCTTCTCCATACCAGACAGTCAGAATTCTCCTCACGGTATATCTGCAGAAATTTGTGAGTGTATTTGGTGACATACCAAATCTCAAACTCCTAATGAAATATAGCTGCTGTGTGCCTTCTTTGAGGCTGCATTAATATGTTGGGACCAGGTTCGATCCTCAGAGATATTGACACCCAGGAACTTAAACTTGCTCACTCTCTCCACTTCTAATCCCTTTTTGAGTTCTGGTGTGTGTTCCCTCATCTTATCCTTTCTGAAGTCCACAATCTGTCTGAATGGCAAGTAAAAAAGTTATTCACTGTATCTTGTTTCATGTGACCATAATAAACCAATTACCAAGGAGAGAAATTTTAATGCCACTATTATTTGCTGAAAACTCAGCATTTCCATGATCACAGCTAAGAAATCAGTGCAGATTACAACCAGCCCCAAGAACTGCCCTTTTAATCCAAACTGATGGCAGAAGCAGGAATTTACTTTGGTCACATGATAAACCCAGCCAATGGAGATTACACGTGCAGATAATAGCTGCTCATTCACTGTGGATTCTGATGTGTGACCGATTGGACTCACTTAGGCAGTGATTACTACATGATCTGTGTAATGGATGAGGTTTAAAATGAGCTCAGGGCCTTTCGAGACATTTCGGCGGGCTGCAATCATCGCAAGCAGTCTTTTGTTTGGCTGCGGCTGCACAGGGTTTAAAAAGAGCTCGGGTCCTTCCGGAACTTTTCAGCAGGCAATCATAATGATCGATTGGGCACTTGGCAAACGCTAGTAGAAAGAAGTGAGGTATAAGTGGTGTGGCCATTGTTGGAGAGGACAGTGTTAGAGCGGACAGGCTTTGGCAGGAACAAGTGGAGACTCTAAGTTTTTTTTATATCTTTCTTTGTCTCTTAGCACATAGCTGAGAATAGGTCCAGGGTTAGTGGTGTGTTCTTTGTGGGAGACGTGGCAATTTCGGGAGACCTCCAGGCCCCCTCATATCTACATCTGCATGAAGTGCATCAAGCTGCAGCTCCTTGGAGGCCGTGTTAAGGAACTGGAGGAGCAGTTCGATGATTTGCTGCACATACAGGGGAATAAGAAGGAGTAGATAGGAGTTACAGGGGGGTGGTCAACCCTACATTGCAGGAGGCAGGTAAATGAGTGACTATCAGGAGAGGGAAAAAGGAGTAGGCAGCCAGCTTAGAGTGCCGCTGTGGCCATTCTCCTCAATAATTAGACTACCTCTTTGGATACTGTTCAGGAGAAATGACCCACCAGGTGGAAGACACAGTGACCAGGGCTCTGCCGCTGACTCCGGCTTTGTAGCTCGGAAGGGAAGGGGGAGGGAAAAGAGGAGTGCTGTAGTGACAGGGGACTCCTGAGTTAGAGAAGTAGACAGGAGATACCGTGGGCATGAATGGACACCCAGCTGGGACGTTGCCTCCCAGGTGTCAGGGTCAGGGATGTCTCAGATTGGATCCACAGCATTCCAAAGAGGAAGCATGAGTAGTTGGAAGTCACGGTGTGTATTGGTACCAACAACATAGACAGGAAAGGGTCCTGAAGAGAGACTTTAAGGAGCTAGACAGAAAGCTGAAAAGCAGGATCTCCAGGGCAGTACACTCCTGCTGCACGCGCCAGTGAGGGTAACAATAGGATGACCTGATTGATTAATGTGTGGCTGACAAATTGATGCAGAGAGCAAAGTTTTGGATTTCTGGATGGTTGGGATCTCTTTCGGGGATGGTATGATATGTTCAAAAATAAAGGGTTACATCTCAACCCAAGGGGGACCAATATCCTTGCAGGCTTGCTAGAGCTGTTGGGGAGGGTTTAAACCAATTTGGCAGGGGCATGGGAGCCAGAGTGATGGGGCAGTTGGTGTACAAGCACGTGCAGTGTGTAGTGAGACTGTGAGGAAGGACAGGCAGATGATTGGGCAAAATTGCAGTCAGCGGGATGAGTTCAAGTGTAGCATGGGGGTCAAAGTTAAAAAAAAGGGTGACGAATACAGGACCGAAGGTGTTATATTTGAATGTACGTAGATGAGAAGTTAGCACAGTTAGAGATTGGCTGGTATGACATTGTGGGCATCTCTGAGTCATGGATGAAAGAAGGCCATAGTTGGGAGCTTAACATCCAAGGGTACAGATTGTATTGAAAGGACAGGCAGGTAGGCAGAGGGGATGAAGTAGCATTGTTGGTGAAAATGGACGCCTCAGTAGTGTGGTGGTCAGAGCAACACTATTGTAGCTCGGGACATTCCGAAATTCCTCCTGAAAAGCATCAGCGAAACAGGTGGATTTTCATAACAACCCTGTGGCTTTTTCTGTCATCAATTTTAAGACAAACACTATCATACCAGATATATATAAAACCTCCAGGAGAAGGCTCAGGAGCTTGAAGACTCGTACGGCCAGGTTTGGGAACAGCTTCTTTCCAACTGTGATAAGACTGCTGAACGGATCCTGACCCGGATCTGGGCCGTACCCTCCAAATATCCGGACCTGCCTCTCGGATTTTTTGCACTACCTTACTTTCCATCTTTCTATTTTCTATTCATGATTTATAATTTAAAATTTTATATTTACTAATTTTTAATATTTTTAATATTTAATATTTGTAATCCAGGGAGCAGGAAGCGCAGAATCAAATATCGCTGTGATGATTGTACGTTCTAGTATCAATTGCTTGGCAACAATAAAGTATAAAGTATAAAGTACAGGACAAGGGTGCCTAAGACTTTTGCACAGTACTGTGGTATGTATTGCACTGTAATGCCGCCGCAAACAAAAAACACAAATTTCATGACATATGTGAGTGATGATAAACTTGATTCTGATATGGGTCTCTATTGTGGACTGAGAGTGGGAAGGGGGGGGCAGGGAGAGGGGAATCATGGCTGGGAAAAGGGGAGGGGAGCGGGAAGCACCAGAGAGACATTCTGTAATGATCAATAAACCAATTGTTTGGAATTAAATGGCCTCGCCTGGTGTCTCAGGGCAGGATGTGTCTACGCCTGCGCCACCCCTCACCCACACCCCCCCCCCCGCCCTCAGCACTCCTCCACACCCCTCCCTCGGCGATCCACTCTTGCCATTCCCAACATCCTTTGCTCCAGCCAGGTTTACAAACTCACCCTCCGCTCTACATTGACAAATACAGTACTGTGCGAAAGTCTTAGACACCCATGTGCCTAAGACTTTCGCACAGTGCAGTAACTCCAGTTTATTAATCAAATTTAAATTCCAGAGCAGTCGTGATGGGATTTCAAGTTATTCCATGTCTCTGGATTACTAGTTCAATTACTTAACAATTACATTAATATTTAATAAATGTATTTAATAACATTTTAATAGAAAAAAAGGACATAAAAATTGTGAATTTTGTTGCTGAAAATTATTTCACTCAAAATTAGTGTCTGTGCCTGAATAAGCAGAGAGATGAGATATGTCAATCATTTTAGGACTTAAGGTTGACTCTGCATCCCACTAGAAGGTAATTTCAATTGCCCTCTCAGTGCAGAAAGAATCTGAATCAGTTATTATCGCTGACATATGTCATGAAATCTGTCGTTGTGTGTCAGCAGTACAGAGCAGTATATAAAATGTACAATAATGTATAGTAAAATATATATACAGTACACAAATAACTAAGTCGTGCAAAAAACAGTGACATAATGTCCATTCAGAAATCTGACTGCGGGGGTTTAAGAAGCTGCTCCTGGAACATTGAGTGTGCGTTGAACTGGACACTGGAGTCATAAAGTGCTACAGCACAGAAAAGGTTCCTTCGGCCCATCTAGTCCATGCTGAACTATTACTCTCCATCGTCCCATTGACCTGCCCTCCATGCCCCTCCTACTCATGTGCTTATCCAAACTTAACTTAAATGCTGAAATTGAACCTGCACACACTACCTCCATACATCCCACCACCTGAGGGAAGAAGATTCTCCTCATAATCAAGACAAGTTTATTGTCATTTTGCTGCATGGAGTTTCATTGTGCCCTTCAGGGCATGGTAGGGCATGGGGAGAAGGCAGGAGATTGGGGATGAGAGGAAAAGTGGATCAGCCATGATGAAATGGCGGAGTAGAATTGACGGGCCAAATGGCCTAATTCTGCTTCTATATCTTATGGTCTTATATACTGTACATATATACTGTCAAACAAGCAAACGTTTCCCCGAACCAGGGTGTGATACGCATATAGCACATGATATCTTAGGAAAGTAAAAATTAAGTCTACAAATGAATTCTGCATAGATAAGTAAAGTGTATGAATTAAATATTGTTGAGTACAGAACAGATTAACCAGTGACACTTTGAATGCGATGCAGCAGGGAGTTCAGAAGCCTAATGGCCTGAGGGAAGAAGCTGTTTCCCATCCTGACCGTTCTTGTTTTTATGCATCGGAGTCTCCCACCTGATGGTAGAAAGTCAAAGAGGATGCAGGATGGATGGGTGGGATCCTTGATAGTACTAAGGGCCCTGCCTACTGATAAATGCCCCTGATGGATGGTAGGGAGACCCCTATGATCCACCCGGCCATTCTCACAGTCCTTTGTAGGATGTTTGGCTGCTCCCATGCTAGATGGAAATACAACAACTTGTCAGGACACTCTCAATGGTGCTCCTGTCAAATTCAGTTAAGATTGGGTGGGGGGAGAGCCTGGCTTCCCTCAATCTCCTCAGGAAGTGGAGGTGCTGCTGTGCCTTCTTGTTCATGGAGGTAACATCGAGGGACAAGGTAAGGTTGTCCGTGATATGAACTCCCAGGAACGTGCTGCACTTAACTCTGTCTATAGAGGAGACATGTAAAAAGAGAAAAAATGACCTTTCAACTTAGCCTATGACCTCTAGTTCTAGTTCCACCCAACCTCAGTTGGACTGGAAATTATTATAAGTGACCGAACGGGCCTGTAGAAAATCTGCTTTATCATATGGGCTCAGTCCATTTGTTCACTGAGCTGTGGAAATTCTTATTGCAGACCAAGCTTGTTATTTCTCCTCCTGCCTCGTCGGGAACAGCAGTCACCTCCTATTGATTCATCTTCGCTTCTCCGGCAGATCAGAAACGATGCTGGCATCTGTTCACCAGTGAGTCATGTTGGATATTGCAGCTAACTCGCTGACCAGTGACTGCTGTTGGACTCACGGGTCATGCCACAGTGGTGACAATCACACATGGGGTTTGGAGCTGATATACTGACAGGCTATTTCCTTTGGTCATGATTCAAGTCACTACAGTCCTTCGCATCACGTTGCTGGGTTTTCACTTTTGGCTCAGGGACGCAAAAGGTTAAGTTACTCCCAATAGACTCAAGAGACCGCAGGTGCTCGAACCTTGAGCAACATGCAAAAGTGCTGAGAGAACCCAGCGGGTCAGAGAGTATCAATGGGGGGGGTGCGGGAAGGACAGATAACACTTCGGGCTAAGACCGTGTCTTCACGTCATGTTTGCTGACATCTGTTTATTGAGTCATGGAGTCAAAGAGCACCGTGTCACAGAAATAGGCCCTTCAGCCCATCTAGTCTATGTTGAACCGCTGCTCAAGCTGGCGCCAACGACCAATCCGACAAACAGATTATTATTGAAAATTGAAAAGGTAAAAAAGATTGCAGCGTGCTGCTGTGCAGAGCGACTTGGGAGAGCTTGTGCATGAATCACAAAAGGTTGGTTTGCAGGTGCAGCAGCCTATCAAGAAGGCAGATGGAATGTTGGCCTTCATTGCTAGAGGGATTGAATTAGGAGCGGGGAGGTTATGCTGCAACTGTACAGGGTACTGGTGAGGCCGCACCTGGAGTACTGTGTGCAGTTCTGGTCTCCATACTTGAGGAAGGATATATTGGCTTTGGAAGCAATGCAGAGGAGGTTCACCAGGCTGATTCCAGAGATGAGGGGGTTAGACTATGAGGAGATATTGGGTCACCCAGGCCTGTTCTTGTTGGAATTCAGAAGAATGAGGGGAGATCTTATAGAAATATATAAAATTACGTATGGCCAGATTTGGGAACAGCTTCTTTCCAACTGTGATAAGACTGCTGAACGGATCCTGACCCGGATCTGGGCCGTACCCTCCAAATATCCGGACCTGCCTCTCGGTTTTTTTGCACTACCTTACTTTCCCTTTTCTATTTTCTATTTATGATTTATAATTTAAATTTTTAATATTTACTATCAATTTGTACTCCAGGGAGCGCGAAGCGCAGAATCAAATATCGCTGTGATGATTGTACGCTCTAGTATCAATTGTTTGGCAACAATAAAGTAAAGTAAAATTATGAAAGGGATAGGTAAGATAGAGGCAAGAAAGTTGTTTCCACTGATAGGTGAGAGTAGAACTGGGGAACATCACCTCAAGATCCAGGGGAATAAATTTAGGATGGAAATGAGGAGGAACTGCTTTTTCCAGAGAGTGGTGAATCTGTGGAAATCTCTCCCAAATTAAGCAGTGGAAGCTACCTCAGTAAATATACTTAAGACAAGGTTGGATAGATTTTTGCATAGTAGGGGAATTAAGGGATATAGGGAAAAGGGAGGTAGGTGGAGATGAGTCCATGGCCAGATCAGCCATGATCTTATTAAATGGTGGAGCAGGCTCGACGGGCCAGATGGCCGACTCCTGCTCCTATTTCTTGTTCTTATGTAACAGCGACATCCTGCAGAAAGTGCATGAGTTATTACTTCATCTTCTTTTAAATATACCTCTACTACTAATCTGTGTGTGATTGGAGCCCGTAGGTTACATTTTAACAATCTGCTGTTTGGGCTGACTGAGCGATCTGACGCTTTTGCTGTCTGCGAGGGAATTTGGCAAGGCTACGAACAGAATGTGCGGCCTAATGGAAGAGTGCAACCCTACAATCCTCTCCAGTACTCACTGATCTTGTCAATTACAGCATCAAGCAAGATTGAAATCAACGAGGATGAGAGCAAAGGGAAAGCAGGCATTCAAAGCCGTCTGCCTGCATTTGACTGGTCTCTCTTGCTCACTGTTGCCAGAGGAACGTGCAGGAGTCTTGGGTCTTGGGCAAGGATTGATCAGTGTGGTTTGTGGATTGGACTCATTTTTAGAGGACCCGGCAGTTCACATTATGATATGTTTCTGGTTTCTGATTACTCCTTATTATTATTGCTACTTTGCGTGATTCTGATCGGAGCAAACTGGCTCTGTGGCCTGTGGTCAACGAGTGACACAGTGCTAAATTGAACTGGACATTCCTAGGCTGTCTGAAGGACTCTGCAGTTTGATGTTTCATATTCTCTGTGTTACTCACTTGTTTTTCGTCATTTGCACAATTTGTTCTTTTTTTGTGCTTTGGGGGTTTGATATCTTCTTCAGGGGTTTGATATCTTCTTCATGGCTGTCTGTGGGAAGACAAATCTCAGGGTTGTATACTGTATACATACTTCGATAATAAATGTAATTGGGATGATTAAATCCTTGAATCTTTAGTCTGTCTGTTTCATCAACCCTATCCTGGATCATAGCCCTCCATATCCCGTCCATGCAAATGGATCAAATTTCTCTCAAACCCACTTCCAATGACATCCTAATTCCATGAAACCAAAAGACATGGGAGCATAATCAGGCCATTTGGCCCATCGGGTCTGCTCCAGCAGAATGGTTGATGTATCATCCCTCTCAACCCCATTCTCCTGCCTTCTCCCCGTAACTTTCGATGCCTTTATAAATCAGGACTCTATCAACGGCTACTTTAAATATACACATTGACTTGCTCTCCACAGCAATCTGTGGCAATAAATTCCATGAATTCAAAGTTCAAAGTAAATTTATCGTTGAGGTATGTATATGTCACCACGTACAACCCTGAGATTCATTTTCTTGTGGGTGTACTCAATAAATCCAGTGTGCAAAAGACAACAAACTGTGCAACTACAAAAAAGAAAGAAATGATAATAATAAATAAATAAGCAATAAGTGTGAGCATGTGGCCAAGTGGTTAAGGCATTGGACTAGCAACCTGAAGGTCGTGAGTTCAAGCCCCAGCCGAGGCAACGTGTTGTGTCCTTGAGCAAGGCACTTAACCACACATTGTTCTGGTGCCAAGCTGTATGGGTCCTAATGCCCTTCTCTTGGACAACATTGGTGTCGTGGAGAGGGGAGACTTGCAGCATGGGCAACTGCCGGTCTTCCATACAACCTTGCCCAGGCCTGCGCCCTAGAGAGTGAAGACTTTCCAGGCACAGGTCCATGATCTCACAAGACTAACGGATGCCTTTACTTTTAGCAATAAATATTATAAATATTGAGAATATGAGATAAAGGGTCCTTGAAAGTGAGTCCATAGGTTGTGGGAATGGGATGCTGTGGTCCTAAGGCTCCTCTACCTTCTTCCTGATGGCAGCAGCAAGAACAGAGTATATCCTGGATGGTGGGGCCCCTGGTGATGGATGCAGCTTTCTTGTGACAGTGTTTTGTGCAGATGTTGCTCAGTATAGGGAGGGCTTTATCCATGATGGACTGGGCCCTATCCACCACTTTTAGTCAGATGTTTCGTTCCAGGGCATCAGTGTTTCCGTACCAGGCTGTGATGTAGCCAGTCAATGTGTTCTCCACCGCATTTCTATAGAAGTGGAGGTTGTTAGGTTCTTGATTAGTAAGGGTGTGTGAGCACGTGGCCAAGTGGTTAAGGCATTGGACTAGCGACCTGAAGGTCGTGAGTTCGAGCCCCAGCCAAGGGAACGTGTTGTGTCCTTGAGCAAGGCACTTAATCACACATTGCTCTGCGATGACTCTGGTGCCAAGCTGTATGGGTCTTAATGCCCTTCCCTTGAACAACATTGGTGTCATGGAGAGGGGAGACTTGCAGCATGGGCAACTGCCGGTCTTCCATACAACCTTGCTCAGGCCTGCGCCCTGAAGACTTTCCAGGTGCAGATCTACGGTCTCGCAACACTAATGGATGCCTTAAAAGTAAGGGTGTCAAAGGTTACAGGGAGAAGGCAGGAGAATAGATGGGTTGAGAGGGAAAGTAAATTAACGAAGATGGAATGACAGAGTAGGCTCGATGGGCTGCTTCTATGTATTCTGGTCTTACGGAAACGCTGATTTAAGACTCAGTATTGACTTCAAGCCCAAAATTCAATCACTAAAAGCATGGGTGAGTGAATTCTGAAGTAGCTATTGAGTAATGGAAAACATTTTTAAATAAAAGCCATGTTAGCAAGCTGCAAAGCTAGTGAGTTTTAGATATAGATGAAAGCAATGTCAGAGGAAAATACCTAACACTGAATGAAAAAAAAAAGTTTCTGAACATCTTCTGGTGTTGATATTCAACGTGTCTTGTCTCCCTTTCTCTTCACCATTTACACCTCGGACTTCAACCACTGCACAGAGTCTTGTCATCTTCAGAAGTTTTTGGATGACTCTGCCATAGTTGGATGCATCAGCAAGGGAGATGAGGCTGAGTACAGGGCTACGGTAGGAAACTTTGTCACATGGTGTGAGCAGAATTATCTGCAGCTTAATGTGAAAAAGACTAAGGAGCTGGTGGTAGACCTGAGGAGAGCTAAGGCACCGGTGACCCCTGTTTCCATCCAGGGGGTCAGTGTGGACATGGTGGAGGATTACAAATACCTGGAGATACAAATTGACAATAAACTGGACTGGTCAAAGAACACTGAGGCTGTCTACAAGAAGGGTCAGAGCCGTCTCTATTTCCTGAGGAGACTGGGGTCCTTTAACATCTGCCGGACGACGCTGAGGATGTTCTACGAGTCTGTGGTGGCCAGTGCTATCATGTTTGCTGTTGTGTGCTGGGGCAGCAGGCTGAGGGTAGCAGACACCAACAGAATCAACAAACTCATTCGTAAGGCCAGTGATGTTGTGGGGATGGAACTGGACTCTCTGACGGTGGTGTCTGAAAAGAGGATGCTGTCTAAGTTGCATGCCATCTTGGACAATGTCTCCCATCCACTACATAATGTACTGGGTGGGCACAGGAGTACATTCAGCCAGAGACTCATTCGACTGAGATGCAGCACTGAGCGTCATAGGAAGTCATTCCTGCCTGTGGCCATCAAACTTTACAACTCCTCCCTTGGAAGGTCAGACACCCTGAGCCAATAGGCTGGTCCTGGACTTATTTCATAATTTACTGGCATAATTTACATATTACTATTCAACTATTTATGGTTCTATTACTATTTATTATTTATGGTGCAACTGTAACGAAAACCAATTTCCCCAGGGATCAATAAAGTATGACTATGACTATGACAGGATGGTGCCCAGGAAGCAGGTAGCAAAGAGGGGTGGGATATCAAGTTTAGAATAGATCCAAGTCAAGTTTATTGTCAGGAACACAAGTCCGGTGAAAACCTGCGAAGCAGCATTACGGGCACATGGAATATAAAATATACACAAATGACGCAAGACCAGATGGTGCGAAACAAGATATTAGTGGAAAAGAAATAATTAGAGATAAGCCCACGCTAGTGCAAGAGGTGGCATTGCTGAGGAAGGGTAAGGATCGTGCGGATCAGGTCAAGAACCTAAGGGTTGTTGGGAAGTAGCTGTTTCTGAACCTGGTATTGTGCGCCTTCAGGCTTCTGTCCCCTATTTATTTTTGAGGTACAGCGTGGAATGGGTCTTTCTGGTCCTTTGAGAGACGCTGCCCAGCACTCCCCCAGTTTAACCCAAGCCGAATCACAGGGCAAATTACAATGACCAATTAGCCTGCCAACCAATACGTCTTTGGACTGTGGGAGGAAACAGGAGCACCTGCAGGAAACCCACGCAGTCACGGGAAACATAGAGACATAGAAACATAGAAAATAGGTGCAGGAGTAGGCCATTTGGCCCTTCGAGCCTGCACCGCCAGTCAGTATGATCATGGCTGATCATCCAACTCAGAACCCTGTACCAGCCTTCCCCCCATACCCCGTGATCCCTTTAGCCACAAGGGCCAATCTAACTCCCTCTTAAGTATAGCCAGTGAACTGGCCTCAATTGTTTCCTGTGGCAGAGAATTCCACAGATTCACCACTCTCTGTATGAAGAAGTTTTTCCTAATCTCGGTCCTAAAAGGCTTCCCTTTTATCCTCAAACTGTGACCCCTCGTTCTGGACTTCCCCAACGTCGGGAACAATCTTCCTGCACCTAGCCTATCCAATCCCTTTAGGATTTTATATGTTCCAATCAGATCCTCCCTCAATCTTCTAAATTCCAACGAGTATAAGCCTAGTTCTTCCAGTCTTTCATCATATGAAAGTCCTGCCATCCCAGGAATCAATCTGGCGAACATTCTTTGTACTCCCTCTATGGCAAGAATGTCTTTCCTCAGATTAGGGGACCAAAACTGCACACAATACTCCAGGTGTGGTCTCACCAAGGCCTCGTACAACTGCAGTAGTACCTCCCTGCTCCTGTACTCAAATCCTCTCGCTATAAATGCCAGCATACCATTCGTCTTTTTCACCGCCTGCTGTATCTGCATGCCCACTTTCAATGACTAGTGTATAATGACACCCAGGTCTCATTGCACCTCCCCTTTTCCTAATCGGCCACCATTCAGATAATAATCTGTTTTCCTGTTTTTGCCACCAAAGTGGATAACTTCACATTTATCCACATTAAATTGCAACTGCCATGAATTTGCCCACTCACCTAACCTATCCAAGTCACCCTGCATCCTCTTAGCATCCTCCTTCAGCTAACACTGCTGCCCAGCTTCGTGTCATCCGCAAACTTGGAGATGCTGCATTTAATTCCCTCATCTAAGTCATTAATATATATTGTAAACAACTGGGGTCCCAGCACTGAGCTTTGCGGTACCCCGCTAGTCACTGTCTGCCATTCTGAAAAGATCCCGTTTATTCCCACTCTTTGCTTCCTGTCTGCCAACCAATTTATCCACATCAATACCTTACCCCCAATACCGTGTGCTTTAAGTTTGCACACTAATCTCCTGTGTGGGACCTTGTCAAAAGCCTTTTGAAAATCCAAATATACCACATCCACTGGTTCTCTCCTATCCACTCTACTAGTTACATCCTCAAAAAATTCCATGAGATTCGTCAGACATGACTTTCCTTTCACAAATCCATGCTGACTTTGTCCGATGATTTCATCGCTTTCCAAATGTGCTGTTATCATACCTTTGATAACTGACTCTAGCAGTTTCCCCACCACCGATGTTAGGCTAACGGGTCTATAATTCCCTGGTTTCTCTCTCCCTCCTTTTTTAAAAAGTGGGGTTACATTAGCCACCCTCCAATCCTCAGGAACTAGTCCAGAATCTAAAGAGTTTTGAAAAATTATCACTAATGCATCCACTATTTCTTGGGCTACTTCCTTAAGCACTCTGGGATGCAGACCATCTGGCCCTGGGGATTAATCTGCCTTTAATCCTTTCAATTTACCTAAAACCACTTCCCTACTAACATGTATTTCCCTCAGTTCCTCCATCTCACTGGACCGTCTGTCCCCTACTATTTCCGGAAGATTATTTATGTCCTCCTTAGTGAAGACAGAACCAAAGTAATTATTCAATTGGTCTGCCATGTCCTTGCTCCCCATAATCAATTCACCTGGGAAGAAAGTACAAATTCCTTACAGACTGCGGCGGGAATTGAACACGGGTTGCCTTTACAGTAAAGAATGTGCTGATCATTATGCTACCGCGCCACCCCTCCAGACTGACAGCATTAGTGAGAAGAAGCCATGACTCAGGATGTGACGGGAGGGGGCTTTAATGATCAATGCCACCTTCATCAGGCAGTGCCTCCTGGAGATGCTACAATTAATAGGGAAGGTTGTGCACACGATGAAAGGGGCTATGGCCACAACTTTTTGCAGCCTCTTGTGCTCCTGTGTAATGTGCCACATTAATCATCTGAACGTCTATAAAACCAAGGAGCTAATTGTTGACATCAGGAAGCAAAAACTGGGAGACCACGTGCCAGAGATGGAGAGAGTTTGCAGCTTTGAATTCCTGGGTGTTAATATCTCAGATGATCTACCCTCAGCCCAGCAGATAGATGGGATCACAAAGATGCTGCACCAGCTTCTTTATATAAAAGCTGAATGAGATTTAGCATGTCACCAAATATTTCTCTCCATTATCAGCCACGAGCAAATTGTTGCAAAAGATCTATCTGAGTGATTCCTAGACCGAGGAGACTCTGTGTGTGTGTGTGTGTGTGTGTGTGTATCAAAAAGTTTGCTCTTAGCAGGATGAGCCTGAATTAACATAAAATGCACAATTCAAACAAAGCCTGGCCCTCAGCATCTTCCTGTATAGCAACATGATTGGCCAAGATACATGTAAGTCAGGGGTTCCCAACCTTACTTAATATGTCTATGGCATTAAAAAGGGCTGGGAAACCCTGTGTAGAACAAGCTGCACAACATTGACCTATGCAGCTTGTCCATCAGACAGCCACGCAGAATCCCCAATACATAGATCACTACCGAAGCCAACCTACCAACAACAATCGCACCCAGTGATACCGGTTCTGACTTAGCCACTTCTTCAGCGTGGAGAGATTTGTGCAAGCAGCAGGCAGCCAGGGAAGATACGGGTGTGTGGCTACCAGGAGAGTGTACAAACTCCTTACAGGCAGTGACGGGAATTGAACCCAGGTGGTTGGTACCGTAATGCATTACGTTAACAAATTCCACGACATATCCCAGTGAAAGCTGATTCTGAGATAGCAATACAAGATTTAATTCAGCAGCAAGAGCCAATGTGGTTTACTAAACTTGTGCTTACTTTACCAAATTAATCAGCTGAGGAGCTTTTTCAATGTGGACAAATGAACCCCAGCCAAACTACAGGACAATTTACAATGACCAGTTAACCTATAAAACAATACTTCTTTGGAACGTGGTACGAAACCAGAGCCCCCAGAGGAAACTCATGTCCTTATGAACTTTATGAGAAGTCTCAAAGTTCAAAGTGAATTTTATTGTCAAAGTACATGTATATCACCCATATACAACCCTGAAATTCATTTTCTTGTGGGCATACTCAATAAACCCACAATAGAATAATAGCCATAACAGAATCAATGAAAGACCACAACCAACTTGGCCATTCAACCAGTGTGAAAAAGACAGCAAACTGTGCAAATAGAAAAATAATAATAATAAATAAATAAGCAATAAGTAACCATATAACCATATAACAATTACAGCACGGAGACCGGCCATCTTGGCCCTTCTAGTCTGTGTCGAACTCTTACTTTCACCTAGTCCCACAGACCTGCACTCAGCCCATAACCCTCCATTCCTTTCCTGTCCATATAGCTATCCAATTTAACTTTAAACGACAACATTGAACCTGCCTCAAACACTTCTGCTGGAAGCTCGTTCCACACAGCTACCACTCTCTGAGTAAAGAAGTTCCCCCTCATGTTACCTCTAAACTTTTGCCCTTCAACTCTCAACTCATGTCCTCTTGTTTGAATCTCCCCCACTCTCAATGGAAAAAGCCTATCCACGTCAACTCTATCTATCCCCCTCATAATTTTAAATACCTCTATCAAGTCCCCTCTCAACCTTGTACGCTCCAAAGAATAAAGACCTAACTTGTTCAACCTTTCTCTGTAACTTAGGAGATGAAACCCAGGTAACATTTTAGTAAACCTCCTCTGTACTCTCTCAATTTTATTGACATCCTTCTTATAATTTGGTGACCAGAACTGTACACAATACTCCAGACTTGGCCTTACCAATGCCTTATACAAATTCAACATTACATCCCAACTCCTATACTCAATGCTCTGATTTATAAAGGTCAGCATACCAAAAGCTTTCTTCACCACCCTATCCACATGAGATTTCACCTTCAGGGAACTATGCACCATTAGTCCTGACGAAGGGTCTCGGCCTGAAACGTCAACTGCACCTCTTCCTAGAGATGCTGCCTGGCCTGCTGCGTTCACCGGCAACTTTGATGTGTGTTGCTTGAATTTCCAGCATCTGCAGAATTCCTGTTGTTTACCATTAATCCTAGATCCCTCTGTTCTACAGCATTCTTCAATGCCCTACCATTTACCATGTATGTCCTATTTTGATTAGTCCTACCAAAATGTAGCACCTCACATTTTTCAGCATTAAACTCCATCTGCCATCTTTCAGCCCATTCTTCCAACTGGCCTAAATCTCTCTGCAAGCTTTGAAAACCTACTTCATTATCCACAACGCCACCTATCTTAGTATCATCTGCATACTTACTAATCCAGTTTACCACCCCATCATCCAGATCATTATATCAAGAACGTGAGATGAAGAGTCCTTGAAAGTGAGTCCATAGGCTGTGGGAACATTTCAATGATGGGGCAAGTGAAGCTGAGTGAAATTATTCCCTTTGGTTCAAGAGCCTGATGGTTAAGGGGTAGTAACTGTTCCTGAACCTGGTGGTGTGAGTCCTGAGGCTCTTGTACCTTCTGCCTGATGGCAGCATGAAAAAGAGAGGTGGTGAGGGTCGCGAAAGATGGATACTGCTTTCCAGCGACAATATTTCATATAGATGTGCTCAATAGTGGGGAGGGCTTTCACTGTGATGGACCCTCCCTAAAAGTTTTAAATCTAATCGATCTGTGATCAATGTTCTCCAAATCCTATCACATTGAATTGCACTTTATTTCATCTCCTGATTCATTCGGATGGCAAATGTTTAAAAGTCCTCTCCTTCTCCTAAATTATCCTCCTCTTCTCTTTTCAATCTCTTGTCTATATGTGTGTTAATAAAATGTTATCATTCACCAACTATCTATTTGTCCCACTGATATTTACCTACAGGACTGATCTTCTATGTTCTTCACATTTAGAGGTCTTTGGTAAACACACATCAATATGTACTTGTCAGTTCTTTAATTAACCAAATAGATTCAGTCCATAAATCCTCTGTATAACGTCCCTCTGCACAATGGTAGTGTTATCTTAGATCACTCACGCCTTCCTCTGTTGTTTTCTTCCCCTTCCTGAATGCATTGTAATCAGGAATGCTTGCTTTCAAAACACATGAGATTTTTCAGATGCTGGGAACCTTGAGCAGCATACACAAAATGCTGGAGGAACTCAAAAGTCAAGCCGTATCTATGGAGGGGAATAACCAGTTGACGTTTCAGGCTGAGACGCTTCATCAAGACTGGAAAGGAGAGGGGAAGAAACCAGAAGGATGTTCTTTTTCTTTTTCAATCTTTTTATTAGTTTCATAATAATAAACATAACATCATATTGATACAAAGTTATTGGGAATACATTGTTGTAATTGACATAGTAAAATATAAGCCCATTTGACACTTAAATGTTAAATCTCCCAATCATACAGGATACAGATGAACAATATAAAAAAAAGAAAAAAATAAGAAAAAATCATGAAAAAGGAAAAAGAAACAAAAATACATTTCCCCCCCCAAAAAAATCTAACCTAAACAGTGTTAATCAACTAAACTAAAAAAAAAGACATGGGCTGTTATGTAACATCATAAAAAAAGGAACCATTAGTGGCGACGACTCCGTTCCAGAAGGATGTTCAATGACCTCCAGCTGCCTGAGGGGCTCCACTCCGGATTTTCTGTCTGGGTTTACTCCCATAGCCTTCGCCTCTCCTAAGGCTCCCCACGAGGCGGTGGGGCTGTTTATCCAATCTTTATGACCATAAGACTATAAGATATAGGAGCAGAATAGCCATTTGGCCCAATGAGTCCGCTCTGCCATTTCATCATGGCTGATCCATTTTCCTCCTCAGCCCCAATCTCCTGCCTTCTCCCCAAATCTCTTCATGCCCTGACTAATCAAGAATCTATCAACCTCTGCCTTAAATATACCTAATGATTTGGCCTCCGAAGCTGTCTGTGGCAATGAATTCCACAAATTCACCACTCTCTGGCTAAAGAAATTCCTCATCTCCAATCTCAATGGATGTCCCTCTAATCTGGTTTTAGACTTTTCCACCATAGGAAACATCCTCTCCACATCCAGTCTATCGAGGCCTTTCAACCTTCGATATTTTCATTGAGGTGCCCCCTCATACTTCTGAATTCTAGTGAGTACAGGCCCAGAGCCATCAAAGACTCCTCGTATGACAAGCCTTTCTATCTCGGAACTTCCTTTGAACCCTTTCCAATGTCAACACATCCTTTTATAGATAAGGGGCCTAAAACTGCTCATAAAACTCCAAGTGAGACCTCACCAGTGCTTTAAAAAGCTTCAACAATACAACTTTGCTTTTATATTCTAGTCCACTTGAAAATCATGCTAGCATCACATTTGACTTCCTCGCCTCTGACTCAACCTGCAAATTAACCTTTTGGGAATCCTACAAGAAAGCTCTTTAATCTTTATCAGTACAGTTTAGAAGTTTTAGGCTCATGTATATTGTATATCTTGAGGCAATAAAGTACTATGCAAGTAGCTATATATGTGTGCCTAAAACTTCAGCACAGTTCTGTAGCTCACTCAACCTATCCCCATAAAACATGCTCTCTAATCTAGTCTGCATCCTGGAAAATCTCATTTGCACCCTTTCTAAAGCGTTTAGATTAGATTAGATTAGATTCAACTTTATTGTCATTGTGCAGAGTACAGATACAAAGCCAATGAACACACATCAAAGTTGCTGGTGAGCGCAGCAGGCCAGGCAGCGTCTCTAGGAAGAGGTGCAGTCGACGTTTCAGGCCGAGATCCTTCGTCAGGACTAACTGAAGGAAGAGTGAGTAAGGGATTTGAAAGTGGGAGGGGGAGGGGGAGATCCAAAATGATAGGAGAAGACAGGAGGGGGAGGGATGGAGCCAAGAGCTGGAAAGTTGATTGGCAAAAGGGACACAAAATGATAGGAGAAGACAGGAGGGGGAGGGATGGAGCCAAGAGCTGGACAGGTGATAGGCAAAAGGGGATACGAGAGGATCATGGGACAGGAGGTCCGGGAAGAAAGACAAGGGGGGGGGGGAACCCAGAGGATGGGCAAGAAGCATACTCAGAGGGACAGAGGGAGAAAAAGGAGAGTGAGAGAAAGAATGTGTGCATAAAAATAAGTAACAGATGGGGTACAAGGGGGAGGCGGGGCCTCAGCGGAAGCCAGAGAAGTCGATGTTCATGCCATCAGGTTGGAGGCTACCCAGACGGAATATAAGGTGTTGTTCCTCCAACCTGAGTGTGGCTTCATCTTTACAGTAGAGGAGGCCGTGGATAGACATGTCAGAATGGGAATGGGATGTGGAATTAAAATGTGTGGCCACTGGGAGATCCTGTTTTCTCTGGCGGACAGAGCGTAGATGTTCAGCAAAGCAGTCTCCCAGTCTGCGTCGGGTCCAGCAACTTTGATGTGTGTTGCTGCCTGGCCTGCTGCGTTCACCAGCAACTTTGATGTGTGTTGCTTGAATTTCCAGCATCTGCAGAATTCCTGTTGTTTACAAAGCCAATGAAATGCATTTAGCATCTGACCAGAAATGCAAAGAATAGTGTTAACTGCGAATTTAAAAAGTGCTACAGCACACAAACATAAAAGTATTGAGGCAGTACAATATGGATGCAATACTGTTTAGTGCTGTGATGTGAGGTTCAGCAGGGTCACAGCCTCAGGGAAGAAGCTCTTCCTGAGCCTGCTGGTGCGGGAGCGGAGGCTCCTGTAGCGCCTACCGGATGGGGGAGAGTAAAGAGTCCATGGTTAGGGTGAGATACATCCCTGATAATGCTTTTCGCCCTGTCCAGGCAGCGTTTATGGTAGATGTTCTCAATGGTGGGCAATTGGGTGCCGATAATCCGCTGGGCAGTTTTCACCACACGCTGGAGTGCTTTGCGGTCTGATACAGGACAATTGCCATACCACACTGAGATGCAGTGGGTGAGTATGCTCTCAATGGTACAGCGGTAAAAGTCCATCAGTATCCTGGGACAGAGGTGAGCTTTCTTCATGCTCCGCAGGAAATAAAGGCGCTGTTGCGCCTTTTTGATCAGGATGGAGGAGTTCAGGGACCAGGTGAGATCCTCAGAAATGTGGACACCAAGGAATCTGAAGCTTGATACACGCTCCACTACAGTTCCGTTGATGTAGATGGGGATGTGAGTGTGTCTCCTGGCATGCCTGAAGTCCACAATGATCTCCTTCCTATAATTAGTTGACATGCTGCCAAGTTTACATTCTATAATTAGTTGACAAGTTTACATTCTTCCTATAACTAGTTGACGAGCTGAACACAACACAAGGGTATGAGACAAATGTGCGAAAATGGGATTACCATGAATGGGCATCAGGGCCAGTATGAGCCAATTGGACCGAAGGGCCTGATTCCATGTTGAGTGACTACAGACATCCATGCCCCAACACAAGTCCTATCCTAGATAACACTGAAACTATAATAGGTAAAGGGACATTTAAATCACAGCTCTAAGATTCTTCTAATCCCAACTGTGATACAAAACCCTTCAATCTATTCTTCAGGCTTTTCTGGAGTTCAAGAGATCTATGATATGAATTCAGATTATAGGAAAAAAGGGATCTGGGAACATAGGTCCATAATTTGTTGAAAGTGGCGTCACAGGTAGATAGGGTTGTAAAGAAAGTTTTTGGCACGTTAACCTTCATAAATCAAAGTAAGGAGTACAGGAGATAGGACTTTATGTTGAAGTTACATAAGACATTGGTGAGGCCTAGCTTGGAGTATTATGTGCAGTTTTGGTCACCTACCTACAGGAAGGATGTAAATAACATTGAAAGGGTACAGAGAAAATTTACAAGGACGTTACTGGGTCTGGAGGACCTGAGTTACATGGAAAGATTGAATAGGTTAGGACTTTATTTCTTGGAACTTAGAAGACTGAGAGGAGATTTGATAGAGATATATATTTTCCACTAAGGTTGGGTGGGATGACAACCAGAGGTCATGGGTTAAGGGTGAAAGGGTAATGCGAGAGGAAACTTCTTCACTCAGAGGGCGGTGAGAGTGTAAAACGAGCTTCCAGTAAGTGGCCCATGCAAGCCCGATTTCAACATGTAAGAGGAGTTTGGACAGGTACATGGATGGAGGGCTATGGTCCCGATGTAGGTCAATGGGAGCAGGCAGTTTATATGGTTTGGCACAGACTAGATAGACAGAAGGCCTGTTTTTGTGCTGTACTTTTCTATGATTCTATGATAGTAGAGCAGAAACTGTTGGTATAAAAACAGGACATAAAATTGCCTCCTGCAGTAGCTATGAATTATATAACCACACGGTCAGGCAAAAACACATATTATACTATGAAAACCTCAGGAAAGCCAGTTCCCATCCCACACTATTAAGAAGAGCCATAAACCATTTTTACAAATATGTCCAATGTGTTGAGTATTTGATTAAAACATCTGTTACACAGATATCCAGTGGTGTTTTTGGTATTTCATCACTAGAGCAGTCCAGCAAGAATTTCTGCTTTCCTTTAATATAACTTGGGTTCTATCACATAATTGTTTCACTTCCAGGGTTTCCAAGGGCTTTTAAATAGAATTAGCATTTCACTAACAGTGCCCTGACCTGTTGGCTAACTTTGGCGGTTAATATCTTCTGCAGCTTCACAGAGCACATTTAAAGCTCTAATGAAATCTTTGTGACTGAGGTTCAAGGCCTTCCAACTATAATGATTCTCCAAGATGAGAAAATGTGGATTCTACAGAAGGAAAGGTCTCATGACTCTGACCGAATAGACAGACCAGGAGGGCAAATTTCCTTCAATCATTTGATTGCTATTCCAGAGAAAAGTTCTCAATTTAAAGTGTAATCCAATTTTGTGTTTCAAAAAAAAAGCTTAACAGGAAATAACAGCTGTTGAAAATTAAGCAAATATATAATTTGACCCTTAATAACATAAAATATTCAAAGTTCAAAGTTCAAATACTTCAATTGATTTCAATTATAGAGAGAGTTAAAATTTGTGTGGCATTTTAAAGTACTGTGCAAAAGTCCTAGGCACATATACTGTATAACTGGGGGAGGCCTAAGACTTTTGCACAGTCCTGTTTTTGTCAACATGGAGCTGAGAGCAAGTTTGTAAATCTGGCAAGAGCAAAGGATGTTGGCATGGTGAAGGTGGAACTCCAGGGGAGGGGGTTTGGACGGGTTGCAGAGAAGGAGTGCCAGGGCAGGGGGGGTGGGTTGCACGGGTGCAGACACACCCAACCCTGAGACACCAGGCAAGGTCATTTGATTCCAAATGATTGGTTTATTGATCATTACAGAATGTCTCTCTGGTGCTTCCCGCTCTCTCCACTTTCCTTTTCCCAGCCATGATTCCCCTCTCCCTGTCCCCTTTCCCACTGTTAGTCCACAATAGAGATCCATATCAGAATCAGGTTTATCATCACTCATATATGTCATGAAATTAGTTTTTGTTTCACAGTATAGCAGTACAGTGCAATACATAAGATTACTACAGTACTGTGCAAAAGTCTTAGACACCCTCCCTATATGTATGAGGCTAAGATTTCTGCATTATACTATATATAGCAGATTTAATGTCATCTGAATGAATTGTCAACTAAAATCTCAACTGCACTTGTATTTCCTTTCTATATTTGTGTTGCCTAATTTTCATCAAACTATGGAATAAGTGACACCTTTCAATGACCTTTGTATTAATGATAAAGGGAATTCAGAAAAATTGATCTGAATTGATTTTTTCTGCAAAACAATCCCAGGCACAGGTAAGATTTCAAAGTCAGTGCATTTAGAGATGTAATTGAGGGGAAAAAGATTGCTTTTGCATCCTGGTGATCTGAAATCATAGCTGCTTTAAAGAAATGGCCTCTGAAGCAAGATAATAAGACTATAAGACCGTAAAACATAGGAGCAGAATTAGGCCATCTGGCCCATTGAGTCTGCTCCGCCACTCAGTCATGGCTGATCCTTTTTTTCCTCCTCTTCAACCCCAGTTCCCAACCTTCTCACCATAACCTTTGATGCCATGTCCAATCAAGAACCTATCAATCTCTGCCTTAAAGGCACCCAACAACCTGGCCTCCACAGCAGCATGCGGCAACAAATTCCACAAATTCACCAATCTCTGGCTAAAGAAATTTCTCCACATCTCTGTTTTGAAAGGGCGTCTTTCTATCCTGAGGCTGTGCCCTCTTGTCCTAGACTCTCCCACCATGGGAAACACCCTTTCCACATCTACTCTGTCTAGGCCTTTCAACATTCAAAAGGTTTCAATGAGATCCCCCCTCATCCTTCTGAATTCAAGCGAGTACAGACCCAGAGCCATCAAACGTTCCTCGTATGATAACCCTTAAATCCTGGAATCAGCCCTGTGAACCTCCTCTGGACCCTCTCCAATGCCAGCACATCTTTTCTAAGATGAGGGGCCCAAAACTGTTCACAATACTCAAGATGAGGCCTCACCAGTGCCTTATAAAGCCTCAGCACCACATCCTTCTTGTTTTCTAGACCTCTTGAAATGAACGTTAACATGTCATATGCCTTCCTCACCACCGACTCAACTTGCAAGTTAACCTTGTTCTGCACAAGAACTCCCAAGTCCCTTTGTATCTCAGATTTTTGTATTTTCTCCCTGTTTAGAAAATAGTCTGCACATTTATTTCTACTACCAAAGTGCATGACCATGCATTTTCCAACATTGTATTTCATTTGCCACTTTCTTGCCCATTCTCCTAATCTATCTAAATCCTTCTGCATCTACCTGTTTCCCCAACACTACCTGCCCCTCCACCAATCTTTGTATCTTTTGCAAACCTGGCAACAAAGCCATCTATTCCGTCATCTAAATCATTTATATACAGCATAAAAAGAAGTGGTCCCAACACCGATCCCTACAGAACACTACTGGTCACTGGCAGCCAACCAGAAAAGGATCCTTTTATTCCCACTCATGGCCTCCTACCACTCAGCCAATGCTCTAACCATGTTACTAGCTTTCCTGTAACACCACGGGCTCTTAACTTGGTAAGCAGCCTCATATATGGCACCTTGTCAAAGACCTTCTGAAAGTTCAAATACACAACATCCATTGCCTCCCCTTTATCTATCCTACCTGTAATCTCCTCAAAGAATTCCAACAAGTTTGTCAGGCAGGATTTTCCTTGAAGGAAGCCATGCAGACCTTGTACTATCTTGTCCTGTGTCACCAAGTATTCCATCCTTAATAATTGACTCGAACATCTTCCCAACCACTGAGGTCAGGCTAACTGATCTATAATTTCCTTTCTGCTGCCTACCTCCATTCTCAAAGAGTGGAGTGACATTTGCAATTTTCCAGTCCTCTGGCACCATGCCAGAGTCCAATGATTTTCGAAAGATCATTTCTAATGCCACCACAATCTCTAATGCTACCTCTTTCAGAACCCTAGGGTGCAGTTCATCTGGTCCGGGTGACTTATGTACCTTTAGGTCTTTCAGCTTTTTGAGCATCTTCTCTCCTGTAGTAGTAACTGCACCCATTTCCCTTCCTTCACACATTACAACATCAGGTATACTGCTCTCTTGTAATATATTGGAAGGGTTTCGTTCGAGTTTCTTGATCTGCACACCAGTGTGCTTCAGTTAGGAGCTGTTTTGAATGCTTGCTCATAAAATTTGATAAACTATCTCTCAGTGCATCATCAATCTCATCACTGAACTGACAATGCTCAAATAATCTCTTCAATTCAGCCATGTTCACTGAGATTGACTCCCCTTCCTTTAAATTCCTCTTATGAAATCTAAAGCGATCAACAATAGTTTTGGTTCTAAATATTCTTGCATTATTTTCACGATATCAACAAAGTTCACTTTGGCTGATCTGGTTGGAGGAGTCAAACTTCTAAGCAAACTGTATACTTTTCCGCCTAATGCACTCAGCAAAACTGGCACTCGTTTCTTATTGATTATTCCATTTGCTTCAAAATGTTGCTCAATTTATTCAGTATACATCATCCAGTTACCCATTGTGTAATCGAATATATCTATCTTTCCGATATCGCCAGCCATTTCTGCTTTCTTTGTATTTATTATTATCACCTGATAGTCAATGCTTATGAACCCATAAATTTGTCCATTTTCTGCCTTTTTTAACTCAACCCTTTCTCTCTTCTTTATGAAGAAATGTGCTGTGCTTCGATGGGTAGGTAGTCATCTTGGATAGGTTTTAAAACTTACTTGTCACCACTGCTATGTTTTGAAACTCCAAAACATGAAACCAGTCAAAAGAAAAGCATGGGGAGATGGGTCGAATGTACACGCTTCTTTTTTCACTTTAGTAAGGTGGTCAATTATGACGTGATGACGTAATGACATATGTCATTCATGTACTTTTACATATAGTCTGTAATGAATTATTTAAACAAAAAAGAATATATTTACAACATTACTGTAATATTAAATACATAAGCGTAAGATTGGAGAATATTGCAGTGTGTCCCAAAGTCCGCCAGCTCCATCAGGAGCACTGACCTCCCCAGCATCCTCAAAAGGCGATACCTCAGAAAAGCAGTATCCAGCATTAATCATCCCTATAATCAAGGACATGCCCTCTTCTCACTGCTACCATCAAGGAGGAGCAACAGGAGCCTGAAAATACCCACTCAACATTTTAGGAACAGCTTCTTCCCCTCCGCCATCAGATCTCTGAACGGACTCGGAACCTATGCACACTACCTTTCTACTTCTTTTGGTCCCTTTTTGTGCTACTTAATTTTGTAGGCAGTATATGCATTGAGGCCTCAGTTGGTCAGGGTCGACCATGGATATTAGATCCCAGCTGTCTAGATACGTAGGCCAGGACAGTACAATATGGAGAGCAAGCTGTTGCCCATGTAGCAAGCTCTCCCTCTCCACACGTCTGATGAACCTAAAGGAATGGCAGAGACCAAAACAGTTCAGCCGCAGTAGCATCACAGCATTGAACTCAATGTAGCCTGCCTTATTAGATTAGACTATTAGATTATGAGGACACTCAGTCCTCGTTTATTGTCATTTAGCAATGCATACATTAAGAAATGATACAATGTGCCTCCAGAGTGATATCACAAATAAACAGGACAAACCAAAGACTAACACAGACAAAACCACATAATTATAACATATAGTTACAGCAGTGCAAAGCAATACCATAATATGATAAAGAGCAGACCATGGGCACGGTAAAAAGAAGTCTCAAAGTTCCGATTGACTCCCGATAGTCCCGATAGCAGGCGGCAAAAGGGAGAAACTCTCTCTGCCATAAACCTCCAGGCGCCGACAACTGCCGATGCATTGGAAGCACCCGACCACAATTGACTCTGAGTATGTCCGAAAACTTCGAGCCTCTGACCAGCCTCTCCAATACAGCCTCCCGAGCGCTTCAACCTCGCCCCGGCCACTAGGCAACAAGCAAAGCTGAGGACTCGGGGCCTTCTCCTCCAGAGATTTTGGATCACACAGTAGCAGCGACAGCGAAGCAGGCATTTCAGAAGTTTCTCCAGATGTTCCTCCGTGCTGTCACGTCCGTCTCCATCAAATCAGGATTGTGCACGGCACCCTACTTGACAAGTAACAGACATCATTCACTGGAGTGGCCGCTGCGAGCTGCGTCACGCCACCATCTCCTCCTCCTCCTTACATACCTTAGTGACTCCAACTTCATATTCTTTCCTCAGAGTTTACTCCCGAAGCCTTGAGTATAATGGTAAGGCAGTGGAGGTTTGAGATCAAAGTTTTCCTTCTCGCAGATGAGTCCTACCTGGTTTTAAGGTGCCAGTAATCTGCCTACGTAGCTTCTCCTGTCAGTAGAAACGGTTCCACCAAGCTTAATAGCTAAGCCATACGTGAAGGTCAGGAGCTGGACTTTGTTGTCAGAGGCTATTTGAGTCGCACGTCATTGGGAGCATTCAGTAGATAGTGAGAGCTTGTCCCCATTACCATCCCTGACCATAAAGACTTTAAGGAACCAATTATATATTTTATATATATATATATATATATATATATAATTTACAGTTTTTAATTATTATGTATTACAACGTACTGCTGCTGCAAAACAATGCATTTCACGACAAATTCCATGCCAGTGATATTAAACCTGAATTTGACTCTGATTCTGATTTTAGTTTTATTATTTCTTTCTTTGAACCTCAGAGCAATAAAAGTACCAGTTCCGAGAGAGTTGAACAGAACTAAGAACAGTCTCTTCAGCTATGTCGTCCATGCTGAGTTTCTTTCTCATCTACACTAGACCAGATCCTGAGGACCTTGCACACTTCTGATCACATCTTTACAGAAGGACATCATCACACTGAAGAAGATGCAGACATTTATGAGGATGTTGCCAGGGCTGGAAAATTACAGCAATGGGTAAGGATTGGGAATTGTTCCTTTGAAACGGAGCAGGCTGATGGGAGACAACTGAGGTGTACAAAATAGCGAGATCCAGATGAAATAAATAAGGAAGAGGTTTTTTTTCACCCTTAGCAGAGTAGTGCAAACTCAGTACCATGGGACAGCACAGTAGCATGAATGCTTTACAGTACCAGTGACCCGGGAGCAATTCCCGCTGCTGCCTCTGAAGAGTTTGTACGTTCTCTCTGTGACTGTGTGTGTTTCCTCCGGGTGCCTCGTTTCCTCCTACAGTCCAAAGACATACCAGTTGGTATGTTAATTCTTCATTATGAATTGTCCCTTAATTCAGTCAGTCAGTCAGTGGGTGCCGTCCCGAATCCGGGGTTGGTGGCTATGCACCTCCATCTTCTTTGATCTTGCGACAGCACCGAGTACAGTCTTTCCTCCAGTCTGTTCTCGCTGGCACCGCCCACCGCTGCCCCCGCCAAACTCGAGCCGGAGGCCGTGTTGGCCTCCAGCCGCGGCCGCTTCTTCAAGCCCAGCCTTCCTTAGGCGGAGGCCCTGGGCAGATCCAGGCACACGGTGCAGCGCCCAAGTTCATCATGTCTCTTCTAACTCGGTGCATAGCGTACGATTCGTAGATACATGGCGAGGCTTTAATCTCTTCCACGGAAGATGGCCGTTGGCTCACAAGGAGCTCATCCGCCCTTTGTCAGGTCTCGTGTTTTTTTAGTCCTGCTGGATGTCCTCACACCCTCCTCACCTGACTAAGTCCAGTGGGGGAGCCGGTCCAACTCACCGACCACTCGACCACGGCCCCCGGCCGAGACTTAATTAAGCTAGGATTAAATTGGGGGATTGCTGGGTGGCGCGGATCAAAAGGCTGAAAGGGCCTATTCCACACTCTATCTCAATCAAAAAAAATTTAAAAAACAAGAGGTAGAGATGTGCAAATACAAAAAAAACACCAACAGGTGATTACAGTATAATAATAAATAATACTGACAGGGAATTGCAGAGTTTTTGGAAGTGAGTCCGCTCCACTTTTGAGGTAACAACACTGAGGAAAATGCAAGCAGGCTTCTTTCTCTGAGGTTGAATCAGATTAGAACTAGGGGTCATGGGTTAAGGGTGAAAGGTGAAATATTTAAAGGGTACCAGAGAGGGAGGGTGTGAGGACACCCAGCAGGACTGAAAAAAACAAGACCTGACAAAGGTTAGATGAGCTCCTTGTGAACCAACGGCCATCTTCCGTGGAAGAGATTAAAGCCTCACCACGTATCTACGAATCGTATGCTATGCACCGAGTTAGAAGAGACATGATGAACTTGGGCGCTGCCCCGTGTGCCTGGACCTGCCCAAGGCCTCCGCCTAAGGAAGGGCCGAGCTCGGAGAAGCGGCCGCGGCTGAAGGCCGACACGGCCCCGGGCTCGAGTTCGGCGGGAGCAGCGGTGGGAGGTGCCAAGGCGGCCAGTGAGAACAAACTGGAGGAGAGGCTGTACTCGGTGCTGTCGCAAGATCGAAGAAGATGGAGGTGCATAGCCGTCAACCCCAGATTTGGGGCAGCACCCACTGACTGACTGACTGGCCAGAGAGGGAAACTCTCCACTCTGAGCATGATGCAAGTGTGGAGCTAACTGCTGGTGGAATGAGTGGATGTGGGTTCAATTGCAACATTGGAGTGGTGTTTGGATAAATAGATGGACAGGAGGGGTATAATTTAGCTGTGGGTCAATGGCACTCAGCAGAATGGCAGTTCACCATGGGCTGCAGTGGACAGAAGGCTCGTTTCTCTGCTGTAACACCTTTGAAACAATGCGTCAAACCCTCAGCACTGCACCAGAACTTGTTTGAGGTCTGACTCAGAGCTTGAACCTGCAATTTTATAATTCAGAGGCAAGAGCTCTGCCCACTCATGCACAGTGATGCTGGAAACGCCGTCCCTGAGCTGTTAGTTTCTGAGATTTCTCCATTCCAACATGTTGGCTTTCATACACTCTGTATAATTTTCGTGGCACAACATGACACAGTCAAGCTCTGCACATAAGCCTTTTGCCTTAAAATGCAACAGCGCAGAGTGCGTGACTCGGAGTGTGATGAAATAATCGCCATCTGCCTGCACGTTCAGGAAGGTCGTCACCATCCAGAACAAATCAGCCTCTGTCGTTGCTGGCCTGCCCACCTTTCTAAGTACTCATTCCCTCTACTGCTTGACCACATTGCATGGTATATCCACCAAACATACTGCAGTGTCTCCCAGAATGATCATCTCCACCAGCTGGAAAGGCAAAGGCAGCAGGTGCCTGGGAGCATCATCCCTGCCAAACCAGACAGACAGATTTCATCATCCCTTCTTCCTCACTGAGACATATGTGAACATTGCCCTTTCAAAATGAACCGCTGCCAGAAAGAATCCACTTCACTCAAAAGAAAATTTGAGAAAGTTGCCTTCCTGGGGGTGCAAGGTTATGGAGAGATACTGGAACCTGGAGCTGGAGGATTAGGCAGCATCTGCGGAAGGAAACGGAAAATTGAGTTTTGGATCAAGACTAAAACACAACTGGGGTGGCATGGTGGCGTAGTGGTTAGCACACTGCTTTACAGTGCCAGTGATCTGGGTTCAATTCCCAACGCTGCCTGTAAGGAGTTGGTACGTTCTCCCCGTGACCACGTGGGTCTCCTCCGGGTGCTCCGGTTTCCTCCCACAGTCCAAAGACGTACCGGTTGATAGGCTGATTGATCATTGTAAATTGTCCCGTGATTAGGCTGGGGTTAAATCGAGATTTGCTGGGTGGCGTGGCTCAAAGGACTGGAAGGGCTTATTCTACACTGTGTCTCAATGAACAAACAGATAGATAGATAGGTTGAGAGAGAGAGAGAGAGAGAGATAAGTAAATAACTAAATAACTAAAGGGGTGAAGGGGTGGAGCAAGTTCTGGCAGGTGATAAATGGAAAAACTAAGCAATACTTTTGTATATTTAATATTTCAGAAATATTTGAGTAATCTTGATATATGTATATATCAGTTGATCAAGCATTCCTGTTTGTTTAAATAATTAATTATGGGTTATATGTAAAAATACATGAATTGCATACATCATCACACTGCCACGTGAAATGTGCACACCTCGCTTAAAGTAAACGCAAAGTCTGACCCGCATTTTCCGACTCTTTGTCTTCCTTTGAATTAGATTAATGTTTTGAAGCTAGAGGACATAACATTTGCTATTTTGGATCCTTGCTAGGGGCAAACTAGAGCTGGGAACAAGGTGGCAGGGGAGACCAGTACCCAACAAGGACACGTGCGCACAGCGGAATGCTGAGTGAGCAGGAAGTATGTCCTGAAGAAGGGTCTCAGCCTGAAATGTCGACTGTTTATTCTTTTCCGCAGATGCTGCCTGACCTGCTGACTTCCTGCAGCATTTTGTGTGTGTTGCTGTGCAGGAAGTGTCTTTTCCTACTTTGTTAAAATTAATTCATCAGAAAGACCTCAAAAGCCCATTCAGAATTGTGACAGAGACTCTGTTCCTTTGGAACAAGTTATGATATTTGTGGAAAAGCAATATCAAAGGTTCAAAGGTTTATTTATGATCAAAACATGTATCCATACACAACTCTGAAATTCATCTTTTCCAGATAACCACGAAGCAAAGGAAGAACATGAAAATCGTTCAGAGAGAAACATCAAACGCACAAAAATGAACAGCATACTGATTATCAACCCCCTTCCCCCCATACGAAATGGAACAGGAACATCAACCGTCTAAAGTAAACCCTCCCCCTCACACGAAGTACTAACAGAACACAACAGAATACCAATCCCCACACACCCTTCCCTTGTACAACAAAATGGAAAAGGAACGAGTGATAAAAAATACACAGAATATAAAAACCGTAAGTTTGAAAAAGTCCACAGTCCATAAATGCAATATTCTAACCCATAAACGCAGAACCACAATACCATCCTATGATATCACTGACATTCATCGAAAGCGAAGGACACGCAATCACAGCGAGGCCTATCCATCTGCCACAGCGAGCCACACAGATTCCTTGTCTGGTGGCGATCAAAGGGAAAGCGGTCGGCGCTGAAATCTCACTCACCTTCTGCATTCACCTCAATGTCTCAATCTTCCACAAAGCTTTAGTCGGTGAAATGGAGTCGAGCAGCAGCTTCATCCCATCTCTAAGTTTCTTCAAATCGAGGCCGTCCGAGTATGCGCTCGTTTCCTGGGATCTTCTCAGAGACAGCAAAGTGCTGGATCAATCGATCGATCTCCAAGCGGTAAATCGCAGGCTCTAACAGTCCCAGAAACACATTGAAGGTGAAAAATAGATGTAAAAGAAGCAAAAAAGGACATAAACACGAGGAATTCTGCAGATGCTGGAAATTCAAGCAACACACATCAAAGTTGCTGGTGAGCGCAGCAGGCCAGGCAGCATCTCTAGGAAGAGGTACAGTCGATGTTTCAGGCCGAGACCCTTCGTCAGGAATAAGTGAGAGAAGAGCTAGTAGGAGATTTGAAAGTGGGGGGGGGGGATCCGAAATGATAGGAGAAGACAGGAAGGGGAGGGATGGAGCCAAGAGCTGGACAGGTGATTGGCAAAAGGGATATGAGAGGATCATGGGACAGGAGGCCCGGGGAGAAAGACAACGGGGAGGGGGAAAAAAACCCAGAGGATGGGCAAGGGGTATAGTCAGAGGGACAGAGGGAGAAAAAGGAGAGTGAGAGGAAGAATGTGTGTATATAAATAAATAACGGATGGGGTACGGGGGGGAGGTGGGGCATTAGTGGAAGTTTGAGAAGTCAATGTTCATGCCATCAGGTTGGAGGCTACCCAGACGGAATATAAGGTGTTGTTCCTCCAACCTGAGTGTGGCTTCATCTTTACTGTAGAGGAGGCTGTGGATAGACATATCAGAATGGGAATGGGACGTGGAATTAAAATGTGTGGCCACTGGGAGATCCTGCTTTCTCTGGCAGACAGAGCATAGGTGTTCAGCAAAACGATCTCCCAGTCTGCGTCGGGTCTCGCCAATATATAGAAGGCCACATCGGACGCAGTATATCACCCCAGCCGACTCACAGGTGAAGTGTCGCCTCACCTGGAAGGACTGTCTAGGGCCCTGAATGGTGGTAAGGGAGGGAGTGTAAGGGCATGTATAGCACTTGTTCCGCTTACAAGGATAAAAAAGAACATTTTCATTTGCTGTCTGGAAGATGCTGACTGAGGGAGTGTTGTACGTTGGCACCATCTTGACCGGTTTATGGTAATGTCCCCAGCAACGAAACACTACAGACCACCTCCTGTGCTACTTGTTTGTTTCTAGTTGCACCGACTTGTTCAGCACAGTCTTTCTCTTCACTGTCTTGTATAACGTATGTATAATTCATGTTCAGTGTGTTGTCTGAATCTACTTGCTTGTGAAGCTGCTGCAAGCAAGTTTTTTTGTTGTACTTGTACCTTGCCGTCCTTGTGGTCATGACAGCAAACACGACTTGAACAGGGTCTCTGAGGGCTTCATTTCTTGGCTTGCTTGCGTTATAAAGCACAAGAGATTCTGCAGATGCTAGAAATCCAGAGTAGCACACACAAAATGCTGGAGGAACTTGGCAGGGCTCAGAGGAATAAAGAACTGACATTTTACATTGAGACGCTACATCGGGACTTTCACCCGCTTACTTTTGGGTCTTTTTTTTAACCACTTCCAGCCACTTTTCCCAGGCACTGCATGGGTTCATTAAGTATACCAGCTGTTTGCACACTTGTGTTTCAGAACAGCAAGGTGGGGAGAATTTGGATTTTGCTATTAGTGGTGACTAATCGTTGATCATTCTTTGTGGCACTTGCCCACATTCTGCCTACAGTTTGCAGAAACCAGGAAGCTGAAAGAGAGAAATATTCCCAGCGGGGATCTAGGTTTGTGTAAACGAAGCAAATAATTGTATAAAAATCAATCTCTGGCTTTAAGGTTGCAAAGTCCAGGGATGTCTAGGGAATGAGAAGTGTTGCTGGGGAGAGGAGATGCCAGCATCCATTGTTAGGAACCCTCACCATCCAGGATATGCCCTTCTATAGCGGCCGATTCTAACCAAATCAAACTGCCGATACTGCCGACACCTCCCCCCCCCCCCCCCGTGTATGACATGCCCTCAGCTCCAATCTTGATTGTTTCAAGAGTCAAAGATATGTATTCGATCCCTTGTTAGCAATTAGCAAGCACGCAAGATTGAAGCAATCAAACTCAAGTGTAAGTTAAGCATAACCTGAGTGGTCAGTAAAAAGTACAACATCCATCCGTCCCCAGCTGCAAAATGACATGAACAAAGCACAGAGACGAAACTTATTCCCTTCACTCTGACCTTGCCTCTACTCATGTGACTAGTTACCATAATAAATATAATAAATGCGCAATTCAGAATATAAAACAGCCAGAGAACAGATACATCATATCAATGGTGCAGGGGGACTTAGGAGCCCTTGAGCAAGACTCCCAGAAGGTTAATTCATAGGCTGAGCCTGTAGTAAAGAAGGCAAATGCAATGTTGGCCTTTATTTCAAGTGGAATAGAATATAAAAGCAAGGAGATAATGCTGAAGCTTTAAAATACACTAGTCGGGCCGCACTTGGAGCATTGTCAATGGGTTTGGGCCCCATATCTCAGAAAGGAAGGGTTGTCATTGGAGAGAGTCCAGAGGAGGTTCACGAGGATGATTCCAGGAATGAAGGGGTTAACATAGGAGGAGTGTTTGGCAGCTTTATGCCTGTACCACTGGAAGTTAGAAGAATGTGAGGGTTCTCATTGAAACCTACCGAATGTTGAAGGGACTACATAGGGTGGGTGCGGAGAAAATGTTTCTAATGGTGAGGGTATCCAGAAGGAGAGGACACAGCCTCAAAATTGAGGGAGGTCTCTTTAGGACAGAGATAAGGAGGTACTTTTTTTGGCCAGAGAGTAGTCAATCTGTGGAATGCTCTGCCACAGACTGTGGTGGAGGCCAATTCCATGTGTATATTTAAGGTGGAAGTTGATAGTTTCCTGATCAGTCAGGCTATCAAAGAATACGGCGAGAAGGTAGGTGTATGGGGTTGTGGGATCCGAGATCAGCCATAATGATGGAATGGTGGAGCAGACTCGATGGGCTGAATGGCCTATGTCTTATGGTCTTGTGATATGCACCAGCTGCTCATTTAACCATCCGCCACCTGCTCCCGTGGCTTTACGTGACCCTGCTCGGGGGGAGGCAGGGTGGAGGGGTGATAAGCAGGTGCTACACCTTGCCCAAGGGTGACCTGCAGGCTAACAGAGGGAAGGAGCACCTTACACCTCCTTTGGTAGAGACGTATCTCCATCCCGCCACCCAAGCAAGTCACAGTAGATACTGCATACCACGGAAAGCATTCCGACTGGTATGCCTTTCTGATATGGATGTGCCAATGCATAGAATAAGAAAAGGTTGTCGAAGGTTGGAGTCTCAACCATCTCCATCATGGGCACATGCCTACCTGCCATTAAGGACATCTACAAAGGGAGATGCCTCAAAAAGGTGGCATCCATCATTTATGACCCTCACTATCAAGAACATGCCCTCGTCTCATTGCTACACTCAGAGAAACGGATAGATAGATAGCAGACATCCCACCCTGCAAAAACTCATTTCAGGGAGGTAGCACCATCAATTTGCGGGAGACTCCCGGAACTTCCGGGAGAGGTGGGATGTCTGAGATAGATAGATACTTTATTGATCCCAAAGGAAATAACAGTGTCACAATAGATTACAAGTGCACAGATATATAAATATCAGAAGAGAAGTAGAAAGAAGAAAAAATAAGTTACCTCAAACAGCCTAACAGGATGGGGTCATCACTTCCCCGGCTACAGGTTGACTCATTATAGAGCCTAATGGCCGAGGGTAAGAATGACCTCATATCGCGCTCTTTGGAGGAGCACTGTTGTCTCAGTGTATTACAAAAAGTGCTCCTCTGTTCAGTCAAGCTGGCATGTAGAGGGTGAGAAACATTGCCCAGAATTGCCAGGATTTTATGTAGGGTCCTTTGTTCTACCACAGCCTCCAGTGGGTCCATTTGTCCCCTATAACAGAGCCAGGCTTTCTAATCAATTTATTGAGCCTGTTGGCATCACCCATGTTGATGCCATTGTTCCAGCACAGCCCCGCATAGATGATTGTACTGGTGATAACAGACTGGTAGAACGTGTGAAGGAGAGGCCTGCAGACTCCAAAAGACCTCAGTCTCCTGAGGAAGTAGAGGCGACTCTGGGTACTGAGCTGGAAAACACTCAATATTTTAGGAACAGCTTCTTCCCTTTCTCCTCCTTCCCCTGAAGGGACCATGAATGTTATCTTTCTCTTTGCGCTATACATTCATTATATATATCTTAATGCAACATATAGTAATTTTTTTTTGTATTGTGCTGTATTCCTGCCTCAAAGCAATAAAGTTCACAACATATGCCAGTAATAACAAAAACGGTTCTAATTCTGAGCAACTTTCCCCCCACCCCCAACTCACCCTCCCCATCCCAAAGACGGGCAGAACCACCAGGGTTATGTGTCGATGAAAAATCCAGCAGTTTTTGTGCAAGGGAAAACTTGGCTCTGGGATCATTGCTTTTAGCAAGCCATTGTTGCTTTTGGCAAAGCAATTTTTTTTGCTCCCTCTCAGGCAAACACGCACATAGAAACTGAACGACTTTTACAATCTCCTGTCAGGAGCAATTCAGTGTAGTCCCAGCCCCTACTGAGCTCCCTGGAGGCCTTTGTGTTGGATGCTGCGTGAAGCCAGGTTTCGAGTGTCTAATTAGTATTCCGGTGCGGGAGTTTGGCGATACACAGTTACACTCGTGACGAGTCAACCTTTGTGTTAAGGTCAAAAGGAACAGTCCACTCTGCCTCAGAATTCAGTCAATTCTTGTTGCAAATGGTCTAAACTGGCTGGCAAACAAATAATTATTGATCTGCTCCGTCAGACATTTTCTTCACTATCTGAGAGCTGAAGAAATAGCTTGTTTTGTCACATTAACTTTTTAAGAGCTCCCAGAATATATTCCATGTTACTAAATGTTGAATGCAGTGTCCTATGTAGTGCCATGTTCAAGGGACTTCCTGGTCTTAGGAGAAAGAAGAGAAAGATTTCTGAAAGCGCACAAAACGTTGGAGGAACTCAGCAAATCAGACAGCATCATGGAGAGGAACATGTCGGCCTGAAATATTGACCCCTTCATAGATTGTGCCTTACTTGCTGAGTTTCTCCAGTATTTTGTGTGTTTTGCTTCAGACTTTCAGCAGAATCTCTTGCGTTGGATTTATGAAAGAATCTTCCCTAAAGCCCTGAATTAGAATTAAATCCATTATCAAAGATTCCCACCATTCATGCCATGCCATCTTCTCACAGCTACCATCAGGCCGGAGGTACAGAACCCTGAGGTTCTACGCCATCAGATTCAGGAACAGCTTCTTCCCTGCAACCATTCTGTTCTTGAACCATCTGGTAAAAGCCCTATCACTACAGTTTTCCAACGCTATGTCCACTTGAATAACTTTGTACTAAAATTGAGTTTTTGCTCGAATTGTGTTCTTTCTTGTAAAAATTGTACAATTTATGTTTAGAGGTAGTGGTTGAGGTTGGTGCACTAACGACAATTCAAGGATATTCCTTCAACCATTTGGTTCTTGAACCGCAAACAACAGGAATTCTGCAGATGCTGGAAATTCAAGCAACATACATCAAAGTTGCTGGTGAACGCAGCAGGCCAGGCAACATCTCTAGGAAGAGGTACAGTCGACGTTTCAGGCCGAGACCCTTCGTCAGGATTAACTGAAGGAAGAGCTAGTAAGAGATTTGAAAGTGGGAGGGGGAGGGGGAGATCCAAAATGATAGGAGAAGACAGGAGGGGAAGGGATGGAGCCAAGAGCTGGACAGGTGATAGGCAAAAGGGATATGAGAGGATCATGGGACAGGAGGCCCAGGGAGAAAGACAAAGGGGGGGGGGAACCCAGAGGATGGGCAAGGGGTATAGTCAGAGAGACAGAGGGAGAAAAAGGAGAGTGAGAGAAAGAATGTGTGTATATAAATAAATAATGGATGGGGTACGAGGGGGAGGTGGGGCATTAGCGGAAGTTAGAGAAGTCAATGTTCATGCCTTCAGGTTGGAGGCAACCCAGACGGAATATAAAGTGTTGTTCCTCCAACCTGAGTGTGGCTTCATCTTTACAGTAGAGGAGGCTGTGGATAGACATGTCAGAATGGGAATGGGACGTGGAATTAAAATGTGTGGCCACTTCCACTTTCAAATCTCTTACTAGCTCTTCTTTCAGTTAGTCCTGACAAAGGGTCTTGGCCTGAAACGTCGACTGTACCTCTTCCTAGAGATGCTGCCTGGCCTGCTGCATTCACCAGCAACTTTGATGTCTGTTGCCTGGTTCTTGAACCAATTGGTTTGTCGGGTGGCAACACACACACACACACACACACACACAAATACTGGAGGAACTCAGCAGGCCAGGCAAACATTTCGAGCTAAGACCATTCATCAGGACAGGTTTTCTAATGTTTGAGTTAGTAGATTGATTGGTCATTGTAAATTGTCATTGTTGGGCCGGAAGGGCTTGTTCCATACTGTATCTCTAAATAAAATACAATGCCACCGTTTCCAGGTTCCCTCCCAATTCGCACACCACATTTAATTGGAAATATATCACCATTCCTTTCAGCACAAGGTTTAAGTCCTGGAATGACGAGCTTCTCCAAATCTAGACTTCTCAATCAGTACAATGGAAGGAATTCTGTCTCTTCAACTTTTACCAAATATTTAATAAACAGTTTCCAAAAAATCTGGAAAATTTGTCTTCTTGAATGCAATTATGTGCAGCCAATCCTTGAACTTCTTTGGGATTCAATCATTCTAGAGTAGAAACATAACAACATAGAAAACCTACAATGCCATACAGGCCCTTCGGCCCACAATGCTGTGCCGAACATGTACTTACTTAGAAATTACCTAAGGTTTCCCATAGCCCTCTATTTTTCTAAGCTCCACGTACCTATCCAAAAGTCTCTTAAAAGACTCTATTGTATCCACCTCCACCGCCGTCACTGGCAGCCCATTCCGCGCACTCACCACTCTCTGCGTAAAAAACTTACCCCTGAAATTTCCTCTGTACCTCCTTCCAAGCACCTTAAAAATGTGCCCTCTCATGTTAGCCATTTCAGCCTGGGAAAAAGCCTCTGCCCATCCACACGATCAATGCCTCTCATCACCTTGTACACCTCTATCAGGTCACCTCTTATCCTCAGTCGCTCCAAGGAGAAAAGGTCAAGTTCACTCAACCCATTCTCATAAGGCATGCTCCCCAATCCAGGCAACATCCTTGTAAATCTTCTCTGCACCCTTTCTATAGTTTCCACATCCTTCCTGTGACAAGAACTGAGCACAGTACTCCAAGTGGGGCCTGACCAGGGTCGTATATAACTGTAACATTATCTCTCCGCTCCTAAACTCAATCCCACAATTGATGAATGCAAGTACACCGTATGCCTCCTTAACTACACAGTCAACCTGTGCAGCAGCTTTGAGTGTCCTATGGACTCGGACCCCAAGATCTCTCTGATCCTCCACACTGCCAAGAGACTTACCATTAATACTATTTTCTGCCATCATATTTGACCTACCAGAATGAGCCACCTCACATTTATCTGGGTTGAACTCCATCTGCCACTTCTCAGCCCAGTTTTGCATCCTATCGATGTCCCGCTGTAACCTCTGACAGCCCTCCACACTATCCACAACACCCCCAACCTTTGTGTCATCAACAAATTTGCTAACCCATCCCTCCACTTTTTCATCCAGGGCAGTTATAAAAATCATGAAGAGAAGGGGTCCCAGAACAGATCCCTGAGGCGCACCACTGGTCACCGACCGCCAAGCAAAATATGACCCATCTACAACCTCTCTTTGCCTTCTGTGAGCAAGCCAATTCTGGACCCACAAAGCAATGTCCCCTTGGATCCCATGCCTCCTTACTCTTTCAATAAGACTTGCATGGGGTACCTTATCAAATGCGTTACTGAAATCTATATACAGTACATCTACTGCTCTACCTTCATCATCCTCAAAAATTTTCATCAGGCTCTTAAGGCACAACATACCTTTCACAAAGCCATGCTGACTATTCCTACTCATATTATGCCTCTCCAAATGTTCAAAAATCCTGCCTCTCAGGATCTTTTCCATCAACTTACCAACCACTGAGGTAGGACTCACTGGTCTGTAATTTCCTGGGCTATCTCTACTCCCTTTCTTGAATAAGGGAACAACATCTGCAACCCTCCAATCCTCCAGAACCTCTCCTGTCCCCATTGATGATGCAAAGATCATTGCCAGAGTCTCAGCAATCTCCTCCCTCTCTTTCCACAGTAGCCTGGGGTACACCGCATTTGATCCCGGAGACCTATCCAACTTGATGCATTCCAAAAGCTCCAGCACATCCTCCTTCTTAATGACTATATGCTCAAGCTTTTCCACCCGCTGTGTCATCCCTATAATCGCCAAGCTCCTTTTCCGTAGTAAATACTGAAGCCAAGTATTCATTAAGTATCTCTGCTATTTCCTCCAGTTCCATACACACTTCTCCACTGCCACACTTGATTGCTCCTATTCTCTCACACCTTATCCTCTTGCTTTCATATATTTGTGGAATACCTTGGGGTTTTTCTTAATCCTGCTCACCAAGGCCTTCTCATGGCCCCTTCTGGCTCTCCTAATTTCATTCTTAAGTTCCTTCCTGCTTGCCTTATAATCTTCTAGATCTCTATAACTACCTAGTTTTTTTAACCTTTCGTAAACTTTTCTTTTCTTCTTGACTGGATTTTCAACAGCCTTTGTACACCACAGTTCCTGTACCCTACCATCCTTTCCTTGTCTCATTGGAACGTACCTATGCAGAACCCATGCAAATATCTCCTGAACATTTGCCACTTTTCTGCCGTACATTTCCCTGAGAACATCTGTTCCCAATTTATTCTTCCAAGTTCCTGCCTGATGGCTTCATATTTCCCCTTACCCCAATTAAATGCTTTCCTAACTTGTCTGTTCCTATCCCTCTCCAATGCTATGGTAAAAGAGATAGAATTGTGATCACTGACTCCAAAATGCTCTCCCACTGAGAGACCTGACACCTGACTGGGTTCATTTCCCAATACCAGATCAAGTACAGCCTTTTCTCTTTTAAGTTTATCTACATATTTATTGTGTCAGGAAACCTTCCTGAACACACCTAACAAACTCCACCCCATCTAAACCCCTTGCTCTAGGGAGATGCCAATCAATACTTGGGAAATTAAAATCTCCCACCACGACAACCCTGTTATTACTACACCTTTCCAGAATCTGTCTCCCTATCTACTCCTGTATGTCCCTGTTACTATTGGGTGGTCTATAAAAAACACCTAGTAGAGTTATTGATCCCTTCCTATTTCTAACTTCACCCACAGAAACTCAGCAGACAATCCTTCCATGACTTCCTCATTTTCTGCAGCTGTGACACTATCTCTGATCAGCAGTGTCACACCCCACCTCGTTTGCCTCCCTCCCTGTCCTTTCTGAAACATCTATAGCCTAGCACGCAGAGTAACCATTCCTGTCCCTGAACCATCCAAGTCTCTGTAATGGCCACAACATCATAGCTCCAAGTACTAATCCACGCTCTAAGCTCACCCGCTTTGTTCATGATGCTTCTTGCATTGAAATAGACACATCTTAAACCATCGCTCTGAGCGCTTCCCTTCTCTATCACCTGCTTATCCTCCCTCTCACACTGCCTACAAGCTTTCTCTATTTGTGAGCCAACAGCCCCTTCCTCCGTTTCTTCAGTTCTGTTCCCACCCCCAGCAATTCTAGATTAAACTCTCCCCAAAAGCCTTAGCAAACCTCCCTGCCAGGATATTGGTCCCCCTAAGATTCAAGTGCAACCCAGCCTTTTTGTTCGGGTCACATCTGTCCCAAGAGAGGTCCCAATGATCCAGAAATCTGAATCCCTGCCCCCTGCTCCAATCCCTTAGCCACGCATTTATCCTCCACCTCTCTCTATTCCTATATTCACTGTCACGTTGCACAGGCAGTATTCCTGAGATTGCTACCTTTGAGTTCCTGCTTCTCAACTTCCTTCCTAACTCCCTGTAGTCTGTTTTCAGGACCTCCTCCCTTTTCCTACCTATATCGTTGGTACCAGTATGTACCACAGCCTTGGCTGTTCACCTTCCCACTTCAAGACATCGTGGACGTGATCAGAAACATCCCAGAACCTGGCACGTGGGAGGCAAACTACCATCCGTGTTTCTTTCCTGCATCCACAGAATTGCCCGTCTGACCCCCTAACTCTAGAGCCCCCTGTCACTGTTGCCATCCTCTTCCTTTCCCTGCCCTTCTGAGCCACAGGGCCAGACTCTGTGCCAGAGGCACAGCCACTGTTGTTTCCCCCAGATAGGCCGTTTCCCCCCCAACAGTACTCAAACAGGAGTTCTTATTGTTAAGTGGGACAGCCACAGGGGTACTCTCTAGTATCTGCCTCTTGTCCTTCCCTCTCCTGACTATACCCACTGAACAACAACGTGGTGAGACCTATCTTAAACTGGAGCACTGCTTCATCGAGCACCTCTGCTCTAACTGCCAAAAGCGGAACTTCCTGCTGGCCAATCATTTTAATTCTGATTCCCATCCCTATTCCAAGATGTCGTTCCATGGCCTCCTCTTGTGCCAAGATCCGGCCACCCTCGGGGTGGAGGAGTGACACTTTATCTTCCATTTGGGTAGCCTCCAATCTGATGGCATGTATATCGATTTCTCCTTCCAGTAAAATTGTTTCTCTTCCCTCCCCACTCTGGCCTCTTACTTCTTCTCACCTGCCTATCTCCTCCCCGAGTCCCCTCCTCCTTCCCTTTCTCCTCTGGTCCACACTCCTTTCCCATCAGATTCCTTCTTCTCCAGCCCTTTATCTTTCCAACCCACCTGGCTTCACCCGTCACCCTCCAGCTCTCCTCCTTCCCCTCCCCCACCTTTTTGACTCTGGCATCTTCCTCCTTCCTTTCCAGTCCTGAGGAAAGTTCTAGGCCCAAAATGTCAACTGCCTATTCATTTCCATTGATGCTGCCTGACCTGTCCTCCTGTGCTTTGTGCAAGTTGCTTTGGGCTTCCAGCATTTGCAGACTTTCTCGTGTTTGTAATGTGACGCAGCTTCACTTCGCCTGAGTCAGATCTTCGTACAGGTATTGTGTCGAACTCCTGTGTTTTCTTGGCCTGTCGTGTCTAACTCCAATCAACGACAAACCACCGGCAGATGGTGACCTAATCACCAAGGACACTCATTAACACAATCTCAGGGGGTTTTATAACAACTGCGTGAGAGAATGGAAGAGCATGACCTCCCGCACATTCCTCAGATAATGTGATTGCGAGTAGCTAAGAATAACCAACCGCACATCCACTGGTAACTGGACCAGCGTCAATATGGTACAGTCTTAGGCAGTCAAAATAAGGATTACAGCTATACCCATTACATTCACAGTAAGGTGGCTGAGATAAGAAAGAAAATGCTGATTAGACTATCGAGCTCAGCACAGCAAGCCCAGACAATGAGACTCTCTATACAGCATAGTTTGTTATTTCAAACCAGATCCTGATAGCTTTGTGTGAACTCAATATTGGAGCTTGCAATGGTGAATTGCATTCTTGGGAAAAACAAGAATAATGTGCATTTATAAGATATAAGAGCAGAATTAAGTCATTTGGCTCATCAAATCTGCTCTGCTATTTCATCATGACTGATCCATTTTCCCTCTCAGTCCCAGACTCCTGCATTCACCCCATATCCCTTCCTGTCATATAATCATATAACAATTACAGCACGGAAATAGGCCACCTCGACCCTTCTAGTCCGTGCCAAACTCTTACTCTCACCTGGTCCCACCGACCTGCACTCACCCCATAACCCTCCATTCCTTTCCTCTCCATATATCTATCCAATTTAACTTTAAACAACAACATCGAACCTGCCTCAACCACTTCTGCTGGAAGCTCGTTCCACACAGCTACCACTCTCTGAGTAAAGAAGTTGCCCCTCATGTTACCCCTAAACTTTTGCCCTTTAACTCTCAACTCATGTCCTCTTGTTTGAATCTCCCCCACTCTCAATGGAAAAAGCCTATCCACGTCAACTCTATCAATCCCCCTCATAATTTTAAACACCTCTATCAAGTCCCCCCTCAACCTTCTACACTCCAAAGAATAATCTGCCCTGACTAATCAAGAATCTATCAACCTCTGCCTTAAATATACCCAATGGCTTGGCCTCCCCAGCCGCCAGTGGCAACGAATTCCACAGATTCACCACTCTCTGGCTAAAGAAATTCCTGCTCGTCTCCGTTCTAAAATAACACCCCTCTATTCTGAGGTTGAGTCCTCTGACTTAGATTCCCGCACAGTAGGAAACTTGCTCTCCACATCCACTCTGTTGAAACCTTTCAATATTCAATGTTTCAGTTAGGTCTACTGCTAACTGAACTGGCATTCTTATAAAGGAAAGATGCTACTAAATAGAAAGAAAAAAGCTCATTCCCTTCAACCATTAGGTTCTTGAAAACCTTAATCACTACAGTTTAGCAACACTATGATTACTTTACACAAAAATTCAAAAATCTGAGGTGCAAAAGGACTTGGGAGTCCTTGTGCAGGATTCCCTAAAGGTTAGTATGCAGGTTGTTGAGAAAAGTGAACGCAATTTTAGCATTCATTTCAGGAGAACTAGAAAACAAAGGCAAGAATGTAATGCTGAGGCTGTATAAGGCACTGGTGAAGCCTCACTTGAAGCATTATGAGCAGCTTTAGTCCCCTTATCTAAGAAAGGATATTGGAGAGGGTTTAGGGGATGTTCACAAGAATAATTCTGAGAACAAAAAGGTTATTGTATGAGCAGTGATTGAAGGCTTCGGACCTGTACTCACCCACATATTAACCTTTAGGAAGTCCTGCACGAGGACTCCCTATCGAATGTTGAAATGCCTAGAGAGAGTAGATGTGAAGAGGATGTTTTCTTTGGTGGGGGAGTTCAGGACCAGAGGGCACAGCCTCAAAATAGTGGTACTTCCATTTAGAATGGAGATGAGGAAGAATTTCTTTAGCCAGGGAGGGGTGAATCAGTGGAATTTATTGCCACGGGAGGCTGTGGAGGCCAAGTCACTGGGTGCATTTAAGGCAGAGGATGATAGACTCTTAATTTGTCAGGGCATGAAAGGCTAAGAGGCAGCAAGCAGGAGACAGGGGTTGAGAGGGAAATGGATCAGCCATGATGAAATGGTGGAGCAGATTCAATGGGCCAAATGGCCTAACTCTGCTCCGATGACTTATGGTCCTGCGGTCTTATTGTCTAAGAATGGACTTCTTTTAATTATTCAAAATGCAGAAGTTCACAGTTCAAAATAAATTTATTATTAGAGTACTGTATATCACCCTAAACCACCTGTAGGAGCGACGTATCTGTTCTCTGCCTTGTATTTTGTGTTGTGCATTTAGTACATTTATTATAGCAACTGGTCACATGAGAGGGGTGTGCGGTAAAGGCAAAGGGGATAAGTTTCGTATTCTTGCTTATTTCATGGCAGTTTGTAGCTTGAGTCCAGCAGAGGTCATATCTTTTGTTGACCAGTTAATAAAGCTAAGCTTACTGTTGGGTACACTTAAGTTTCATTGCTTCAAGATTGTATGTTTACTAATTGCTAATGAAGAACGGAGTAAAGGATTCAACTTTGGAAGCAAATCATTAGAGCTGGGGGTTCATCATGTAAGTATAACATATCCATTAGTGGGGTAGCAATTAGGAGCAACTGTTTCATTTTGGCTTGGTATTTCCGCTACACTACCTTAAGATTCATTTTCTTGAAGGCACTCAAGCCTACAAAGAAACATAATAGAATTGTTGAAAAGTACACACAAAAATAGGCAAACAACCAATACGCAAAAGAAGAAATTGCAGGCTGCAGTTTTCAGCGATAGTCATTCAGAAGAAATACACTCAGTGGCTCCTTTGGGTTCAGGAGGTACCTCATCGAGTGGCCACTGAATGTATGTTTGTGGTCTTCGGCTGCTGTAGCCCATCAACTTCAAGGTTTGACATGTTATGCATTAAGAGATGTTGCTCTGCACACCACTGTTGTAATGCATGGTTATTTGAGTTACTGTCACCTTCCTGTCAGCTTGAACCAGTCTGGCCATTCCCCCCTGACCTGTCTCATTAACAAGGTGTTTTCACCCACAGAACTGCCGCTCACTGGATTTTTCTTTTGTTTTTCACACCATTCTCTGTAAATTCTAGAGACTGAAAACCCCAGGAGATCAGCAGTTTGTGAGATACTCAAACCAACCCACCTGGCACCAACAATCATTTGGACAAAGTCACCTAGATCACATTTTTTTGTCCGAACAACAACTGAACCTCTTGACCATGTCTGCATGCTTTTAAGCATTGAGTTGCTGCCACATGATTGGCTGATTAGATATCTGCATTAACGAGCAGGTGTACAGGTGTACCTGATAAAGTGGCCACTGAGTGCATGTGGAGTTTTGTAAGCTACCGGCAAAATGTTGCTGTATGTCACCAGTGCCATCTTGATCTTGTGCTCTTTCTTGTAAAAAATGTGCCTAAATTATATTTTTCCCGTGAACGTTGAGTGTCCGATGCCACATGCCTGTGATGCAGCTCGAAGTAAGTTTTTTATTGCACCTGTGCAAACATATACATGTACTGTAGATGTGACAATAAAGTTGACTTTGAACTCAGCCAGTCCAGAACCAGCTGTGGAAGACCAACTAGAAACTGTCGTGGCTCAGCTCAGACCCGAAGTAAGGTTAATTTGTATTTTCTTGTGTATGCTGTTTACCTGATGCTCTGTGCAGAGATCCTGCTGCAAGTAAGGTTTCATTGTCCTTGTGTATACATGGACTGTGAGTACGACAATAAACTCCACTTTCAGTATAGAAAATATGTACAAGGACGGCATCAGGGCCCAAGGTTCTGGACTATAGAGAGAGGCTGAGAATGCTAGGACTCTGTTAGAAGAATTGGTGTAAAACGATGAGGGGGCCGACTTTTAGGGGAGTATAAAATTGTGGGGGTGAATGCACAAAATACTCTTCTCCCCAAGGTTGGAGAAGCAAGATCTAGATGAATCAATCAGTCTGATGATCCAAAAAATCAACTGTTCGTTTTCCTCTGTAGATGCTGCCTGGCCCATCGGGTTCCTCCAGCATTGTGTGTGTGTGTGTTGAGCCTGCAGCAGATCCCACTCAGGAGGACCTATTAAGGAAGGGGCAGCCATCTGAGAGGAAGACTATAAGCACAAGAGATTCTACAGATGACCTTTGCTGCTGGACCCCGGACATATTCCACCGTGATACAACACTGGGCGTCACGGGAGGTTGTTCCTGCCTGTGGCCATCGAACTTTGCAGCTCCTCCCGTGGAGGGTCAGACACCCTGAGCCAATAGGCTGGTCCTGGACTTATTTCCATGTAGCATAGTTTGCATTTTGTTGTTTGATTGTTTGTGGTTTTTGTATTGCTATATTTATGCTCTATTCTTGGTTGGTGCGGCTGTAATGAAACCCAATTTCCCTCGGGATCAATAAGGTATATCTATCTATCTATCTATCTATGATGGAAATGCAGGGAAACACATACAAGTTGCTGGAGGAATTCAGCAGGTCAGGCAGTGATTCCTAACCTGGAGTCCACGGACCCTCAATTAATGGTAGAAGTCCATGGCATAACAAAGTTGGGAACCCCTGATCTATGGAGAGGAATGAACAGTCAATGTTTCAGGCCAAGACCTTTCATCAGGACTGGGAAGGAAGGGGGAAGGAGCCAAAATAAGAAGATGGGAGAGGGGAATGAGTACAAGATGACAGGTGATTGGTGAAGGATCCATGGAAAGGAGTATAGTTGATATTGACTATACCTTTTCCATTGATGCTGCCTGGCTTGCTGAGTTCCTCCAGCATTTAGTGTGCGTTGCCTGGATTTCCAGCATCTGCGGATTTTCTCTTGTTAGTGACAAACGAAGCCAGGCGAGGGGGAAAGGTGGAAGGGTGGGGGCGTTGGGGAATGAAGTGAGAGGCTGGAAGGTGATTGGTGGAAAAAGTAAAGGGCTGAAGAAGAAAGAATCTGATTGGAGAGGAGAGTGGACCATGGGAGAAAGGGAAGGAGGAGGGGCACCAGAGGGAGGTGATAGGCATGTAAGGAGAATACAAGAGGGAAGAGGAGAGCCAGAATGGGGAATGGAAAAAGAGAAAAAATACCAGAAGTTAGAGAAATCAATGTCCATGTTGTCAGTTTGGAGACTACCCAGACAGAATACGAGGTGGTGCTCTCATACCATCAAGTTGAAGGCTAACAAGTTTGCTCTGGTCACAGCTAGACAACAGAAAGTAGAGGATGGACAACTATTGATAGCAACCATAGCCAACACTGCTTTTTAACACCATTTTGTAACATCTGCCAGTATACCTGCAGCAGAAGCACCTTCTGAGTCAACAAGGAATGCTAAAAGATATTTTAAAAATCATCCTCAGTCCCGAGGAATCACCAGCAACAAATACAACACTGAGCACTCCCATGCATGAATGGAGCTGATTGAACGCCCAAACTGATCACCTTGTCCGAGAGCAGAAAAGCGGAAAAGTAGCGGGTATGAAGTCCATGACAAGCAAAAGCCCTCCCCACCATCGCGCACATCTACAAGGAGCACCGCCTTAAGAAAGCAGCATCCATCTCCAAAGACACTCACCATCCAGGTCATACTCTCTTTTCACTGCTACCATTGGGCCGGAAGTACAGCAGCCTTAAGGCTCACACCACTAAGTGCATGAACAGTTATTACCCTACATCATCAGGCTCCTGAACCAGCGTGGGTAACTTCACTCACCTAAACACTGAGCTAATTCCAAAACCTGTGGACTCACTTTCAAGGACCCTACAACTCATATTCTCTGTATTTATTTATCTGTATCTGCACAGTTTTTCTTCCTTTCGCCTTTTTTTTTCGCATTCTTTGTGTGTCGTTTTTCATTGAATCATCTGTATTTCTTCCGCTGCGAGTGCCTGCAAGAAAATGAATCTCAGGGTAGTAGACCAGAAGACAAAGGAGCAGAAGTCGGCCATTCGGCCCATTGTGTCTGCGTCGCCATTTTACCATGAGCTGATCCATTCTCCCATTTAGTCCCACTCCCCCGCCTTCTCACCATAACCTTTGATGCCCTGGTTACTCAGATACCTATCAATCTCTGCCTTAAATACACCCAATGACTTGGCCTCCTCTGCCGCCCGTGGCAACAAATTCCATAGATTCACCACCCTCTGGATAAAAAAATTTCTTTGCATCATATGTATATGGTGACATATGCCTAATTTGATAATAAATTTACTTCGAACTTTGCAGGTTGGAAGTAATTCGGAAGATGTGTAGCTCAGGTGGTTGAGTGTTGGGCTGAGTTGTTCTCAGTATGTAAAGGCCGAGCATTCGGAGGACGCACAGCAATCAAAGGCACACTGCGCGTGGTGCCGAAATGTTTGCAAGTAAATTGCCAAGATCGGAGAACCACTCAACCCAAGCACTTTGTAGCTAATTTCACAGACTGACCAGCTCCTGGCCCTGAACTCAATACAGCCTAGAAGCAGGCATAATCACTCAGCTGCTGTAGTATTCAAAAGATTAGCCCGGGCAATCAGCAATTTGCAGGATGATTACCATGACACAGAGGACAAGATAACACAGTGGTACTGGAGATCACGAGCTGAAAGAGAGAGAGCCCAGAATCAACTGGATTAGGATGGAACTACAAGATCGAACAGCCAACATTAGACACTAGTTTGTTATGTTGGTCTGTGTCAGACGCAGCTTGACTGGAACAGATCAGGTCAAGTTGTGAGAAGCAGAACTAAGTTTGAACAGACATGGTTGCGGGTTTTTTTTAACGTGTAATGGAAAATGTGACCTTGAAGCCTTGCAAGGAATCACATATCCCCCTGAACTTAAATGAAAGCATTCGTTGGCATCACTGTGCTTAAAGCAATAACACGCTTGCACTGCTACACCACAACTGATTGCTGGGCACATTAAAGTCGGACAAAAAAAGCAGCTTTGCCCCTTCATCCGCAAAAGCAGCTGTTGAGCTGGTTTTCAACTCTTTGTGCGCACGTTTCGGTTCTTGGCTTGTCGAAAAGCAGGAGCTGAAATAAGGTGGCGTCATGACAACAATATTTGCCTCAGTGTCAACTACACAAGCAAGCTGGTCATTGACGTCAGGAAGGGGGGAAGGGGCACATGATCCTGTCTACATCAACAGTGCTGTGGTTGAGAAGGACGAGTGCTCCAGGTTCCTAGGAGTGAATATCACCAATAACACTGGACAACAATGATCTTGCTTCCTGAATACTTTTGGGTGTATCTTATGGACTTTGAGCTGCTGTTCATGAAAATAGCCAAAAAATGTCCCTATCACACATCATCATTTTGAAATCGCCTATCTTTCTTATTTCAATTCATAATTCAAGTCAATTAAAATGTTCTCTACAATGTACGCTGGAAGGTTTTCTATCTTGTCCAGGCATGCCTGGGCATGTTCAGATAGGATGGGTGCTGCATGGCAGAATAGGTTTGAGAAAGGCTATAAATTTCTGTGAAAAATTTCTAGACTTGAGACAGATGTTTCCCAGAATAACTGATGCCTAGGCATTTTTGTTGATCCACAAATCAAACAGGTCATCAATGACATCAATAATTTGAAGAACTTCTAGTGGGACCGGAGAAAATCGCATGGAAGGCATTCAAGGATATTGTTGAAAATTTTCTTGGCAACTACAGAGCACCAGACTACGTGCAGCTGGTTGGCAATATGCTTCAAGCATACAAAACCATGAAGTGCAACATGTCACAAACTATTCATCTTCTGCATTCCCATTTAGACTTCTTTGCTGCTAACCTCAGTGCTGTCAGTGACGAGCACGGTGAAAGGTTCACCAGGACATTGTGATCATGGAGAAACAGTATCAGAGAAATTAGAATCCATCAATGCTGGCTGATTATTGTTGGACACTTAAGCAAGAAGCCTCAAGCACTGAGTACAAATGAAATCACCAGCAAAACATTTTCAGCTTAGCATTAGCACCGTTATTGCAAAGCATTAGCACTGTTATGCAATTAAATGCATTATATTCAACAAAAGTCAATTTCTTGCTTCTCCAAATTCCTACGTGATGTAAGTAGTCTGAAATTATATTTGTATTCAGCTTCTAGCAATCAATCATAAGTTTAAAAAAACTTCCCAGGGAGCAACACTTGCATCAAAAAAGAAATGTTGTCCAGTGTAACCTGTTCTGATCCAACCATGTAGATGCAACAACCAAGAAAGTTTGTCAATACCTCTACTGGCTCAGGAAGCTGAAGAAATCTGGCATGTCTCCATCAACCCTTGTCAAGCTTTATCAATGCACAATGTAAAGCTTTCCATCTGGATGTGTACGGCAACCACTCAGCCTGTGGCCACAAGAAACTGTAGAAAGCTGTGGACACAGCTCAGCACATTGCAGAACTTAGCCACCATTCCATGGATTCTGTCCATATTTCTTGCTGCCTCAGTAAACTGTTACGCCCCTGGCGTTTAAGGCAGCAATGAAGGTCCTCCATCTCTGTGTGCATTGCTGTTTTTGTCAAGGGTAAGACAAGCGATCACGAACCAATCCTCATAGAGGGATCTGAAGTGGAGAGAGTGAGCCACTTCAGGTTCCTGCGTGTCAGGATCTCTGAGGATCTAACCCGGTCCCAACATATTGATGCAGAAAGCAAGAGAGCAGCTATATTTAATGAGGATTTTGAAGAGGTTTGGTTTGTCAACTAAAACACTCAGAAACTTCTATAGAGGGAGAGCATTCTGACAGACTGCATCACCGTCTGGTATGGGGGTGGTGGTGGAGGGGGGTCTATTGCACAGGACCGAAATAAGCTACAGAAAGTTGTAAATTTAGTCAGCTCCATCTTGGGTACTAGCCTCCATAGTAATCAAGATATGTTCAAGGAGCAATGCCTCAGAAAGGCATTATTAAGGACCCCTATCACCCAGAGCATGACCCCTTCTCATTGCTACCATCAGGGAGAAGGTGCAGAAGCCTGAAGGCACACACTCAATGATTCAGGAACAGCGTCTTCCCCTCTTTCCCCTCTGCCATACAATTCCTAAATGGACATTGAACCCAGGAACACTACCTCACTTCTTTAATATACATTATTTCTGTTTTTGCACTATTTCCTGACCCGGATCTGGGCCATACCCTCCAAATATCCGGACCTGCGTCTCGTTTTTTTTTTTGCACTACCTTACTTTCCCTTTTCTATTTTCTATTTATGATTTATAATTTAAATTTTAATATCTACTATCGATTTGTAATCCAGAGAGCACGAAGAGCAGAATCAAATATCGCTGTGATGATTGTACGCTCTAGTATCAATTGCTTGGCGACAATAAAGTATAAAGCGTAAAGTACTTCTAATCTATTTCATATATAAGCACTTACTGTAATTTATTTATTTATTCTTTCTATATTATTATGTATTGCATTGACCAGCTTTTGCTAAGTTAACAAGTTTCATGATACATGCTGGTGATACTAAACCTGATTCTGTAGCAATTGCTTTTTGATCCATGAGAGTAATCAGCTTTGAGCTGATCCCCTGAACCTAGAGGACTGGTGAACCACTCTTCATCTGACTTCTACCCTTCGACCTGCTTGGTATGGGTGACCCTACCAAAAACCAAAGCATAAGGCCCTGATTCTAGCCAGCATAGCTCTCCGGACACATAATGAACAGGTCGGTGAAATGTAATAAATTCCATGCACCACCACCAAATCCTCTTGTGTAGTAAGGACATGTGGCTGTTAAACCACAGTATCAAAGTTCAAAGTAACTTTATAATGAAAATATATATTAAAAACTCAGCAAATCTATAGAATAGTAGCTATAACAGGATCAATGAAAGATCAACCAGAGTGCAGAAGACAACAAACTGTGCAAATGCAAATATAAATAAATAGCAATAAATAATGAGAACATGAAATAATGAAATAGATGAGGCCTCCATCGGTCAAGGTTGACCATGGATATTGTATCCTGGCTGTCTGGATATGCAGGCCTGGGCAGTACGATATGGAGAGCAAGCTGTTGCTGATGTAGCAAGCTCCCCCTCTCCACACACCTGATGAACCTAAGGGAACAGCATGAGATCAGAGTTTTCTTTCTCCTCGATGAGCTGCCAACCATATCTAATGAGTCCCATCTGCCCAAAGTCATGAGATAAAGAGTCCTTAAAGTGAGGTTATTAGTTGTGAGGTCATTTCAATCATTGAACAAGTGAGTGTAGTGATCCCCCTTTATCCAAGAACCTGATGGTTGAGGGGTGGTAACTGTTCTTGAACCTGGTGGTGCGAGTCCTGAGGCTCTTGTACCTTCTACCTGATGGCAGCAGCAAGAAGAGAGCATGTCCTGTGTGGTGGGGGTCCCTGATGATGGATGCTGCTTTCCCATGACAGCGTTAGTCATACTTTATCGATCCCGGGGGAAATTGGTTTTCGTTACAGTTGCACCATAAATAATAAATAGCAATAAAACCATAAATAGTTAAATAGTAATACGTAAATTATTTCAGGAAATAAGTCCAGGACCAGCCTATTGGCTCAAGGTGTCTGACCCTCCAAGGGAGGAATTGTAAAGTTTGATGGCCACAGGCAGGAATGACTTCCTATGATGCTCTGTGTTGCATCTCGGTGGAATGAGTCTCTGGCTGAATGTACTCCTGTGCCCACCCGGTACATTATGTAGTGGATGGGAGACATTGTTTCATGTAGATGTGCTTAAAGGTTGAGAGGGCTTTATCCATGATGTACTGGGTTGTTTCCACTACACGTGGGTTCCCGCATTTCATTGTGACCTTGTCAGTCGGAGATTCATACAGCAGGGAAGTAGGTTCTTTGGCCCAACTTGTCTCTGCCGATCATGGTGCCCAACAAGTTAGTCCCACTGCCCACATTTGGCCCATATCCCTCTTAACCCCTCCTATCTTATCTAAAGATTATCCAGCATGTAAGTGTAATTTTGAAGAAAGCCTGGCAGTGCCTCTGCTTTCTTGGAGTTTGCAAAGATTAGGCATGACATCTAAAGTGCTGACAAACTTTTATAGATATGTGGTGGAGAGTCTGGAATGGAAACAACAATACCCTTGAATGGAAAATCTTACAAAAAGTGCTGGATAGGGCCCAGTCCGTCAAGGGTAAAACCCTCCCAACCATGGAGCACAGCATGAAACACTGTTGGTTGGTTCAAGAACAAAATGGTTGAAGGAATGTCCTTTAAAAGTACCCATCTCAACCACTTCCTCAGGCAGTTCATTCCACACACCTACCACCCTCTGCTTGAAGAAGTCACCCCTTGGGTCCCTTTTAAATCTTCCCCTTCCACCTTAAAACTATGGTCTCCTGTTTCTGGTTCCCCTTCCCTAGGAAAAACTTGGTCATCATTTACCCCATCTACACTCAATAGCCACTTTATTAGGTACACCTATACACCTGCTCGTTAATGCAGTTATCTAATCAGCCAATCGTGTGGCAGCAATTCAATGTCTAAAAGCATGCAGACATGGTCAAAAGGTTCAATTGTTGTTCAGACCTAAGTGACTTTGACCTTTGATTGTTGGTGCCGGATGGGGTGATTTGAGTATCTCAGAAGCTGCTGATCTCCTGGGGATTTTCACACACAACAGTCTCCAGAGCAGGGGGGTTCACAACTTTTTTTTAATGCCGTGGACCAATACCATTAAGAAAGAGGTCCGTGGACACCACTCTGGGAACCCCTGCTCTAGAGATTACAGAGAATTGTGCAAAAAAACAAAAAAAAAGTGAGCAGCAGTTCGGAGGGAGACGTGTGTTCTAATGAGAGGTCGGGGGAGAAGGTCCAGACGGGTTCAAGCTGACAGGAAGGCAATAGTAACTCAAATAACCTCCTGTTACAACAGTGGTGTTCAAAAGAGCATCTCTGAATGAACAACACGTCAAACCATGGATGAGCTGACAGCAGCAGAAGACAACAAACATGCAGAAATATACTCAGTGGCCACTTTAGGTACAGGCTGTACCTAATAAAATGGCCAATGCGAGTATACTCATGAGGGGCTGATGCCTCACACACCGAAAATAAACTATCGCGTCCGTCCTCACACTTGTCAGCTAACAAACTTCAGGCTGTCATCACAAGCTACAAAGAATAAAAGAAACCTCTCACGTCCTCCCTGTCTCCCTTCCCCTCCTCAACCACTTTAAATCTCCCTCCTTTGATTACTAAACCTGCAGTACCGGGAAATCTTCCTCTCTGACTTAATCAGTCAAAGGTCCTCCTGGTTCAGAAAATACTTTTGATTTTCCTCTGCTCTCTGAGGAGAAACATTCCAATTTTAACAGTCTCCCCACCAAGAAGCAGAAATAAGAAGCAGCAGGGCACAAACAGTAGGTATGCTTTCCCATGAATCTTTAACAAATTGTCTGCACGTCATACATAGCAGTCACCCAACTGATCAATTAAATTGTGTTTAGGCTTAACCTCTGTGCTCTGTGTTTGGAATGCCTTCTGCTTGTCAGTGAGAACATCGCATTCGAGTGCACGTTTGGAATGTTTTTGTGGCTGTTGACATTTTCAAACCAGCCTCACAAACAGCCAGTCTTCTTTGGGGAGGGGGGTGTCGAGATTGTTATCTGCAGACTCCACCGCTCAGCTACGAATCCACCAGGAGCCGGACTGTCTTCATTTCCAGCAAAGGTCAGGGAGTGCTGGCTGCTTGTATTTTCGTTCCTAACGAGCCTAGGGCAAGTTGGCAGAATTTCTCTTCCAGCACGAAATTACGGCTCTGGTCACTTGCGTGAGACAGTTTGCAACGTACCAGTGCAAAAATAGCAAGCAGATTAGCATAGATCAAACAAGAGCGTGTGGGTCATAAGTTTGCAAAAATGTTTTAGTGCAAAAAATCCAAGGTATGCAAAGAGATTTTGCAGATTCATAAATACATTCCTTTCATCACTTGCATTAAGCATCAAAGCTTAAGCCATCTTTCAAATGTGTTAGAATGAGGCTTCCTCTGTGACTAAATATGTGTACTTATTTATTTACTGAGATGGAGAAGGCCCTTCCAGCCCTTTGAACAATCCCCTGATTTAACCCCAGCCTAATCACGGGACAATTTACAATGACCAATTAACCTACTAATTGGTAGGTCTATGGACTGTGGGAGGAAACCAGAGCACCTGGAGGAAACCCACGTAATCACAGGGAGAATGTATCAACTCCTTACAGGCAGCAGTGGGAATCAAGCACAGGTTGCTGGTACGGTAAAGCATTGTGCTAACCACTATGCTACCATGCTTCAATGTTATATGTTACAAGGCAAGCACCAAACACATCTCAACCTGTGTTGGTCATTGATGCAAACAGTATACTTCACTGTATTTTTCCCTGTTTCGATGGACACGTGACAAATACACTCAGTGGCCAGTTTATTAGGTGCAAATATCTAATCAGCCAATTATGCGGCAGCAACCCCATGCATAAAAGCATGCAGACATGGTCAAGAGATTCAGTTGCTCTTCAGACCGAACATCAGAATAGGGAAGAAATATGATCTAAGTGACTTTGACTGTGAAATGGTTGTTGGTGCCAGATAGGGTGGTTTGAGTATCTCAGAAACTGCTGATCTCCTGGGATTTTTATGCACAACAGTATCTAGAGCAGCCGTTCCCCATCTCTTTTATGGCATAGACCCTCTACCATTAACCAGGACGTCTGTAGATCCCAGATTGGGAATCGCTGATTCTAGAGTTTACTGAGAATGGTGCAGAAAGCAAGAAAAAAACAGCCAGCGAGCGGCATTTCTGTGGGCTGAAACACCTTGTTAATTAGAGAGATCAGAGGAGAATGGCCAGACGAGTTCAAACTGATAGGAGGGTGACAGTAACTCAAATAACCACACGTTACAACAGTGGTGTGCAGAACAGCATCTCTGAATGCACAACATGTCGAAC